>NC_142131.1:43735535-44043928 GCF_024610735.1 Ursus americanus | reverse complement strand
AGAACCCCAGGCATCTGAGATTTGGGCAGTATGATTAAAAGATACCAAATTAATGCATTAATTTGAAAAATGTGTGCAAAGTACTGACCTAAATTACTCGCAGCCCACAGAGTCTTCATGTACTCTCCCGTGTTCATGCAAATAGGCATTCTGCTTGTAAACTGAATGCAAGTGATACATTGATATTTAGTTTTTGACATAACCACCTGAGACAATGACCGGCAGCATCATAAAAACAAGAGATTGCGATTGCTGATCAAACAGGCCGATGGACAACCCAAATACTGTTTAACTGATGAAAACCTTATCTATTAAGCTTACATTTAGATTTAAGAATATTTGAAATATATGACGAATTAGGAGTATTTAAAATGAGGACTTATCAGGATTGTTCACTGTGATACCAGTGATGTACAGTTTAGTAGAAGGCCCTAGAATTCCAACTATTCCTTAGGAAGCAGAATGTAGTCCTAAATCATGCCTCTGATCATCTTGTAGGCCCTTTTCATTAAATTATAATAGCAGTGATAATGAAATATTTATTTAATTTTTGCTCCATTAGGGAGTTTTGATGAGCCGTTGTTATCAGGGAAAACTTAAAAACTGACAGAATCTTGAGGCTGTTCCTGCATAGGTATTCCCTTAGATCTGTAACAATGTATATTGGGTGGCTGACAGATTAGAATCAGAGACAAATGGAAATGTATACTTGCCTTTCCTCTACTGTATTTTATTGGTGTCCATTTTTTAAATCTGTAAAATCAGAATGTACCTTGTGTGGTCTTTCACAGTTTAATTGCAGTGCTTTTTTCTTTGTTGATACATATTTCAACTAATGGACTGATGGATATGATGAAATATGGAGGCTCTTGTTTTCTGATTTTATTTATCAAAATCATGGGACATACAAAAGACTAAGAAATTTTATTTTTTTTTCTATCAGTGAGGTTCCATGACTTCATATCAGCCTCTGAGTTTAGCTAAGAAATCCTTGTATATGTCCTTGTTTTTAGGTTCTGGACTGGTAACATTATCTGTAATAATTTTTATTAATTTGTGTGTGTCTGTATGTTTGTATATATTAGTGTCAGGTGATAATACTCTTCAGTGGAGAGAGTAACCAGTGCTCAATTTTTCATTGCCAGAAACTAGTGAGCCTATCAAGAAGACATCCCATTAAACAGATTGACCCAGTTGATTCTATCAATATGGAATTCCAATCAATGAAAGGCAGGTTTCCCGGAGAAGCTAAGAAACATCTTGTGTGAAATACGAAGACCCTGAATTTCAGAGCCTGAGCTCTTCAAATAATGGGGATTTTATTTAACTGATTGCTGTTTTTCCCCATATGAATACTTGGATGCATTGTAGCATGGAGCTAGTAGTCCTTGGTAGTCGACACATTCTCTGTTCCTCACATAAAGTGTTTAATTATGTGGACTGACATACTTCAGCAGATAGGACTAGGATTCCCTAGAAAAGTGGATTTAAACATTTTTGACCGTGATCCACAGTGTGGAATGCATTCCATTCTCCATCCTGACTTCAAAAAACATACACACATGTAACTAAGAGTCCTATGTAACTAAAATGAAAACATCACAAATAATTAGCGTTAAGACTTTCTACCTGTGATTTACTCTGACCTATTCTATTCTTATGTAACTTTATAAAATGCTAACTTCTGTTGTTTTCCTTTTATATGTGAAAAAATGTATATATAATTTGATAGAGTCAAAGGAATACATAAATACTTTATGAAGTATAGTAATAAAACAAATGCCCTCACATAGAATATTATGAACACTAGTAAATCCCTCTGTGTTCTTCTTGGTTTCAACCCTTACCCTGTGCCCAGAGGTTGATATTCTCCTGAAGTTCTTTAAATTGTACCCTTGCTTTTATTTTTAGATTTATCACATATATTTACATTCTCAAACAATATATTTAGCCTTGATTATAAATACGAGGTATTCTTCTTTACCTTTTTTTCTCCCCTAAATTTTATGTTTCAAAGATCAAGGCATTTTATTCATTCAGTCCACATTTCTTTATTGAATGCAGACTGTATGCCAGATCTCCTGCCATGTGCTTAGTCTACTCACCCAAAGCAGATAAGGATTTCTACTCTTAAGGAACTAAGGCTCTATTGGGAGGAGACTGACTGATAAACAATAGATATAATAAATAAATATATCTTAGAAGGTGAGGTCCTATAGGAAAACAGTAGAGTAGTATTAGGATAATCCGAAGAACTAAGAATCCAGAGGTAGATGGCACTCTTGGAATGATTGCTCATGATTGGCCTTGTTGAGAAGGTTGCCTTTGACCAAAACAAGCAGCCAACCAACCAACCAAACAAGCTGTGGCTGAGTGTGGTTGTACTTTACTTACTTTCACTGCTGTGTGGTATTCTATGGTGTAAATGTACCACACTTAATCATTTCTCTTCTTTGTTTAGTTGCAATGTTATAAATAGTCATCTCTTATCTCATGGGACACATGTGCAAAGGTTTCTCTAGAAGTAGAATTTCAAAGACACAGAGTATTCAAAGTTTAACTTAAGATAGGGCCAAATTTATTTTCCAAGCAGTTAGCCAATTTCCACTCCCACGAACAATGCTTAAGATTTCCTACAGTCCACATTTGACTGACATTCAACATCATCAGATTTTTAAATTTTGCCATATAGTGGGTATAAAACTAAATATCTTTTTTTTTTTTTTTTTTTTTTTAGTTTGCATTTACCTCATATCTATTGAAGTGAGTACCTTTCAATATAAATATTGGCCTTTCCTGTTTTCTCTACTGTCCGTGAGTTTGGCCTGTTTTTCTGCCAGATTATTTTTATTTTTTCTCATTATTTATATAATCCAGATCATATCCACATCTCAAGATCCTTAACTTAATTACATCTATAATCACTTTTTTTTTGGCCAAATAAAGTAACATTCACAGGTTCTGGGGATTAGGACATGGACATATCTTTTTGAGGGCCACCATTCAGCCCACTAAAGTAGGTTTGGTATACTTCTTGTACTCCAGCATTACTTTCTGGCCATATGTTCCTTTATTTTTGTACAAAACTCCTGCTAATTTGAAACTGAAGCCATCTTGTTATGCTATCCTGTGCCTTTCCCTTTTGCTTTAATTTGCAGTTTTTCTCATCTTCAAATTTACATCTTCATGGAGAACTCAATTAATATTCACTTTCTCTGTGTCATCCTGACATCACTACCACCTTCACCTCCTCTCCAAAGGAGCCATCCCACACAGTGACTATCCTGAGGCCTTGTTAGGACTCCAAGTTTTTACCTCTTTACCTTTACATGTTATTTTTAAATTTCACACATGAAGGATGTCCTTCTGGATCTCTTATTCATTTACCTTGCCCCACATGTGTTCTTCAGCATTACTGATACCTACAGCCTCCTGATCTCCTTTTTACCCTCTTCATAAGTTCCCTCTTTACTGGAATGCTGTCTGGCTCACCAACAAGTGCTCAGTAATTTCTGTCTGGTATTGGTAGCAGAAGTATTAGTGCCCAGGTTCATATTCCATCAGCTCAACCACTTCCTTGCCAATATTTTTAATTCTCTTGTCCCATTGCCCTTCCATTCCTTTACTTGACCAAATCCAAACGTGAAACAATTACGACAGAACTGACAAAGTCCTTACCTTTGGACCTTCAGGCTGGTTGCAGAGAGAGACATGAAGTGGTCATGAAGAATGTCCTTAGTCTTCTGAAAGCAAAGTACAGGAAGCTAGTTCAGGGGAGAGTGAGTATCCCTGAAGATGTGACATCTAAACGGACATGTAAACAGTGCTAACAACCAGCTAAATGAAGAGTGAAGGGAAGAGACTTGCAGCAGTTGGAAAGACATGTGCAAAGGCAAGATTATCAGGTTATTCTGGTCTCGACTTAGGCACTACTTTCTCTGTGACGCCTTCCCTGACTTCCTGTGTCTAAGTCATCATCCCTTCTTTGTGCTTCCTGAAGACACTTCAGTTCTTTTTTCTCAGCCTGTCTTATAATATGTTTGCCTGTTTTCTTTTCTTTTCTTTTCTTTTTTTTTTTTGCCTGTTTTCTTGACTTTCTTCCCCACTGGACTCTGGAAAGAGTTTCCTGTTTGACTTGTTCCCCAAAATATCCTTGTGGCTACAAAGCATCTGACATATAATAGAAGCTTAAGAAAATCTGTCAATTAATTGAATAGCTCAGTGGGTGAAAAGGCCACAAATGGCAACAACTCTGTGAATATAGATGGAGGCCAAGTGATTTGCTTTGCCTGTGTTGTGGTCATATTAATGGGACCTATTCAAATTGGTTGACTTCAAGGCAATGCATATTTATTCCTGAGTGTGGTCATTATTCTAGGCACTGTTGAAATATCACTTACTCTTCTTCACTCACATGGTACAGTAATACTACTCTTATTTATTGACGGAAATCCCATAGAAAATAAATAATGTACAGGGTGTGTTTGGGTAGCACTGAGTACTCACTCTTTTGGAGCAAGAGTATTATTTTTTATATGTGTGTATCATTAGGAGCATATATATATATATATATATATTTTTTTTTTGGTACTTGCTGGATCACTACATAAGTTTTGGGACCTGTAGCCATGAGGGATTTGGAAATCAGTCCCCAGAACAGCACCTCAGTCTTTCATGGTCACTTGTAAGGTATTAACCACCAAACAATGGTACTAATGTTTTCAGAGCTCTTGTGGCATTATCATGGTTTTGGGAGAAAAGAGGGCAGTTGGGTGGACTGGAAATTTCAATGCAAACAGACTATTAGCACATCACCTGTGGGACTGATGACAGATCAAGGGTTTTACCCCTTTCAGACACATTAATGCAGTTGTAGGCTTATAAGAGCCCTTTAGAGGAAAGAGATTGGGGGATGAGTTGCTGGGAGACACTGTTCTATTGTTTAGATTATTTTTGATGAAAATCTTTACTTTGAAGTGGCATTAGTTATAAATTTCTCTGCCAAGAGTTAACATCCTAAAGCATTATCAAAGCAAATCTCATAATTTTACTATGAAGTCACCCAATTTCCAGTCACCTTGGGCGAGAAAAAGGTGGACCAGCTCACTTCCTGCCCTGAAAAAGGGCATCATGCCCATCTCCAAGAGATGCTGAATTGTAGACATTGTGGCCTTTACCTTAGTGGAGAAAAAAGATTGGATGCAGGCTTCTTGACACATCACTTCTGAAAGTTGAGTTAGCACACACGATTTCCAGCATGGTGCTTTCACTGCAGGATTTATAACTTTGGCTTTAGTTATCTTCATTTATAATGCCATTTAGGGAAAAACTGCAACTGTCACATTGTTATATTTTTGTAATAATCAAGGGGCAGTGGAGTGTAATGAACACTAGACTGAGAAATTTTAAGTTCTTAGGTAAGAACTGTTAGGTAAGTTCAGCCACTAACTAATTCAGTAGACATCTTGCATGAGCTACTGTAGGTCTTTAGTAGTTCAACTCAAAAATGAGAAGAATGGACCAGATCAACTGATCTCAAATTGTATCCTTCAAAAGTTTCCCTAACGCCCCTCAAAGACCACTCAGTGGGGAGCAGAAAAGATACTTATTTCATATTTCTAATTCCATTTTAACTAGAATCTCCACTTTGATCTCCTTAAATATTGGGCTTTCTTGGAGTATTTTCTTTGGACAAATGGTTCCTCTGTTCATTTCTTTTTTAAGCAGTGGACTAGATGACCTCCAAGGGCCATATCCCACTGTTCTTTACTGAGTCATTGTTTAAACTTTCATAAATTCACATATTAAATTCCTTAGAAATTCAGTTTAAGATGTTTCTAGAATAAATCAGACTAAAAAAATTCTCAGGGAAAATCATTTAAAATAATATCATAAATGCCTCAATCTGCAGTTTATCTTAAAAATGAGAATAAAAATGTTTAGCTTATTTTGTAGCATATCATGAATATTCATCTGAAATTAGATGTTATCCTCAGAATAGAGCACCAAAAAGCACACGAAGTAGCTTCTTATTCTGAGACTAATTGACTGAAAGCCAATTAAAAAAAAAATTCCTTCAACCAGTACTGTTTGAATATCTAGTGTGTACTAGCCAGGTACTTTTAGGTTTTGAGAATAAAACAACCAAAATGTCCCTGATCTTCAAGATTATAGTTCAGTAGGGAAGACAGAAACAGGGACAATTAATTGCAAGGTAATAAGGTATAGGCAGGGATAGAAGTATATTGCATATAATTTAAAAATGGTAGTAAAGCATGATGATTAAAAGTGTAAGATCTGTGTTCAAATTCTAGTTCCATTATTTCATTATTTAGTAATATTATGGCTTCTAGCTTTATGACTTGCTTGAATTATGGCTTCACTCTGTGTGTAGTGTATTTGTGTGTGTGTGTGTGTGTGTGTGAGAGAGAGAGAGAGAGAGAGAGAGAGACAGAGAGAGAGAGACAGAGACAGAGAGAGACAGAGACAGAGAGAGAGAAATGAGGATAGGATAAGTACCTGCTTCTTAGGAATTTTGTTGTGCCAGTTAAGTGTTACAACCAGTGTTAAATACCTGGCACAGTGTCTGCATTAACTACTACTGAAGTGGGAACTGTTGTGTCATACCACTTAGTAGATTTTTTTCCATTTGTATTTCCTGCATACTAAGTGTATGGAGATAATTTGTTCCTGTATGTCTTACAAGAAGCGGCCCTGAATGCTTTTGTTTCAGACTATATTTTCAAAGGTGATACAGAATAAATAGCCTTGGAAAATGGAGATGGTATCTCCCTCTAGACCAAATGTATTCCATTAAAATGAAGACACTGTCTCCGTCTGGGGCAAAAGTTAAGCAGGCTTATTGTCCATTATAAAAGATTCAGGTTTTCTCACACTTGGGCTTCCGCTTCTGTAGCACAACCTACAGCATGTGTAGGTATCACCTGGCCCACTTTGTGTCACTGTGTGGTAAGTGGGTCTTGGGGAGCTTGTCTACCTGCTGATATCCGGTGAGTGATAAAGTCTTTTGTCTCTGAAGCGGGAGTCCTGTGTCTTTTTACAGCATCCATGACAGTGTCATGCTTACTTGCTAGCTTGAAAGGAGGGTATAATCTCAGACCTTTCATAGTTCTTGATAGTAGAGAGACTCTGAGGCGGAGCTCTTGCCCCATTTAGAGGATCGTAGCTTTTTAAACCATATTTCCTTTCCTTTTCAACAGTTTATTATGAAAAAGTTTAAGCATCTGTCTAGAGGAAAATCTGTATACCCACTATTTAGATGATATCAGCAATACTTTCCTGTGTTGTAAAAGGTTTTTTTTTTTTCCTGAAAATAAAGAATAACATTTTTATTTTTCTATGATGATCATAGCTGGCAGACCTTTGGGCCTTATAATTAGAGGTCACAACACTGAGACTCAAAAAGGTTTAGGAACTTGCCTGAAGTCCTGCTAGTAGAAATTATCTCAGCTTCTCAGTTACCTGATTCCATACTTCTGGCTTTTAATAAAAGAGTATACATATTCATTTCATAAGATCAAGCAAGAATGATATTGACCCCACCTTTCTGCATTGAGATAAATAGTAGTTAAACCTGAATTGGGGCTGAGCATAGACTCAAGCTCACTGTTCTGTTTAATCTGAATTGTCTCTCATTGAAATAATATGAACACCCAATTTAGGGACATCCTGAATTTGCCAACGGCTGTTCCTTTGAGGTGTCCCTACATCTACCTTAACTGACACTACCAGATTTATCTGTACCAGAAACAGTGCCATTATTCTGGTAGACCCTCAGCCTTTCCACAATGTTCATTAGCAGCTGCAAGGCATCTTTGCCCTTGCCCTCACCACCAGGATGGGGATGTGATGGGAATACAGAAGCTCTGAGTGTGAGGGAGGAGAAGCTGTCCTGTGTCGGAAAGGTCTGTTGTGGTCTGAAATGAAAGTAGAAAGTAATAATGTAGCTAGTTGTGAATTAAGCAGCATTTATGGTCTGGCCTGAGCCTCCTTCAAAATTTGTTCATATTGTTTTATAGGAAGTGCATTAAGTTGTAAGTAAACTTTTTGTTGATAACATGGGAAGTTGTAAGTTGGAGATAAATAGATATATATAATCCTTAGGCTTTGACACTAACATTTGTAACTTTAAAAATAGATCATTCTTGGGGCGCCTGGGTGGCTCAGTCGTTAAGCGTCTGCCTTTGGCTCAGGGTGTGATCCCGGCGTTCTGGGATCCAGCCCCGTATCAGTCTCCTCCACTGGGAGCCTGCTTCTTCCTCTCCCACTCTCCCTGCTTGTGTTCCCTCTCTCGCTGGCTGTCTCTCTCTGTGTGTCAAATAAATAAATAAAATCTTTAAAAAAAAAATAGATCATTCTTATTGCATGCAAGTGTATCATGACACACCAGCCAGGAACAGGCCTTACTTGCATTGCATGTTTGTTTTGAACCCCGGAGTTGTGTTCACAGTTGTCAGTGGGTCCACTCAATGAGATTCTTCTGTTGGGGCCCATAAAAACAACAATACTTTTGACTGATTATGTAAAACTGGTACTTTGGACAGGTAGCTGACACACTGGAAGTACTAAAATATATTCACTGACTAAATGAACGAATGAATGAGCCCATACTGCAGGAACAGTTACATATGAATACATGTAAATATTGACCATATTTCATTACTGTTAAGATGCAATTTTTTCACATTCTAATTAATATCTCTGAAATTACGATGAGTCTTAATAATCTTGGCAGCATTTTTTCTTTCAGATAAAATTAATGATACACTTTACAGTGTATATATATTTTATCTCAATGAAATGCACTTTATATTTCTTCCTTACCTGTGTATTATATACTCCTGTTGGGTAGGTCTATCCCTTCATTACTTTAAGAGGTACTATATTCATTTCTCATAATGCACAATTTAAAATAGAATATTTTCATTAGCTTTTCTTTTAATAGTTTTAAACATGTGTTCATATCTGCTACCATTCATTTACATAGTGAGTGGGGTGTAAAAACGTTCTCTCTCCTCTGATAAGTTCTCTGCAAAATTGTCAGCTGCAATTGCCTGCTGACATAGGAATGACAAGTTAGTCTCTTCTAGCATGGGGTAGGGTGTGGGCATTCATGAACCATCCTGGATTGAGCACATTGAGCTCTATCTCAAGAAAATTTCTGCATTACTCAGTGGTCACTTCCTGTGTAGTCTGTTAAGGGTTCCATCACCCCTGCAATATCTAGACTTTAACTTCTTAGCTTTCGACTCCCAATTCTGCGTGGGCTCCATTATCTGTCTTTATGTTCGTTATTTAAGTGTTGCTGTTAGAGTGGGTGGTAGAATGCTGTTGGAATTGTCATGGCAACCAGAAACTCATTTTTCTACTCTTGTCGTTGGTTATCAGTTGTTACTTTATAAATCCATTAGATAAAAAGCCTCCACATGCCAGATCTAATCAATCTCGTATGGATGACTTTTTCCCCCCACCCCAAATATTTTAAGATTAATTAGATATCATATTCCCACCTGTTTTCTTCATGGGTTAGTATGCCAATAGCCTAAAGACAATGACTGTTCAGTGAGGTTGGGGACAATAACATGTTAGTTCAAAACTCAGAGTCCCTGGCCATTCGTCTAGTTTATTTCCCCCTTTTTATTTTTCTGTGATAATTAAATGTAATTACAGAGAATTTATAAAAGTAGAGTAGTCATATCCTAAATGCAATACTTTAATGTATCAGCCTGAGGAAATTCACTGGCTTATTCTTTGTAGATTGAAATGGGTCCTTTTAATTTTGTTCAAAATTTTATGGCTTCCTCTCCCAATGGTATTAATAATACCTTAAAAGAGGTGCTAAGCACTGTTTCTTATCCTTCAATTCCTGGAATACAGAGCAGCATAGGAGATGGAAGACTATGACTAACTGCCTTAATATCTAAGTTGAAAGTAGAAACGTGTGTGCTTTCGTAAAGGATTTAATTCATAGTGGTTCAAACCACTATGTTTGGGTTTGAATTATTGCCTTTTCTTTTGATGATAGTGGATGTATATAAATGCAGAATGATTATTGATTGCTTTGATGTGATTTATGGTGGTCTGATTGGATATAGCAATGGACGACAGACACACTTGTCTGGGCTTTCCATTATATCTCAGTGGGCTCTTAGCATGTAGGGAACAAGAGTACGATTTTTGCTCTGGTAGCTCAGTGGATGGGACTGTACAGAGATAGTTCACGACATGTGTTACGTACCATGGGATGTGCATCATGTAAATAGTTTATGACCCATTAACTTATTGGGCAATATCCTAGCTGATTTATTTTTTTATGGAGAATATAGCATCTTCTTTAGTTTTTATTATTCTTTATGCTAGGTGCTTTCCTTTTCATTTGAAGGCTCTCTGGATAATTCAGGCAGAAAAAAGAAGGGAGTGTGATTTAGAAATAACCCGAATTGTCTGCTAGTCTGGAATTCTTCTACGCTTGGTATGCTCAAACAAGGGTGCACATCAAAGAAGCTTTGTCAATAAGAATGTTAAAGACGCCCAGACCTCCTGATTCAGAAACTTCCACAGGTAGGACCCTGGTTGTGTCTTTTTCAATAGATTTCAGATGTTCCTGGCTCTTCACTATGGCTAAGAACAACAGATCTATTAAATACTCCACTACCGATTTATTTGGTGTATACCTGATAATTTGCGAAGTGCCTTCATTTTATCCTTACACCACCTTATGAGATAGATAAATCATGGACAATGTGCATGGATGTGCAGGTTGGTTCACTGCTCATGAGCCCCCGGGTGAGGGCACAAGTGGTGCCTCAAACTTGGTCCACACAAGCAAGAACTTGATCCTGAGCAGCACCAGGCCAGATTTGCCCACAGGGCACATCTTATACTGCTCATCAAGGTGTGCCACAGGCTAACAGCAACACTGAGGTAAGCAAACCAGGGATTATTATCTCTATTTATGACATGAAGAACTTGAGAGGTTCAGAGAGGACCAATAGCTTTTCCAAGGCTTCACAGGTAATGAGTGGCCAGCTCAGACAAAGTCACTTGACTTAATCTAATGCTTTTTCTGTCATACTAGAAATCATTCCTGCATATTCTTTTAGATGCCCATGTAATTCCACCAAAATATTTTAGCAAATCCTCTGGTTGTTTATTGAAATTGGTTCTTGGCCACGCAACAGCATAGAAAGAATTTCTCTTTCTCATTAATCAGGAGAATTTCAGTCAACTTTGTGACTTCCATTTGAAAACAGTCATACAAATAAAACAGTATTCTAATAATCCTTGAAATTCTGAACTATATTAAACATCTAAACTAACAATGGGAACACCATTAAAATTTCTGGGAGTTTTCATAAAGACAATGATGTGTGTAAGATCATTCTTAATGATATGATTGTCTTGTGATATCTTGGAAGTAGTGGTTGGCTGGAGGTGAGGAAACTCAGCTTTAGTCCCCTTGACTTCATCAAACAAAAAAAAATTATTTACTTGCATTATGGATAAGTCCTTAAATAAATTAGTATTGTTTAATGGAAACAATTATCCAGATATATAAATATCCAAATAATTATCCACCAAGGAAATAAGAATCTGTGTTCTTGCAGATGCCAGTTTTGTGTGACTTATTATTGAATTTTTATGTGTATCAGTTGTTGCTAGAAAACAAAAAGAAAGCCCCTATCCTTTATCTAAGTATGGTGCCAGGACTAGTGACATCTGCATCATTTGAGAATTTGTTGGATATGAGGATTCTCAGATCCACCCAAACCTAATGAATCAGAATCTGGATTTTACCAAGAGTCCTAAGTGATTTCTGTACACACCCAAGTTTGAGAAGCCCTGGTTTGGAGTCGTGTATGTTCTAGTGCTGAGGTAAAATTCTGTTATGACACAAGTATAAGCAGCTGTTGATGAGATGTGCCCAGGGAGGGCATCAGTCTATCAGCATACCAAGAATGTACTTGGAACATGCCACTGTTCATCAGCTGGAGAGCTCTGTGATGGTAGATGGTGTTTACCATTAAGAAACATCCCTCCTGGGGCACTTGGGTGGTTCAGTTGGTTAAGCATCTGCCTTCAGGTCAGGTCATGATCCCAGAGTCCTGGGATTGAGCCCCTCATAGGGCTTCCTGCTCAGTGGGGAATCTACTTCTTCCTCTCCCTCTGCCCCTCCCCCCACTTGTGTGTGCGCTCGCTCTCTCTCTCTCTCTCTCAAATAAATAAAATCTTAAAAAAAAAAAAAGGAAGCATCCCTTTTAATGTTTCTTCTATCTGGTACACACCTTGGAAAGTACCATTTCTAAGCTCCATTTTAAAACTCTGGGGTGATGAGGGCCCTTGCCATCCATCATGGAGCCTAAGTTGTGGATCTGTTTGAACAGGCGTATGAGCTCATTAGTGTTATCTGAGTGATGGGGGCTGTTCTATGACATCACTTGTTTCTTTCAGTTTTTTGATGCTTTCTGCTTTCCTGGTTTATGCTTTGACCCCTCACCTTCAGCCCAGAGGATTTCTGACTTTTACCTCTCCACACACCTCCTCCAGTCTGGGCCAGACCTCTCTGCGTGCTGGGGTCTGGTCTGAATACTGAATTCTGTCAAGTTTCTCTTGTGCCTTCTTATCCTGTTTGGACATCCCGAGACCATCTGAGCACCCCTCTCCAGTTCTGAAAATTGTCTCCTCTGGCTCTGCCTGATGGTGGACTCTACTCTCCATGCTGAAGGTGGCTGCATGTGTGCTGTCAGTAGGACTGCTTCTATCCCGGGGGTGAACGCAGCTTCTTATCCTTCTCTTCCAGGCTTGTTCTGCTTCAAGCCAGTCCACAGATCTTCAGTGTCCCTTGCCTTGCACTGAGGTCTACGCTTGTTAGCTTCTCTTCTGTGGAATGAGCATGAGAGTATGAATGTGCTACAAAAAAGGGAAGACTATGAGGACATTAGTCATGGGGGGCTGAATTTGGGGTTCAATTTCAGCTGTCAGAACAGCCAATTCTATTAAACAAAAGCATGAACAATATACAGTCTCATTTGGTTAATAGAAAAAACTGAATCTCACAATCAAATCAGATTGGCTATTTTGTGATCCAGTCAGCTGTGGAGATGAAATGATATGTCTTAATCTGCTAGCAGGATGCTTGGTCTACAGCACGTGTATTAATAAGTGCTAGTTCTCTTTCTCCTGGCAATTAGTTCAAATAAAATTGAAAAGGATTGCTTTAATGTAGTGGGTAAACCTGGCTTTAGTGTCTGTATTCTGTCTGTGTTCCTGGGGGCATAGATAAAGCAACATAAGAAAAATCTGAGGACATTCAATTCTACTGGACAGCCCAACCATTTCAGTCAGCAGCACATCATCAAGAAAAATCTTTTTTTTTTTTTTTTGACAATGGTTTTCCTGTAATTGATAAAAGCTACAGAACAGTCTTTGCAAAACCCAGGGTCTCTCTAGAAGTGTGATGCCAGCTTGCGAATGAACAGTACGCGTTCTGTTCAGCTTGGTTCAAATCATTGAGCATCTGGTTTATGCAGATAATAGAGAGCATTTGTCCAGACACCTGGCATGTGCAAATTGCTTTTCATTTTTATACTTGCAAATGAGGAATCCAAGACCCCTGCAAGGTTATGAATAAATAACAAGGCTAAAGGCTTACAGACCAAAGTCATCATTAAAATAAACAAGCTTTTGCTCAAGATTTAACAAGACAGCCACTCTGCAAGTAGTGCATTCCCAGTTCTTCACTGTCATCTTTGTGGCTTATGTTCACCAGTCATTTCTTTCTCTCTCTCTCTTTTAAGAGACTATACTTGCTGCCTCATTTTGGCGGGCCTCTGACAATTGGTGCACTAAGGAAATACAGTTTAGTATAGTGAGCTTGGTTGGTACGAGGATGTAGTTAGAGGCCTTTGACTTTGTTCCCTTGGTAAAGTCTCATAAAAGAGTTGGCCCTGGACAAAATTCTAAGTGTATCCTTTCATTCTCTGAGGTTCCTCTTTATCTACCCTGACTTTTCCTTTTGGGGGATTGCCTCCCCCAAGGGTTCTTTTTCTTCTTCCCCCCTTTGAAAATGTGTTTTCAGGAGAAATGCAGAAAAACTCATACTAATGAGCAGACAGCTGTTAAAATTATAATATATTCCTTTTGCTGAGAATATTGATATTTTTAACTGGAGACAAGAAACTGCATGTCAAAGAAAAAAAAAGGAATCTGTTACTTGCAGAATGTTAGGCATTAGTGAGCAGGTGGAGAAGATATTTCGATGGGGGAATGAGATCTTAAGTTCTGTTAACTTCACATAGGCTCCTTGTTTTTCCCTACACATAAGAATGGCTGTGCTTCAGGGTTGGAAAGTAGGGCTAAGGTGAAATGGTGCAGGAGATGAGTGGATATATGTGAGGATCAGTGGAGGGACAGAGAAAGTAGAAATAATTGTGTAACGCTAAGGAGTTCAAGTTACCTTATTAGTTAAGAACTTAAGGCTTTAGACTAAGAGATGGAAAAAAAAGATACTTACAATTCCTACTTAATACATAGACGCTATCCTCAAAATCCGCTGTACTTGCAATGTAGAGACATTCTTTTGAAGAGCGATAAGTCCTTATGTAAAAGCTTCTAATAATTATTCATTTAAAAAAATATTTTCAGTTGTTTCACATTGGATTTGCTTGAAGTAATACACTTTTACACAGACAATAAGCCTTAGGTAGTAAAATTTAATCACATATAGTGTGGTAGCCAGCTTCTAAGATGGCCCCAGTAACTCTTCCCACCTGGTATTCACATACTTTTGTCATTTTTTTCCCATATTGAATATTGTTGATCTGTGCAGGATATATCAAGCAGGATATCATGGAAGTGACACTGTGTGGCTTTTGCAAGGTTAAGTCACAAACCTATAGAAGCTTCTGTCTCATACCCTCTGCATCACTTGCTCTGGGGGAGTTAAATGCCATGTAATAAGAACACACAAGCAGCCCCAATGGAAAGCCCATGAGGAGAGGAGGAAGCAGGGTCTCCTGCTATCTCATTCAGCTCCAACTTGCCAGCCAAATGAATGACTCCCACCAGAAGCAGATACTCCAGACCCAGTCAGGTCTTCAGAGGACAACCCCACTGACATTGCTACTGCGTCCTCATGAGAGGACCTAAACTGCAACCACCTGCATAAACTGCTTCCAAATTCCTGACTCAAAAAAGCTATGAAAGATAATAAATGTTTATTGCTACTTTAAGCCAGTAATTTTGAGGGTAATTTGTTACACAGCAATAGATGACTTATGCATATGGATAAGACAAGGATCTAGGCTAGACCTTTGGGTAGTAAAGTAAATGAATCAAGTCAATAAATGTGACTCAGGGGTGTACTATGGCCAAGCATGATTCTAGACACTGTAGTTAGAATTTTAAAAAACACAATATCCCCCATTCTGAGATAATTTGTGGTATGGTTGGACAAATGGAGTTAATCCACATTACCAAAGAGAAAAGCACAGGGAAAGATGTGCTTGTATTCTGCAGATATTATGAGCTGTAGAAAGGAGGACAGTTTGGGTATACTAGACAGAGAGTTAATGGCTTGTGGAGGACAGGACACCAGAGGTGTCCCACAAAAGCATCAGGACCATGTGAATGGATTTGAGAGAGATCTTTCTGGTGGGAAGAATGTAATCTTAAGGTATGGTGAAATGAGCATGCTCATTGTGGGAGGTTTAGTGTGTGTGTGTGTATAAATGATGGTTCCTGATTTTCTGATCTTGGGATAAAATCTGAGAAGTAGAAAAATATTAAAAATTCTTAAACATTATAGGGGCGCCTGGGTGACACAGTGGTTAAGCGTCTGCCTTCGGCTCAGGGCGTGATCCCGGCGTTATGGGATCGAGCCCCACATCAGGCTCCTCTGCTATGAGCCTGCTTCTTCCTCTCCCACTCCCCCTGCCTGTGTTCCCTCTCTCGCTGGCTGTCTCTATCTCTGTCAAATAAATAAATAAAATCTTTTAAAAAAAATTCTTAAACATTATAAATCATCTTGGAATCAGATTTTAATAAACCTAATTTGACTTTATACTATAGGATGAATTGTGAGAATGTGAAGATCGCTGAGAGGTTCCCATGGTGATCCAGGTTTGAGAGAGATTTAGTTGGAGGCAATGGGAATGAAGAAGAGGGACAATCTATGAGAGGGGAGGACAGAAGGGCCCAGTGACAATCTCTTGTCCTCTTGGACTGCAAACAGCATAGTGTCAGGAACTGTGTCCCCACTGCCTAGCACAAAACTGACATTAGTAAATGCTCAATATATATTTATTAAATAAATAAATAAAATAGGGCCAGTCCTTAGTAGAGATGTCAATATGTTGATAGTTAATCAGTAGTAGGCACAGTTAAGGCCTTAGGAAGGGTGAACAGCTCCCCTCCAAGTCTGTTTTCCTGTTCACTGGCCTTCTTTCAGGTGTGGACTAGGCGCCATGTTACATGCTGTGCAGGGTTTTTTCTCATGATGCTGCTTGATGTGCTTGGGCTGACCTCAGCTCCTGGGTTGGTAAGGTAATGACAGATCTAAGGATTATTTTACTAGTGTGTGGCTCTCCAATAAATTGTAAAGAAGCTCCACAAGGAAAGGTACTATGTCTGCTAGAATCCTTATCATTTTCTCCAGTGCATTTTATTGTCCACGTCTAAGTGAGGGATGAGATACCAAGTATTTCTGTTCTTGACCTCCGCTATATGTGTTCTCTCACTGCCTTCAATACCCCCATTCTCTCCATTTCTCTTCCTGAACAACTCTTTGTTGCACACCTTATATTCTGTCTGTCCAGAAAAGAGTTAATGTAGCCATGAGATGGCTATCTTTGGAACAGCTGCTTCATGGTTCGCCCTCGGCTGGTGTCAGGAATATGAAATTTCTGGAGAGTTCCCACCATTCCCTAACTGATAAGAGTGATTGGTAGTACCTAAGCTGTTTGTGCACACACTGGACACCTGCTTACTTCTGGGAGTCTGGAGATTTGGTATGTGCAAGGCAGAGAGTGGCAGACCCCAGTAAAATTTTTGGGCATTCAGTCTCTAATGAGTTTCCTGACGGACAATATTTCACACATGTTATCACAATTCAGTGCTGGAGGAATTAAACACATTCTGCGTGACTCTCTGGGGAGAGGAGTCTTGGAAGCTTATGCCTGGTTTCCTCTAGCCTTCACTTCATGTGCCTTTTCCCTTTGTGGATTTTGTTTTGTATATTTTTGCTGTAATAAATCATAGCTGCAAATACAACTATATGCTGAGTCCTATGAGTCCTAGCAAATCATAGAAGCTGACCATGGTCCAGACGACCCCTGACCCGCCATCCATTGGCAAACTCTGTCAGCATTGCTTTCACAATATATACTGAATATGACCATTTCTCATGCCCTCCTCTGCTTCCACTCTTGTCAAAAACATCATCATCTCTCTCTTAGCTGATTCTCCTAACTGGTCTCCCTTTTTCTACTTGTACTTTTTTCTACAGCAGAGCAGAGTGAACTGATTAAAATATAAACATGACCTGTCACTCCACTGCTCAAACCATCTAATGACCAGACATCCCATGCAAAGAAAAAGCAAAGTGCTTACATGACCTAAATAGCCTGGCTGCCCATGGCTTCCCTGCCTGCATATCCTCCTTCTCCTGCCTCATTCACTTGCCTCCAGTCCGCAGGTTTGCCTACTCTTACTCACAAGCATGTTCCCCCCTCCGAACCTTCATATCCACAGTCATTTTGTCCCATCATGTTCTGCGTGGATAGGTCCATGTAGCTTAACCCTTCAGTTCCTTTAGACTTTTTATCAAATGTGACCTTCTGTTCAAGGCCCTCCCTAGCCCCCCTACCTAAAATGTCAACCCCCTCCCCATTCTCCTCATCCTTCTTTACTTTTCCTCGCTAGCACTTAGCAACCTCCTGTATGTGTTGCTCATTTACCTTGTTTATTGTCTGCGTCTCTGGTATGTAACTTTCATGAGAGCTGGGATTTTTGTCTGTTGTGTTCACTGATGTATCTCCAGTGCCTACGACAGTTCCTGACATCCTGACATACAGAACAAATTCAATAAACACTTGTCAAATGAATGCATAAATTAATGAATGAATAATACACATGCCAGCCCCAAATCTCACCTTTTCTGTACAGCTTTTCCGAAATTCCCCAGAACCTTTGGTATGTACCTTTTTTTTTTTTTTTTTTTGTAACTTCTCTCTTGTTTGCTACTTCTGATTGGCAATCATTTCCTTAATTCTCTTTGTAGTCTCTGCACCTAGAACAGTGCCCGGTATGTTATAATTATTAAAACAAGGGTAACAACAATAACACATTTTTGAATGAATAAATAAGCTTTTCTTATGATGGGAAATTGCTTTCCAAATAACGATTCCATATTATACCACCATTAGCAGTACATGAGTGAAGTGCTTTCATTAAGATAAGTCAGGATTGGGGTTTTTTTGCTAACTCAATCATGCCAAGTGGTTATATTGTATTTTTGTTTGTGTCTTTGATTGCTACTTCTTAACTCTTTTCACTTCTTTTTTATTAAATCTGTAAATCTATTCTGCTTGGCCTAATTTGTAGTTCATTGTAGAAGTAATGAAAAAAACCAAAGTTTCCAAAGAATATGGAAATTAATTGTTTTTCCCATCACCAGGCTTGGAGAGTGAGTCACAGCCCCAGATGCCTCCTGGGCCAGTCAGGCAGCATAAATGCGCGAACCTGGAAGTGAATGTCCTGTCAGTGAAGACAGGATGTGCATTCTCCGCTGCCCATTGCAGCTGGGACTCAGTACAGCTAATTGGTGCCATGTGGGAAAGTGGGTTCAGTGTTGCCAAAGTTCCTTTTCCAAAATTAAATCTTTTATTTCTTAGGCCTAATGGTGAAAACCTCGAGGGGAAAATACAGAGTAACATCAGCAGTAAAAACAATCACCTAAAAGATAATGAAATGGTAAAATACTATGAAGTAATCAACAACATGTGGTAACAAGAGAAGCTATGATACAGACTCGCCGCCCTTGAGAGTGTTGAACGTAGTATGTGTTTCATATTCAGGCCTCTGGGAAGCACTGGAATGGTTTATGATGATTAAGAATTAATTTGACTTTCTTTTTTTCCCCCCTCTGTCAGATTTCCGAATTGTAATGGTTGTCTATAGTTGGTTAAAGGCCGCTGTTACATTTGGTTTGGAACATGGTGATTAATTTACAGCAGCTATCAAATCCCTGATGGATATTGGGGGAAAGCTTCTGGCCAGCAGAAAGCACGTGTTGTGCACATTTTATCAACCACACGAGATAGCAGACTGCCTCGTTTTCATTGCCAGCTGCCCTCTGCAGACGCTGTCCTGGAGTTTTGTGCCATATCACTAGGGCTCTTATTAAAATCTATATTCTTGAAGAAATCATTTTGTTTTCAAAGAATTGCTTGCCAGAAAAAGGGGAGCGACATGAATAATACAGGAGGGCCCATCATTTGGACAGTTCCCTTGGCGGTCAGTTCTAGCTGGCCTCCCAGGGTGAGCAGCATCTGTTACACAGACTTCAAGTTTTCTTCTCACAAAAGACGATTGAGAAGCTATTAAACGCACGTTGAGACTCTTCTCAAATTCTGTAGGTGGCACTCCCAAAGCTAAACTCTTCAATCACCTTGTGTTAATCTTTAAAAAATGTTTCCTTCTTGAAATCTGAGGTTTTCTGTAGCTGCCTAGGGCATCTCGTGACAGGAACAGCGCGCACCTGCCGTTTTCTGAAAATATCTGGTGCTTATTACAACTTAAAATTCCAGAGTAGGCAGCATTTGCTGAGTTTGGAGCTCTCAACCAGGTGCTGTGCAAGGAGGTGAAAGAGGGAAGAGTTTGGTTTATCTCGCCTAACAGGAGGTAACACCAGAGATGCCTGATAGTGGCTTATTCAGTTTTGCTTAGGACATGATTATTATGTTGGTATATTAAGAAAATTACCAAAACCCATTTTCATAATATCATGTAATGACTGTACTTTATCACAGCACTGTTGTCATGTAGTCTAAACATTATTGCCTTATCCATCACGCCAGTAGCATTGTTTTCCTATCCTATCTCTCTTTCACTTCCTCTCTCAAACAAGGCAACGAGTAAAAGGAGCTCCATTTAACTCTCTGTGGGCAAACCTTTACAAAAATTGACTTTATTCCTTTTTAAGTATTGATTAAATTTAGAATTAAGTTCCTTGATGTTTGAACAAGGTCTTATACATGTCCTTGTCAAAAACATGAAGCTACTTAAGAAGTGGTTATGGCTCCTTCTTAAATCAAAACAAAAACAAACTAGAAGGCACAGTAATAAGATGCTTAAAGGACTGATCATTAATCTATAAGAATATATGAGATTCAGAGGCTGCTATGTATCAGGTATGGGCTTGGCAGGTTAAAAACATTCATTGTTTCTATAAATCGACCTAATTCCATGAGTATTATGTTTTTCTTTTTACAAAAAAGAAAAACAAAGCAAAAGCAAGTAGTAAGGGACAGAACTATTTCTACCAGCCTCGTTATGTGAAAAGGAATACTTTATTTTTGCAAATAGCAGAAGAGATTCAGGATAAACCTACACAGATAAATTAACTGAGGCTTTTTGATATTGCAAAAAAAACAAACAAAAAAAAAACCAAGTTCAGCAAACCAGTTCACTCTCACACTGGTTATGTTGTGTTCAGCTTTAGTTGCTCTTCATAGTGACATTGATTTTTTTAATGTCACAGGATCACGGGCCTCCACGTGAGTTCCATGTCCTTTAAAACAGACATCTTGGGGATGCTGACGTGAAGACAATGGATCAAATGTTTCAACGACTCTTTCCTTTGAGTTGCCTTTAGAGTATCTGGCTCTGTTTTTAACATTTTCAGTGATGACAACTTTTCAATCTTTGGAGAATGGTTTTGAAAAAGTGAAGAAAAAGAAAAAAGCTATCCAGAGCTAAGTCTAGAGAATATGGTAATAATTGCTTTACTTGAGTTTTAATTGAAATATGAATATAAAATAACAACCATAATTTTCCCTTCCTTCCCTCCCATCCTTCCTTCCTTCCTTCCTTCCTTGCTCATACATAAACTGCTTCTGAGAAGGAAATTTCAAAAATGTTTTCTATGTGGAAAATGTATGAAATTGGTAAATGTTTTTCCATGTGACAGCTTTGATTACTACTATTTTGAGAAGCAAGTTCTAGTGTGTTTGTAAAAAAAAAAAAAATCAAACTGTTAACCCTAGTGAAAATATCATCTCTCGTTATCTATTACTATTTACAAATTATCTGAAAACTTAGTAATGAAAACAGAAATCATATTATGCACACAGTTCCTTGGGTCAGGAAATGAGGCAGGGCATAGCAGGGATGCCCCATCTCTACCCCCTGATAGCTGGGGCCTCTGCTGGGTACCTCACTGGGCACTGTGGCTGCCACCTCTGTTCTGCCTGTGGTCTGAGTTCCTTGGTGCTTCTCTATGTCCAAGATGGCATTTTGCACTCACATGTCTAGAACCTGGCTGAGGATGACTGGAATGTCTGGCACTGGCTGGTCTTTTCTCCCCATTGGACCTCTCAAAATGTCTAGCTCCTACTTGCTCACTATGTGAGAGTCTTAGCAGCAGTGGCTGGCTCTCCTCAGCATGAGCATTCCAGGAAGCAGGAAGTGGAAGTTGTCTCTCTTGCAGGCCTGGGCCCAGGTGCTGATGCAGCATCTCTGCTGCCATATTCTTTGGGTAAAAGTGGTTCCATAGAGCCAGCCTGGATTCAAGGGCCAGAGACACAAACCTCAGAATTGAAGGAGAAGAGCGTCAAAGCATTTGGGGGTAATCTTCAATCCACCACCAAACCTAAGGCTGTCCAAGTAGATGGGACATCCATTCTGTGGATTCTTCTCTTTTGAAAACATTAGAAATGTTCAGGGTGCTCTGTGAAACGTGAAGTATAGATTTGTCTCAGAATACTGCATATAGATGCTCAAAATCTGGATACGTTTATTTTAATCAATTTATTTTAGCATGGAGATAATTCTTAATTTTTATATCTACATGGCAGACTTATTCTAGAAAGTAATCTGTCAGCAAATTTTGGGTACTTTATTTGGAAACCATCACCAGGTAGATTAATACAGTTTACCTATGCTGTGTTATAAATCATGTATTCCTCTCTACCTTGTTCATGTTCATTTCCTTTCTTGAAATATTCTACATATATTCATGCTTGCTTTGCTTCGTGAAATTTCTGGGAACATGCATGCCTTCTGTTAAGCCTTTTCTCATCCCCAAGTCAGATAGTTTCTTTATTTCTTCCAATTTTTGTATTTTTTTTTTTTTGGACCTTTGTTATGATTCTTCACATACTTTACCTTGGATTAGAGCTACTTATTTACTCATTACCTTTTCACCCCAGATAAACTCCTAGGAGGTGGGACTGTTTCTCATTTATTTTTTCATCTGATGCTGTGCGTTAATGTGGTATCTTGCCCAGAATGAGTGCTTGGAAAGTATTCATCAAAAGATGAATTATTGCAAGGGTTTCTGTTGATTGTGCTACTTTTATAGAAAGATCAATTATTCTAAAAGGTGTGGTAAATTGAGCACTTAACCTGGCTAAAACAATGTCAAGGGCTTTATATACAACATCCGTTCAGTGGTTACTCAAATAATGCCCCAGCACTTGCCTAAGCACTATGCTAGGCAAACAACTACGTGCAGCTTCCTCACTCAAGGAGCATACATTCTGGTGGAGGAATTGGACATCACACAACCAAACTGTTGATAATCATTTAGTAGGATTATAATAAATACTATTAGAGAAGCACAGTGTGCCAGAAGAAGATAGAATAGGGAGATCTAACCAGGCCAGAGGAGTGGTGGTTAAGGAAGGCTTCCATGTGAAGGTGACTTGAGTGAATTTTTAGGGATGGTAGTGATGGCCACATCCTACTTGTTGAAACCTGGGAACATGTTAAATTACATAGCAAAAGGGACTTGGTAAATGTAATTAAGTTAAGAATTGTGAGTTGGGAAGGTTATTCTGGATTATCTGGGTGGGCCCAGTGTAGTCGCAAGAGTCCCTGTTAAATGAAGGCAAGTAGGTTAGACTTTTAAGAGAAAGATTGGTAGCTGCTCTGCTCTGACTTTGAAGGTGAAAGAAGGGACCAGGAATCAAGAAGTGCAGTGGTTTCTAGAAGCTGGAAAAGACAAGTGAACTAATTCTCCCCTTGAGCTTTCAGAAGGAACCATCCCTACCAACATCTTGATAGTATCCCAATAGGATCTATTTTAAAATTCTGACCTCTAAAAATACCAATTTGTTGTTTTAAGCCATTAAGTTTGTGATAATATGTTACAGTAGAAATAAGATATGAATACATGATGGAAGAAATAGTTTTACTAGTAAAATTTTTATGTGCAAGATTTGTGCATAGGAGGGTATCTTACTTATGCGTATGGGCCTTAAACAATGATCTGCTTGATCGATGGTGGTTTTACCAATAAAGAAAAAACATGCACGGAACCTAAATTCATTCCAGTAATCACATTATTTCTCTTTTTCCTTATATGGTATTTTTTTTTTCCCTTGTTTGTTTTAAGAGTAGTCAGGAAAAAAAAAAAAAAAACCTGGAAAGTTTTTTGAGAAAAGGATGTCCCAAGATGTTTCTATGTCTGGCATGATGAAACTTCCCCAGTGAAAATGATAACTGGAAAGCATAAAGCTCTTCAGAGTTCATGCAGAATGAGAGCCTGGCCTTTAGGGCAGAAGAATACCATCTGCCATCACCAGGACTTTGTGCCAGAACAATTCCTTGCCTGTCCTAGGAAGGTGATTTTCAGGCAAGAATTTCTAGTATCATCTATTCCAATTAATATGGTATTTTAGAACTTTTGGGTAATTGCTCATTATTCTTGGTACTGAATGGTTTAATAATAAAATAGACCACTTTAAAATGATTCCTTTCTCTCCTTTCTTATTTTGTAGGCATGTGGCCGTCTGATATCTCACTAAAACCATTTACTCTGTAGCTAATAGCAGAGTATTTTGACTTGGCTGGACATAAGTTTTCATTGTGCCTGATTGTGTATGCATTTGCTTGTCAGAAAGTAAAATCTAAAATATTTAACAAACACCCTTACTTCTGATGAATAAACAGAGATAAAGATTATATTATGAAATTCAATATAAAAAGAGTAAAATTCTAGCTTAATATTAGGAATTGTGCTTTCTTAAAATTTATTAACTTTCTGTATTTTACAGTTAGCTCTTAGAGTCTGTAAGATCATAACAACACTCTGAAATCAAGATGCTAAAGTAACTAAGGTCCTTTAATTATTGAATATTTCTCTTAAAATTCTCATAAAATTGTCTGGTAATAAGTCATGGCTTTATATAGGCTATTAATACTGCTCTATTTAATAAAGTAATTATTTCTATTGATAAAGAAAAATATTTTCTTAGAATGCTAACTTAGACCCTACCTATGAGCAAAGTTGCTACTTTAGTTGAAGCTTGTTATGATGTCAGGTTTATTACAATAGAATTGAAATTGCTCTAAAATCACATATTCCCTGCTCAGCGTTAATGCTAGGACTGTGACAAACTAACCGTTTACATTTGAGCGCTTTGGTAATTTTTGCTTTCTTCCTCTCTAAACATGCCTGACGTATGCAATTAACTTCCATTATTTAACACAGAGCTTTACTTCCCTAGGTAGGGAGGGAGCAAGTCACTGTGAAAACAGGGTTGTGGGGTGTTGCATGTAGTTTGCAAAATCTCATTTGTAATTCTGATCCAGGACTCCCCACCTTTCCCCTCAACTCTCAATATAGAAAGTGCCTTTGTAGAATATCTCTTACTTTATAGCTGTCGTGAAGGCAGATCGCCTCTCAGTGCGGCAAAGGTTGATACCAAATGTCACAATCCCAAGAAACTGGAGTTACTCTCTCTAGAAAGAAATAGTCAGAAATATCAGAGAGGTGTGATAAAAGAGGAACCATATTTGACATTGTCAGTACTCTGCTCATCTCCTCTCACCTTTACCTGTTTGATGAACTCTGACCAAATTCCAAATGCATTTCTCTGTCTAGGGGGTTTGTCCACCTTCCAGAGATGACTTTGCTGCCCACAGGCTAGCTGCTTAACACATCCATCACCTCACACAGCTGCTATTTTTTCTTTTTGAATTGGAACATTTAAGATGTACTTTCTTAGCAACTTTCAAGTACGTAATATAATATTGTTAACTATAGTCACCATGCTGTATAGAAGATCCACAGAACTTATTCATCCTATAACTGGAAGTTTATCCCTTTTGACTATTATCTACCCATTTCCCTCACCCCAGCCCCTGGCCACCACCATTCTCCTCTCTGTTTCTATAAGTTCAGCTATTTTTTAGATTCCACATGTAGGTGAGATCGTATGTATTTGCTTTCTCTAACTTGTTTCATTTAGCATAGTGCCCTCAAATTCCATTCATGTTGTTGTAAGTGATAGTATTTTTATGGCTGAATGATATTCATATTATTTAATTATATAATATATAAATATCATATGTTATTCTATTAACAGTATCATTTTATTAATAATAAATATTAATATTTATTATTTATAAAATGTGATCATATATACATATAAATAAAATATACATATACATACAGTATATATATGTGCGCATATATGTATGTGTATATGTGTGTGTATTTATATATATATGTATACAGTTGATCCTTGAACAACACCAGTTTGAACTGAGCAGGTTTACTTGTCCATGGATTTTTTTTTTTTTTTGATAAACACAGTAAATGTATTTTCTCTTCTTTATGATTTTCTTAATAGCATTTTCTTTATACTTTATCATAAGAATACAGTATATAACACATATAACATACAAAGTATGTGTTAATTGACTTTATAGTATTGGTAGGACTTTGGGTCAAAAGTAGGCTATTAGTAGTTAAGTTTTTGGGGAGTCAAAAGTTATACATGGATTTTTGACTGCATGGGAGGTCAATACCCTGAACCTCCATGTTGTTCATGGGTCGACTGTATATATGCATATATATTACTCTATATATTATTATATATATATTACATATATATTTTCTTTACCCATTTATTTATTGTTGGACACTTAGGTTGTTTCCATGTCTTGGCTATTACGAATAATGTTGCAATAAATATTGGGGTGCAGATAACTCTTCAAGATAGTGATTTTATTTCCTTCAGCCGTAAACTGAGAAGTAGAACTGCTGGATCATATGGTTATTCTGACATTTTCAGGAACTTCCATACTGTTCTGTGTAGTGGTAGTACCTGTTTACATTCCAATCATCACTGCATGAGGGTTCCGTTTTCTCCACATCCTTGCCAATACTTGGCATCTCTTACCTTTTTGATAAGAGCCATTCTGACTAGTGTTAAGTGACATCTTATTGTGGTTTTGATTTGCATTTCTCTGATGCTTAGTGGCATTGAACAACTTTTCACGTACTTGTTGGTCATTTGTATGTCTTAGGAAAAATGTCTGTTCAGGTCCTCTGCCTTTTTTGAAATCAGATTACTAGTGTTTTTTGCTATTGAATTGTATTAATTCCTTGTATATTTTGAATGTTAACCCTTTATCTGTTGTATGGTAACAAATATTTTCTCCCGTTCCATAGGTTGCCTTTTCATTTTGTTGATTGTTTCTTTTGTTGCACAGAAGCTTTTTCAATTGATGTAGTTCCATTTGTTTGTTTTTGCTTTTGTTGCCTGTGCTTTTGGTGTCATATCCAAAAAGTTATTGCCAAGACCAATGTGAAGGGAATCTTTTCCTAGGTTTTCTTGTAGGAGTTTTACAATTTTAGGTTTTATATTTAAGTTTTTAATCCATTCTGGGTTAGTTCTTGTGGGTGGTTTAAGACAGGGATCCAGTTTCATTTATTTGCATGTGAATATCCCATTTTCCCAGTATCATTTATTTTAAAGACTGTTCTTTCCTAATTGAGTATTCTTGGCTCCCTAATCAAACGTTAGCTGACTGTATATACATGAATTTATTTCTGGGCTATCACTCCTGTTCCATTGGTCTGTATGTCTGCTTTTATGCCAATACCATACCGTATTGGTTACTATAGCTTTGTATTATAGTTTGAAGTAAGGAAATATTATGCCCAGCTTTATTTTACTTTTTAAGATTGCTTTGGCTACTTGGGGTCTTTTGTAGTTCCATACACATTTTAGGATTTTTTTTTTTCTATTGCTGTGAAAAAAAAAATGGAGTTTTCGATTAGGGATTGCATTGAATCTATAGATGACTTTGTAGTAGTATGGATACTTCAACAATATTAATTCTTCTGATCCATGAACATTGGATATCTTTTCATTCATTTCTGTCTTCTTTAGCTTCTTTCATCAGTGTTTTACTGTTTTCAGTGTACAGATCTTTCACTTTCTTGCTTAAATGTAGCGATCCCATATTTCAGATTGGGAAACACAAGCTCAAGCACAATTACCAAGAAGCTCAGGGAAGGACAAGAAAATATGAAGCCCACATCGAGAAATTCATTATTTGCCTCTATAGTTTCTCTATAGAAACTCTATAGTTTCTTCTCAAAAGTAACTGTTTACATTGCTGGTGAAAATAGCCAGTGCGTTCCTGGACATTTTAATGAAATACACCTGATTCCTGGGTTTTAAAATAGCATTAAAAATTATCCTATAAGTACGATGATGTATCCATGGTCATGGAAATCTTTTTTGGGAGGTACTGATTAAGGAGGAAGCTAATTTTCTGGGGTGCCTGGGTGACTCAGTTGTTAAGCGTCTGCCTTCGGCTCAGGGCGTGATCCCGGCGTTCTGGGATCGAGCCCCACATCAGGCTCTTCCGCTATGAGCCTGCTTCTTCCTCTCCCACTCCCCCTGCTTGTGTTCCCTCTCTCGCTGGCTGTCTCTCTCTCTCTGTCAAATAAGTAAATAAAATCTTAAAAAAAAAAAAAAGGAGGAAGCTAATTTTCTTTCACTTGTTTTGCTATGCTCTTCTTCCATCAAATAGAGTCATAAAGTATGAACCAGAGAAAATATTTTCTTAAGAAGTTTTGGTGTGGGGGAGCTGGAGTTGGTGCTGCATTTATCAAAGTAATAACCTTGGAAATCAAGTGCTTCTGGCTGTTAATAGCTCTGTTAATAATTCAAGGTTTTCTGTCTGTGGCATTTTAAAGAAGGCCCTTTAGATGGATGGTCATGTTTACAAAATGATTCACTCTTGTCTTACTGTTCTGAAAATATGATTGCCATTTGACTCAAAGTAAGATTATATTTATTGTTCATTTTTTGGCCTTCTTTAAACTTATCTTCAGACATTTCAGTATGTGTCTTTGAGCTTCTTGATGATTTCCATTTTTTTTTTCCCCTCAGCCCTACTGAGAAAGAGAAATGTCCAAGGCAAACATGTTGGCTAGAGTTGGTATTGGATTTGGCCTTGATAGATGGCCTAGGAGTTGATTATCCTAGACACATGTTTGATTCAACACTGCAGGTTTTACTGGTAGCACGTTCAATCTAGATTGAGATCTGCACCAAGTTCTATAGGATTGTTCAGAGTGGTGATATTTGAGTTGAAGTTCTAGTGACTAGACTGTTGTACCAGTGAGATGAATAGTTTAGTCAAATATGCAAACTTGGGTGTAAGGTGTTTGCATTTTTGTAATTCCTGGGAACTTTAAACATACTTAAAACAAATGGAGTGGAAACCCTCTTTCTTGAAGATAATGCTTTAATTCTCCTTAATTTCCCATCATGAACATTTAAAAGAAGTTCAGAGAGCATTGTAAATGAATAGCAACCTATCAGCTCATGAAATCTTGTTGAAGTCAAATGAAAAGATCGCAATAAACATTAGAGATAAAATTAACACTGCTATATTGTAGCATTTTCTTAGGAAGTCAGGGGATGCATCACTATGTCAGAGAAGTTACAGCAATGAATGGTTAAGGGCAGGTATGCATTTTCAGATCTGGTAGAAGCCTTTGCTTCCTTTAACTTGGATTAGATTAACTCATTTAAGGTACTTGGTTGAATTTTTTTAAATACAGAGAAATAAACCCTAATAGCAAATCATTAAAAAAAAAAATCTTGTTTGAAATAGGAATAAAAGCAGCAAAACATTTAGACTGTTAGGAAAATAGGAATAGTGGAAAGTAGACATTCATGAGGAAAATGGTTTAAATTTGATTTGCTTCTGTTGTGAGTTACAAATTAAAAAAACATGTTTACAATTGTTTGAATTATGTTTAATTGTATTAGTCTTTTCCTTGGAATGCAGAGAACACATATAGCCTTTTAATCAGTGTGTCTCTAGGGCAGCACCATCCTCCTATTGGAAAAGGGAGGGTGGAACTCACTAGAGCCCTTGCAAAAAGTGGTTAAGCAGGACAAATAAGGATGATAGCTATGGGGGGAGATAAGTGGCCACCACACTAGTGTTAGCCACTAGAATCTGTTAAGTATTGCTGGCTAGTAAACAGAACCAGAGGAAAAGGACCATTTTCTCTAAGATTAGCCCCCTGCCTAAGTCATGGTAATGTTTGTAGTAGCCCCATCTGTCTGATTTTCTGAAGCCCTTCCCATGGTGCCTACTTTGAAGAATTTTAGGAGACAGGACTGTTTTAAATAGAGCTTTAAATACAGCTTCTGGATAACTTAGATTCTTTGAGCCTTAGTTTTTCTTATCCCTAAAATAATTACCATTTTCCTACCCACTTCCAGGAAAGTTGTAAAAGCCAAATAATATATATTAAAATGCTTTGAAAATTGTCAGATCATATCTAACTATTAAGATGGTGATATCATAATACATACCATACTTATTATCTTCCAGGCATAGTTGTAGGTGCTTTGTATGTATTATTTTGTTTAATCCTTAAAACAACTCTATTGTAGGTAGGTATAGTAGGTAATACTATCATCACCTCTATTTTACAGGTAATAATTAAAAAACAGAGAGACTAAATTTTTCCAAGGTCACAGTAAGTGGTAGAGCCCAAAGTTAATCCTGCACGATCTAGCTTGAGAAGCCATGAATCTCTACATTCCACTGCCCCTTTCTCCTGATACACACCCAGTGAAGATGACAGTGACAAGCAAGATGAAATAATAAAGCTGACTATTGATGATAGGTGTCTAATTTAAGAAATTGTTTTTCAGGCCAAGTGTACCTGAACATCTGATAGCCTGACACCAGATATTGACTCTCTTAGAAATTCTTAATCTGTGTAGTGAATAGAGCTAACCTGGGAAGATTCCCTCAAATAAATTCCCCCTACTAGTTTTCTAACTCTGACTTAACGGAAACGGTATACATTATGGAGTACAACATTTAAAAGGACTTTGCAGGTCAAGAAGTTTTGAACTTTCAGTAAATAGATGTATTCCTAACTGGGCTCCCTATTTCACTGCCTGTTGCCTTTGGGTCTTTGGAAAAGGGATGGGTAAGCTTTTTCCAATGCTCCAAATTTCACTGTCACATGCCCATTTTTTTTTTATCCCCTGGCAAAAATGTTAATATTCTTGGGAGAGGTATAGTTTAAAAAGTTTTAAACTTTTAATAAGTTAGTACAGGTGGCATGTATCTGTCAGAAGTTTTTCTCACAAATTACAGCTAAGAAGGGAAATTCCTCTGTTATAAAATACACAAGAGCCTTAAATAGAGGACAAAGTGTAGAAGAAGTCTGGTATTAAATCTTTGTGCAAGGGCACCTGGGTGACTCAGTTAGGTAAGCCTCTGTCTTCGGCTCAGGTCATGATCCCGGGGTTCTGGGATCAAGCCCTGTGCTCAGGCTCCCTTGCTCAGCGGGGAGTCTGCTTCTCCCTCTGACCCTCCTCCTCCCTTCCCCTTCCCTTCCTTCTCCTGTTCCCCTCTCCCCTCACCCTTTCCTCCTCTCCCTTCCTCTCTGCTCCCCCTTTCCCTGCTCCTGTGTTCTCTCTCTCTCAAATACATATATATTTTTTTAATTTGAGAGAGAGAGAGAGAGAGAGCACAAGTGGGGTGAGGGGCAGAGACAGAAGCAAGCTCTCCACTGAGCAGGGAGCCCAATGCAGGGCTCAATCCCAAAAACCCTGGGATCATGATCTGAAATGAAGGCTGATACTTAACTGACTGAGCCACCCAGGTGCCCCAATAAATAAAATATATTTTTTTTAAGATTTTATTTTATTTATTTGACAGAGACAGCCAGCGAGAGAGGGAACACAAGCAGGGGGAGTGGGAGAGGAAGAAGCAGGCTCCTAGCGGAGGAGCCTAATGTGGGGCTCGACCCCAGAACGCCAGGATCATGCCCTGAGCCGAAGGCAGACGCTTAACGACTGCGCCACCCAGGTGCCCCATCAATAAATGAAATCTTTAAAAATAAATAAATAAATCTTTTTCCAAAGATGGTAAGCCTTGGGTAGGCAGGAGGCAACCCAAGGGCATTGGAAATGGGGTCAGGGAGAAAGTATTAATTAAAAGTTTAGAGGATTATGAAAGGGAGTGTGCGGAACAGGTATCAACAAAGCAAAATTCACAATTTGGGAGCTTCACAAAAATTAAAATCTTTTTTTTTTTTTTTTTTTTAAGATTTTATTTATTTATTTGACAGAGATAGAGACAGCCAGCCAGAGAGGGAACACAAGCAGGGGGAGTGGGAGAGGAAGAAGCAGGCTCATAGCAGAGGAGCCTGATGTGGGGCTCGACCCCATAACGCCGGGATCACGCCCTGAGCCGAAGGCAGGCGTCCAACCGCTGTGCCACCCAGGCGCCCCACAAAAATTAAAATCTTTTAATATTCACAGATAAAGACAGACTGTATGGATGCTTTTTTTTTTAATTTTTTTTTTAAAGATTTTATTTATTTATTCGACAGAGATAGAGACAGCCAGCGAGAGAGGGAACACAAGCAGGGGGAGTGGGAGAGGAAGAAGCAGGCTCATAGCAGAAGAGCCTGATGTGGGGCTCGATCCCAGATCGCCGGGATCATGCCCTGAGCCGAAGGCAGATGCTTAACCGCTGTGCCACCCAGGCGCCCCTGTATGGATGCTTATGCTGGCAAAATGGAGAACACATGAGGGGGATCATCAAAAGAACGGAGAGTTATTTGGCTTTTCAGTGTGCAGTTGTAGAAAGAGAATGCTGTGTTTCAGGACACATTTCTTTATTAGACTGTTCCTTTTGTAAAAACAGAGATCTGCTCAAGTTTCTTTTAGAAAAAAAAAAGTGTTATTTTAAGAATGTACCAGATCTAGAGCTTGAACTGGAAAGGGTTGGAAGCTGAAGCCATTCTGGGATTGCTAACTCTCTCCAGCAGCCCTGTCCTTTTCTCTTCTGTCTGCCTTCTCACAGCTTCCTGTGGCCAGAGTGACTGGTGGCTCTGCTCTCTACTTGCCCTTCTAGCTGTAGCTTCTCTGCTAACTACCTCATTCTTATAGCACTTCCTGATACACATTGTAAAGACAAGGAAACTGATGGACCATGTTTCCATGCCAATTTTCTTTGTAAGTTCCTGGCCAGTTTATCAATCAACTGTCGTTGGGTTGGGTAGGTGGAGAAAGAAAAGTAAAAGCCCTTAGTGAAAAATATGTATACCTAAGGGCTTCCTCCTATAGGGAATGAGAACAATTCATGATCTTCCCTAGAAAAAAAATGGCCAAACTGGCCAAATAATATTTCCTAACATCAATCAAACTTCATATGTAAATTATAGATGAAATACATGCATATATAATTAGGTCTTTAAGTATAACCTCCAAAATTTAAATAGAAGTATTTAAATATACAACTTAGAGGCTGAAACTGCAAGAGGAAAAATAATTAAAGCCTCAGATGTCATGTTTCAAGTGAATGATTGATCATCCTTGCAGATGAAAACAAAAAACAAAAGCCAAACAAACAAAAAACTCAGATTACTTCCCCCAGGGTCTTAGAATTTGCTGGTGCTGGTTGTGTTCCTCCAAATTCATGTGTTGAAGCCCTAACCCCCAATATGACTATATTTGAAGATAGAGAATTTAAGGAGGTCATTAAGGTTAAATGAGGTCATAAGGCTGCTGCCCTATCCCCCAGGACTCGTGTTCTTCATTAGAAGAGGAAGAGACACCATGAGTACACATGCAAAGGAAAAAGGCCAAGTGAGGGTGAGGCGATGGCCATCTGCAAGCCAAGGAGAGAGCCCTCGTGAGAAACCAACCCCTTCTGCACTTTGATCTTGGACTTCCAGCCTCCAGAAGAGTGAGAAAATACATTGCTGCTGTTGAAGTCACTCAATCGATTATATTATGTTGTGGTACCGCAAGCAGGCTATTACAGCTAGGTTGACTTCTTGCCGGTCTGATGTTTATTGCATCTTGCCTAATGGAACTGCAGACTTACTAGGTAAGCTGGGTCCTGTAACATATACACAGCTAAGTGATCTTGTGGGGCTACTTTGTCTTAGCATTTCATATTTAGCTTATTGCAGAGGGCTGCACTAATATGCAGAAACATGATTACCAACTATACCTATCATTAGGTGTACTATAGGTAACAGCAATATAGTCTTTGCTTATCTACCATCTCTATTTCTCACTGGGCCAATAGAAAAAAAAAATCCATACTAAAGCAAAAACTCAAGTTTGTTTCCCTTTACATGTAGAAAAACAAGGGATGTTATTTCTTTGTGTTTGAAGATATTTTCATGTCATTACTGCTAACACAATCTCAGAACAAGGTACTTCAGTCAAACACTTAAGTCCTCTTACTAAGTGTTTCTGTACTCTCAGTCCCAGGCTCCCTCAGTCTGGGATAAAAGGAGGTCATGCTAATGGTCACATTTAATAGTCTGGCGTAGTCCCTTCAGGCTAGTTTCTGGAAGCTCAGTTTCACTTACCTCAGAATTCCCTTCAATTATTCCTAATCTTTTTAAAGTGCGATATTAAATGTTAATATTTTTAAATTTAAAAAAGAACCCTTCTTTTTTTAGAGATACATGCTGAAATACTTATAGATGAAATGATAAGGTGTTTGAGATTTGCTTCAAAATTCAGGGTGGGTTGAAGGATGGGAACTATAGATATAACAAGTTTGGTCATGGGTAGAGAATTCTTGAACCTTCATGACTGGTACAGGAAAAGTTCATTATATAATTTTCTCAGATCTTGTATAAATTTGAAAATTTTCATCAGTTAAAGAATTTTCTTCTTTCCAGAGCAAGAGATCTTAGGAGAGTATTATGTGTGTTCTGAAAGGTCGTCCCTAACTCATAAAGGCTGTCATGTATGCTGCATTTCCAAGTGTTGACCTAATCAGTCCTTGTCCCCATATTACTTGCTTCTGTCACCCTAAGGCAAGGCTCTTCAGCTTTTCTCTGGCAGTCACTTGACTGAGGTCATGATCTATTAGCAGTGACAGATCTTTCATAACATCCTCTCATCTACCCTTAGATTTTACCTCACCCTTAGAGGTACAGCTCTTTTTCTCTGTGTTATGCTATTTAGTAGGTGACTGTCACATCTCTTTTCAGGGTCTAGGATAGAAGTATCAGTTGACTTCTTTCTGCACTCAAAAATCATTTCTCTTGCTAATTCTCCCAACTATGCCTACTTACTATCCTCCCTCTTCCACCCCCAGGAAGTATTGGACAAAGCTTGTGTTGCTTGATTCTCTGTAACTACAGTGTACATCTGTCTACTCCCTGCAGTATTCTCTCTGGGAGGTCAAGGGCTGTTGACCTTTGTTCCCCAGCTTCTGAAAGAGAAATCCTTATCTTTCACTCAGTTTGTGAATCCCAGTTCAAACAAAGCTCCTATTGGCCCATGTCATGCAGCCACCAAAATTCATTTAGAGTTACCTGAGTTCTTAGTATCTGTACACACACACACACACACACACACACACACACACACACACACGGAGAGAGAGAGCACACACAATGGAATGCTTCTAAAACCTTACCAGCTGTGCTTCTTGGTCTATCCAGTTATATGTGATCCATGGACTCAGTGGTGTACTTGGACAGACAGACATTCTGGGTAACTACTGATTATACCTCCACAAAAATAGACCCCTGCCAAAGTTAGTTCTGGATTGCTTTAGGAATGGTTCTGGTGTCAGGCTGGTAAACACAGCCCAAATGGCTTGGGGTACTAGAATTTAAGAATGACTTTCTTCTTTTCTCTAAGAACATGATGTTCTTTGGTGACACAGGAAGCTCTGGGGATGGGAACCGGCAGCTTCCCCTAAGAGACCATATGCTCAACATCGACATGGAGGCTGGTATGACAAGAGTAGGTGGAGCACGTTGTCATCCCAAGCTGGCACTTATAATCCCAACAACAGGCTGTGGCCTTGATGACAGGTAGAATTATGCTGCCAGCCTTCCTTCTCTTGAGCTTTTCCCTGTGTCTTTTGAAAGTGTCTACCTTGGTAAGGTTTATTCAAGAGATAAGACAATTTTCTACTAACAAATTCTAGAAATGGAAATCAAAGTTTTACTTTGTGCATTAAAAATGATTAAATTTACTGAATATCCTTCCAAGAACAGTCTGATCCTGACTCATTCCTAGTTATTTTTTCTTTGCCTATTCATTCCTGAGAAAGGGGACCATTTAAGACCATTAATGACTAATAAGACTTTAATCATACTCTGATACGCAGATTGTTTGGCAATTAAGTAGCTTCTTAGGGGGTGGTGTTACAGAGTGGGAGAAGCATGGTAAAGAATATTTTCCTATGAAAGAGCAATATTTCTTTCAAAGATAAATGTACTTGGAAAAAGATTTCAGGAAAAATATGGCCTGGCTTTATATGATAAACTCCCTGATAGATGGTTTCCTTCCTGAAAGTAAAGGTCTCTGGTAAAGCTAGCCCACGCCTTGCCATGGTAATCTTAGTTGGTGTTTAAGAACATTTAGAGGCAGATAGTTCTTCCTCATAACTAACCTCCCTTTCTTCCTTGTTTCCTCTTTTTTAGGCCTGGAGGAAATGGAACCCTCTAGTCACTCTGTTTCATTCAAATCAATGAAGACAGTCCTTTTGCATCCAAGTTAAATAAGTACAGCTCCTTAAATATTTACCTAAAGGACTTGTCTTATGATACTTACATTGTTTTTACTCTTTTTTTTTTTTTTTGGACCCTTAATCAGTTTTCATGTATACTCTTAACTTGTTAATTATAAGACCCCAAGGAGACGAAATACATAGTGCTCTGGGTCCTGAATATTGACTACATGAGTGAGTATTTTCTCCTCCCTGTTTTTTTATTTTTAAGTAACACATTGAAAATCATAGTTAGCATGTTGTACATCTTAATGCCTGATTTTCTGCTACAGTTCTGAAAAACTAGTAACATGAGTCCTGTAAACTTTCTGATATACTTGCGTATTCTTTTTTTTTTTTTTAAAGATTTTATTTTTATTTATTTGAAGAGAGAGAGACAGCCAGCAAGAGAGGGAACACAAGCAGGGGAGTGGGAGAGGAAGAAGCAGGCTCCCAGCAGAGGAGCCTGATGTGGGGCTCGATCCCAGAACACCGGGATCACGCCCTGAGCCAAAGGCAGACGCTTAATGACTGCGCCACCCAGGCGCCCCATATTCTTTTAAGTTCTGAGTTGCCTCTGATTTTAGTTTGTTAATTCAAACTAAAATTTGATCATTTTCTTTTTAAGAATACAATCTATTTTTTTTTTCCTGCTTTTTGCTAAACACTGACGACTTCATGCTCATAATCATCTGTAGTAAAACTGGGAATTAGAATTTAGGCATTATATCACCCTGTCCCTTTAAAATCAGTTCAGACTGTGAAATTTGTTTACCATACCAATATGAGGACTTAGATGGAATACCTAAAATTCTCCACTTTATGGCAAAAATGAACCATCAGGTTTTTAATTGTGATATTATTTTGTTTTAGGAAAAGAGATTTTTCTAGGGGAATATTCAGGTGATGATATAATCAGAGAAACACAACCCAACCCAAACATAATTTTATACAGTTATAGATTCTGTATTTGTTTTCTTTTTATGATGTACCCACAATAGTACTGTCAAGCTTCACCCCAAATTCTTGCCCATAGGCTTCCTCAAATTTGTTTTAAAAATTCTTCATCATTAGCCTTCATTATTTGTGTTCATTTTTGTCTTTTGGTGCTTAAATGTTCTTGTTTTGTCCAAGATAGTCTTTCTTAAAAATTGCTCCTAGAAACTAAAGGTTCCTATTGGCTTTACATTAAATTTTAATTAGTATTTCTCATTTTCCTTTTGATCTTTTGTCTGCAACTTGATTTGAATGAGAGATCAGAGTAGGTAGAAAATAAGCACAAATGAGCTTTCTTTCTTTCTTTCTTTCTTTCTTTCTTTCTTTCTTTCTTTCTTTCTTTCTTTCTTTCTTTCTTAAGACAAGATGTTAGCTCAGACACAATGTTGTTCACAACATTCACTAAAAGCTGTGAAATTGTCTCAGTCATTCATTCCAGGGAAGACAAATATGAACCATAGGTGTGACTATGTATGTACAAGAATTGTGTTACTGAGCTTTTGGAAACATCAGTGAATTGAGAAGTGCAGAATAGTAATCTATGATATTATGGGATTTATCTTTCTGATACCACAGTCTAGTGTCCTGACTACATTTTCCTAGACCCGTTCAGAGTTTTGGGACTGACAAGATGGGAAGTCAGCTCCAGAGATGCAGACTGCAAGAGTTCACCATCTGCAGTAACATAGAGTACACATTAATATGGCACTCTACTCATCACAAGTCCATTCATACATATTCTATCTTCTGATCCTCATAACATTCCTATGAAGACGGTAGGGGGATCCCCAGGTAAAGAGATCAGAAAGGTTAAGGGACTTCTCCAAGTTCACTGGCTATTAAGTGGCTGAACAGTGATTCAGACATTGTCCAGCATCCTTCCTATCAGACTTGATCCTCTTTCAAGAGGCTTGTTAACTAAGCTTAAAGCATGTTACTCTTAGATGGAATTCTCTTGATAAGAATTCTCTGAAACATTATTCATTAATTCTAATAATCCCATGAGACAAGTAGTGATGCCTCCTTTATATATTAGGTCACTAAGGGGCAAAATGAGGAGAGGGCCAGAGATATATATCAGAATAGGTTCATGTTAATAGAGAATAGTGTTCATGTAGGACTGAGCTCCACTAAGGAAACTGGTTTATGAGAGTCCCATCAAGCTCAGGGGTGTTCCTTTTTAGCCATTTACATGTCATCTGAGCCAATGAAATACATGTACTAAACCTGGATTGGTGTTTTGCATTGATATCAAAATTAATTGATACTTGTAACCTGAGTATATGGAGATGGATTGTGTATCAGTCCCATTGTATCCCCTTGAAGTATAGAGTCAGTGAATAGCAACTATCAATAAGTTCAGGGCTGTCAACAAGATTCTAGGCAGTGAACCAGTTGAAGTTTATAGTTATTAATACCTCAAATATTGCTGAGAGGACATTTGCTAATATTACGTAGTTTCTTCAGCGATGAGGGAGAAAGATGCCCTGGATGTCCCCAGAGGTTGGCTAAAACCATTGGTGCAAAGTAATCCCTGTTAATTTGGATGTTAATTGTCTTCTATAGACATGAGCCACCTGAAGATTTAAGAATGAGGACAAAGGTGTTTATGAGAATCCAGACTACACAATAACTATTTTTATATTTTTAAAAAATGAGTAAATATTTTGGAATTTAGTAACTTTTACATAGTTTAACAAAATTTTGGCCCCTTAGAGCAATAACCTTGTAAATCTAAATTAAAATCCATAATTGAGTTACTAATTAAGACTTGTGATCATAAGAGGAAGTCTTTCTCTTTAAGTTGGTTAGATTTGTAAAACAATTTAATATTCAAGAGGATTTTGTTTATTTCAGAGAAGAAAACACTTGAAAAGGAAATGAAATATAAAATGCAGTTTAAAGTTTTTGAACTAAGTTTTTAAATGGAAACCCTTTCAAAGTCACTTTTTAAAATTGTTAGACACAGAATAATAACATTTGGCTAAACTTAAAAGCTGAAGAAATAACTAGATTTTTTTCATCTAAAACTTTAATAAGTTAAATATTTATATTTTAAACAAAAGTAAACCTCCAAATGTTCTTTTCTCAGCAAGATATCACTCTCAAGGGTATCATAAAAATTTCATTAACACTACATTGTACTATATGTAATCTGTTTTAGTGTGGTTTTTTTCTTAATTTTTCTCCGAGTATTTCCATTTTGTTTATCCTAGCTCCCAAAGAAAAATCTGGAGAAGACTCTGGTGCCTGCTAAGCATGCAAATTTTTACTGTATGGAAAAGAAATAGTAAAACCCCTCACCAAAGCAGTAGATTCCTTAAAAACATCCTGTGAGTCAAGGAAATCTGGTTCAGCTCAAATAGCACCAAGGGATGGGTGAAGAATGAGTGACTTCCCCAGCTCACCAGTCCACTAGAGGCCCACCCATCCTCTTTCACACATTCCACACAGATGTACACATATCTTTAAAAACGGTGGCCACCCAAATTGAGGTTTCAGAATCTCATCTAGTTTCAGTTTGTCTTATATATCCAGAATTTTGTTGGTAAAAACAAAAGCATATGTCCAGTAATCGTGAAAGAGTGATGTTTCTGGAAACTTTTTTTTTTTTTAATTTTCAAAGTCCTTGTTCCTTTTTAATTCTGAAAGAAAAAAAAGATTCATGGAAGGACGGCAAATGATCTCTAGTTTTACCCTTTTGGCTACAATTTCAGTTTCTATCTGGGGACGTGTTCAAACAATGAACTTGTATGGAGTGTCAGTTATATGAATAAGGAATTTGAAAAGAACTTTTCCTTTCTGGGACAGAAGAGGGGATCTCCAGCAACCCTCTGTGTGTGTGAGTGTGTGTATGGTGTATGTGTGTACACATGCATGCGTATGTGTGTGCAAATATGTTGTTTGGGGGGATGAGAGAAACCAGCCTTTTGATCTTTCATAATGGAGGGTAGACTGTGTCCTCTCCCTTTAATTGTCCTGTAGTCTTCAAGGAGATTTCGTTACATAAAAATAGATGCCCATGCTCTACTCTCCTCTTGACACTCATGAAACTAAATATTTGTAGCTGGAACCTTGACTAATGTTTTGCAAAATCTCATCTGCTCCATGATTGTACTCAACTGCAGGAAGTACAGGAGCATCAGGAATGCAGCCTCTTCCACATCTCCTGCACAGGCACCTGATTGGCCAAACCAAAAATGGAGATCCTGTCTCCTGGTGTCTGTGCCATAGTTCCTGATGGGTATGGTCCTGTGTGGTTTTCACGCCTAGAGATGGTAACCTCCCCTCTGAAAGGTGTGACCCTCTGCAGGTGCTACATGTTCAGGCCACATGGAGTTTTCTGCTTATGTTCTTCTTCCAAATTCAAAGCCAAAGAAGAGGGCAAATAACAATGGAACTGATGGAAATGGAGGATAATACTTCTTTAGGTTCTCTAAGTGTGAATTACACTACTTCTTCCATTTTTAACCCCTGGGAAACCTGTGAAATGAAGAGATAGAACGTGCTGATAGTGGAAGCCAAGGTTTTTACCATGGAACGGTCCCAAGTGTCAGGGCTTATCCCGTTAACTGTGAAGGACCCTCCTTTTGTTCGCTCATTTCCTTCCTAGTTTTGTCTTGCACACTCTGGCTACCTTCGCATCAGAAAGCTGCTAGTTAGTGTTTAAGTAAGGAAGCTATTGACGTTGCTATGAGAAAGATGTGGTTATACTTCTCACTGAAGGAATGGAATGAGTTTATGCACTTTAGTTTTACACCAACAAGGTAAAAGTACATACCTATATTTTACGTATTACTGTGTGACAAATAGAAGTTTGAATATACTTATTTTCTTACTGGTCCTACATTCATTTCTAGGAGACATTTGTCTCACTCTTTGGCGTTGATGTATTTTTTGGGAAAAAGGTTCTTTCTTCATGGTCTCCAATTTAATCCAGTGGTCTCTGCTCAGAGAATCTTTGAGAGGCACCATGGTGGAAAGTGCCATGCCACAAGCTAGAGGCCACTCTGCATTTCAGAATTATCCCTCCCATATATGGACATATAATGGTGAAATACTATCCCCTGGGCATTAAGTGAACTTTAGAAAGGTGATTCTACAAAGCATGCCCCTGTTTGTCTAATTTACTAATGAACCCACTATTTATAACTTCAAATTATGGAACTCCAAGGAGAATTAATGATAGAGTGGTCTTCATATGAAGTATGCCAGTTTTAATACTTTCTACTTTCTCTATAGTGAAAGCCTTGACAGCTTCAGTTAAGGGTATCTGCTTGACCAATAATCAGATAACCAGGCATGAAAAATGTAGAAGGCATTACAAGAATAAATTTTATTATGATAGATTCTGGTAATTATTGTTCAGAAGGTCTTCCCATTACCTTTTTTTTTTTTTTAATGTAACTGTACTTTGCTTATCCCACTACCCATTCCTAGTAACCAATGTCTTAGTCCCTACCACAGAGAGACTTGCTATTGAGTTTCTTATTTCCAATTGTAGGAATATTGTTGCCTCTTTAATTATATACTAGAAGGGTATGAGGTTGGGGCTCGTGGGAGCCAAACTATCTATCATATTAAAGAGGCCTGTCTTGAGTAAGAAAGAATGAAGCTAAACAAATGTAACACCAACCTATTTTGCTCAGAAAAGCTAAGTCTTTCAAGTATAGCACTCAATTGCGTAAACAGGCAATAAATGAAACTGTTTCAAATATTGAGTGGTGACCTCTCTCTTTGATGGGCAGAATAAACAATACTTTGAAAAAGTATTAGGATGCCCAGGCTAACAAAAATCTGATAGTTCCTGGCTCATAGCTGTTGCTTCACATTTCCGGTTATGGATCTTTTGTTTTGACTTAAGTACTGTCTTCTCCCTTTGGCTTATTTTAATATGCAATTGCTTTTGTTGAGGAGGTAACTCCTAAATTCTGAAACTGAAATGTAACTCAGTAAATCCAATAACTTAAATCCTCAACAAAAGAAGCCCATTGAGGTTGAGGCAGGCCGTATATTGAGGTAGACAAATCATGGGCTTTGGAAGTGCACAGTCCTCCCGTTTATAAATTACATGGTCTTGAAACCATCCCCTAATGTTTCTAAACCTCATCTGTAAAAGTTAGTAGTAAAATCTGCCTCACAGAGTTGCTTAGGAGGGTAAGTAACAAGGTGAGAATGTAAAGTCTAAGACACCTGAATGCTGGTCCTAATTTACTTGATTGATCCTCACTTACTAGATGGTATGGTCTTGGGGGAGCTTTATCCTTTGGTGGGCCTTGGGCTCCTCATCAGTTAAATGCACATTAACACTCACTCCAGAGATCTGTCTTAAGTACATAATGAGGTAATATGGAAAAAACGCCTAGTGCTGGGTCTGGCCTATAGTAAGTAAGCAATCAATAGTATTCTACTTTGTTGAGATCTATAAATATTTGGGCACATTGATTTAAACACATTAGAGGTCCAGTAAATAAATATTTACTCCTCTTCCTACCCTTAATCTGTGCATTTTGGGAAGCAGCAGGCATTGAGAGAGAGGGAAAGAGCCAGTGGTATGCTGAAGCTATCTCGCACCACCTTGCAAGGACCAGTTGTTGCTTTTCAAGGATGATGTGAACCGGTTTTTAAACACTTTCATTATTAAAAATTAAATTATGTGAACCTACAATCAAATAAGCTCTATTAAAAACAGAGCTTAATAAATCTCATCACTTTCTAATGATTTCACTACATTTTATGTTATCTATGTTTTGGGGGTTACTTACATTGGTATCTGTAGGGGGGAAATATATTGGTGTGTTACTGCACAGTTATCCTACTTCTCTGTTTAGTGACATCTCGTTGGTGGTTTGAGTTCAGCCATGGTGGCAGTATTTACACCACGGAAATCATCAGATGCTGTAAATCAGGTGATTTCCCACCTGTCCCCCACCAGAGAGCCAGCAGTTAAATATGGCCTGGCCTATCCCTGGAGAGAACATCCACTGAGTACCAAAGAGCGAGACTCCTTTGCGAATGGAACTTCCAAGTCTGGGCCAGGCTGCTTTTGATTCTGAAATGACAGTCTTGATCAGTAGAAAGTTTACAGTCTTTGAAAAAAGTGGTATTTTGAAAGTAAGGAATAGAGGTGACACCCCGGTTCTGGCAGGGTGGGTCTGTGTGGGCTGCACAATTTGAGCACCGGTTCCTCTGTGTCGTTGAGAAATGACATCACAGTAGCGAGGACAAAGCTATCAGAGGGTGCCTCAGTCATCCCTTGCTTAATCCTGACAAGTGAGAAAGGTAGATGAGAAAAAGCTTACCATTTAAAATAAGTTGGAGTTTCTAAATAAAGACTTGGATAATTAGAGCTGAAAATAGTTGTAATTTTAAAATGAGAGGAACAATAGGACTCTTGTTTTTGTCTTGCAGTTGCTGCATTAAAAAAAAAAAAAAAATCCTCCAAGAGGAGATAAAGCCGAAGAAAAGAGGAGGGGCAAAAAAGAATCACTTTCAGAAGGTCAGTAATAGTTAAGAGCAAAGGCATTGAAGTCCCTGCTAAGTCGTACATTAGGACTTTTAGAATATAGAGAAAAGAATCATGGATGGTCCTCAGCTAAAGACATTCCTAGAGTTATTTACATGATTCCAGGTGTCCACCAGAACAGTAATAGACATATATAATGCACGAAGAACAGCTATTTTCTGCATTGTGAACTATTATTCCTCTAGCAATAAGAAGTTAGACCCAAATATTTAAAAACAAAACAAAACAAGGGCACATACAGTTTGTTAGGTTCCATACTAATCAAATAAAGTCATTTCTTTCTCACCTTCTGGAACTGAACTGTAAGCTACAGGTCCATCATAGCATGAGGCAGGCCCTTCTTCATGGTGACACGTTTGATGACGGACACAGCAAGTGGTGTGTGATGAAAAGTGACCCCTTTACAGATGATTGAGCAAAAAGATTTCTGAAGGCCTGGGACACGGTGACAACACGTTCTGGGTGCCGCATTGTCTTACAGGCGAAGCGCACCTGTGCTGTCCATATAGCCTTACTTCTATCTGTAATACAACTACCATTCTATATATTGAGAGAAGTGTTTTCAGGATGGTGCCAGCTTTCATGGAGATTCCCAACCTGTGTTCATTCCAGTGAGTGGTATAAATGGGCCAGGTGGTCACTCTAGAAAAAAGTCAAATGTCAGTAAAACCATTACTACCTCCTGATTCTCTTCAAAAATGTTAATCAGCTACATATTGAAGATATTACGTGCTCATACAGAACATAAAATTTATAGTTTTATTATGTTGTGTTCTTGATAGCCTAACAGTCTTCATCAGTACAGCCATGCAGGTATAGAAGTTTGCTAAGCTTCACAATTAGGTTAAATATTGAAGGTTAAATAGGTTAAATATTGAAGGATACTGAAGAAATGGCAAGATATTTATTGATTTTCTTGAAAATCTGTTATATTCTTTCCAACTGTCTCTTTTCATTTATGCAAGTCTTTTATTTTCTTCCAAGATTTTTTAAAAATTCATGTTAGTTAACATATAGTAACTCGTATTGGTTTCAGGAGTAGAATTTAGTGATTCATTACTCACATATAACACCCAGCGCTCATCCCAACAAGTGTCCTCCTTAATGCCCCAGCAACCATTCAGCTCATCCCCTCCCCAAATCCCCTCCAGCAACCCTCAGTCTGTTCTTTATAGTTAAGAGTCTCTTATGGTTTGTCTCCCTCTCTGTTTTTATCTTATTTTCTTTTTCCTTCCCTTTCTCTACATTCATCTGTTTTGTTTCTTAAATTCCACATGAGTGGAATCATATGGTATTTTTCTTTCTCTGACTTATTTCACTTAGCATAGTACCCTCTAGCTCAAGCTGTGTCATTGCAAATGGTAAGATTTTGTTCTTTCTGATGGATGAGTAATATTCCATTGTGTGTATGTGTATACACACACACACACACACACACACACACACACACACACACATATATATACCACATCTTCCTTATCCATTCATCAGTCGATGGACATCTGGGCTTTTTTCATAATTTGGCTATTGTCAGTAATCTGTTATAAACATTGGGTACATGTGCCCCTTTGAATCAGTATTTTTGTTTCCTTTGGGTAAATATCTAGTAATTATTGCAACAGTCTTATACTCAACATTTTTACCTTCTGGTTTGGCATACATGCTTTTTCATGAATCTCTTTGTACCTCTACACCCTGACTCTAAAGATTAAGTACATCCCACTATTTGGCTGTTCAGAGATCTCCACTGTCATGGTCCTCTCTTGTTCTGAGTTCTTGTATCCTCTGAATTCATACAGTTGATAGAGTATCTCACCAAAGCTCTACAGTTTTTTGCTAATGTGCACACACACACACACTCACACAGACGTGCACACCGACGTACAAGTGCAGCTAAGTTGAGGTACCAGACAGTACTGAAAGTTTGGGAGAAAAGTGCAGGGGTTGATGTTGAGACGCAGAGAGAGAAATAACTTAAAATGGAATCTTTGATTTCCTATAATCAAAACTCCTCCAGAATACCATGTTCCTTGAGTATCCTCTTTCATTTGTCTCTCCTGTCCTTTTCCTTCTCTTCTTTGCTCCTTTCACTAGCGATTCTGATTTATTTCTAATACAGCAGTGTTTAGGTCTCCCTCTTGATATCTGGCCTGCCACTGACATGCCTCTTACCCCAAACACCTTTTAAATTGTCCCTTTCTAAAATACATCCTGTTACCTCTTTAAGAGAACTTGTAGCTCTAGCTCATAATGACCTCTAACCCTACCGTATAAGCATAAATCAATCATTACAAAGTCAATAAATCGCTTAAAATGAGTTATGTGAACAGAGTTCTATAAATCAGCTTCATTTCTATGTGTACATGAACACTTGTTCTTTTGTGTAGAATTAGCCATATGTAGTACATTTGTTCATAAAAATGCTCATGAATGCCCCCAAATGTTTAGTTACATGGAATATTGCTGGACCATATGGTGCCTTCACCACTGTCTCTTACCACCTTCTTTGCCTTCTTGGGAATATCTGGAACAGAGGAAAAATCAGAACTAGAGTTACTTTGAGAAGTGCATTTAGCAAAACCACTGTAAATGCAATCAATGTGCAGACAGCATGGGCTTCACCATTAAACAGATCTGCAATTGAATTTTCACTCTGCCATTTACTTAGCTTTGTTACTATGATGACTTAAAAATTGGTGATAAAATACCCACTTCAAAAGATTAAATGAGAATTTAATAACAAAAATGAATGTAAGATTCTTAGCACCTGCCTGGCATACAATGTTTAATAAATATAGCTATTTTATTTTTATTTTCATAATTTTATTATATTTAATTAATTGTGTTTTTAAAAAAATATTGAGCATGATATGGATCAACTACCTAGAAGCAGAGAGAATTCCTCTGAGCCCTTACTCTGTAAAAACAGTTGGTGCTGCCTGCAGTGCTAATGCTTTAATTCTTTGAATAGAAGCATGGAGATTTGGGAGGTGGCATTGCTACTTTGCATTACATATCAGCTTTCCACACTGGATCTCAGAAGTAGCCAGGAATTTAGCTCCCACCTCAGCTCAGTCATGGTTCTCCTTTAGGAGGATGCCTGCAGCCCGAACCTGCACTGATCCCCCTTTCATAGTTATGTCAGGAGCTGGGGTGAGGGGGATACCATCTCTTCAGTTCCTAGTGCAGGCTATCTAGTTGCTAAATAATAGGTAATAAATAGTCTTTTTAATGCCCCTTCCTGAGCTATTATTGACCGTTTTTACCCCAAGTCCACTAATGAACTTTCACACATAATGACGCTGAAAAGCCGCTACCCCAGAACTTCCCTTGCTTTTATCCCTTCCAAGGCACCTGGCATAGTGGGCTTTCCACATACACATGCTGAGCAAAAGAAAGCAATGTTCATGATTTTCTCATACCTTTCCTTCTGGGGTTCTCTCCCTCCTTGAGGGGACATGTTTTCATTTCCCCAGTTGCCAGCCTCCCTGCCCTTCTGCTCCCACGCAGTCTGGGAAGCTCACTTTGGTCTCTTTTTTTCAGTTCCCTGTGTAGCACTGCTAGATCTGAGCGATTTAAAGTCTCACTCATACCAAAGCATAAATCACTGTTTATCTTGTAAACTTTGCTACGTTAATTAGTCCTTTATTTATAATCTTAAAAGTTCTATTAAACAAACAGGTTTTGAAAACTAGTAATTGTCCAAAGGGGGAAATTAATCTCTTAAAAATGATTTTTCTCTCTGCAGCCCTGGCTAGCCCTTTATTTACATATCCACTGTGGCACTTAGGACGTATCACAAGAATCATCGATATGTGTTTAGTGGTTTTATTTCCAACTTCTAGATGATACTCTCCTTAAGGACAATAAGCCCATATTCTAATCACTAATCAGAATGTCAATAATGTTGATGACAGTAACAGCTTCCCATTTCTGTGCACCTACCGTACCAGTTCTAGGATAACTCTGGCAAGTAGTTATTGAAATGATCCTTTTACAGATGAGGAAACTAAAACACAGATGTGTCAAGGATTCAGAGCCGTGAATTCAACACTCAAAATTCACGTTCTTTCCATTGTCTCCAGATTGTCTCTTTTCTACCCATGGGACAGTCATCTGCATCCAGTATACATTCAGTAACTCTGCAGAGTCAAAAGGATATCAGGAAATTTGGGCATGGGGGTTGGGGATTCTTCTTATTTAGAAATAAGTCAAAGAGGTAGGGTAGGGGAACATCCTTTAATATAATACTAGGACATTAAAAGTTTCGCCCAAGGATACATAATTCTAACAAATGCTTTTTCCCTATTTAAATTTTTTTCTTTACTTTTAAAACTTGTTTTATATTCTATGTTTGTTAAAATTGATGTCCAACATTTTTATGTCAATAGTAAGTATATCATGGAACTTTACATCAAAAACCAGGGATGTATTGTATGGTGACTAATGTAATATAATAAAAAATATTATTATAATTTAAAAAATAGTAATTATATCAATATTAATTACATCAATATTAATTATGTAGCATGTCACCTTGATAGGTGATCCATGTCAGGATCCAGTTTAATTTGAAATATTGAATATCTATATATTTAATATACATATACAAACCTTTCCTTCCTGTTTTTATGTTATTATATGTGTGCTTACATATATGCTTATATATTAAGATTTTACACATATATATTCAGTATGCTTAGCAGATGACGTTATTGGAGGAATGATAATGGTGAATGCCTCCAGCTGTGTATGCAAGGTAATGAGGTTTGTTTCGCTTTATCAAGGGAAAAAGAGAGAATTTGTTTTAAAATGAAGTATGAAGTTGATCCAGAATATGCAAAAGCATAGAGAAGGACAAAAGTCTAGCGTGTAAATGTTGGGGAAGATCTTGCCGACAGAGAGAAACCTCTCTACACCCCTATGGAAAGATACCTGATGTATTATCAAGTTAGTACAATGGAGTGCTTGCATGTTGGAAGCCCTCAGAAGACTGCAAAGTCACTCTGAAGTTTCACATGATTTATATAACAAAGCAGATACAAAGTTCATTGGGAATTAAGGCAGGCATTTGCTTAGTTGATTGTTCTTCTTGAAAAGAATACTGTAACTTATTTCCTCATGAGACAAAAGGTTCTTTTGTGAGGTGAACTCCAAGGTCAGTTCTGGAGCTATGTATTTCCATTTCCAGGGGTGACGAGGCTCCAGAACTTAGAGAAATCTCTTTATTGGAAAACTGGAGACTGGGCAAATCTGGCCCCAGGAGAGGTTCAGTTTCCTGTGAAAGGCCAGCTGTGTCTTCAGGGAGATCCTTTCCAGGGGGAAAAACAGGTAAAAGGGGAGGAAGAGGTAATTGTCATTGTTGAACCCGTTTTTATCCAGAGTTTACGAAGCACCACTTGAATACACGATGAAGCTGAAAGGTCTCTGGCCTCAAGCTAGCTACTTTGATGGACTTTTTTGGATGATCACTTTTTAAAGAAGTATGTGAATATTTTATTATCAAATAATATATTGATGAAAAAATAGACTTGTTTTTTTCCTTGTTAAAGTGAGAAGCAAATCGGTTGGTAAAGCTATTCTTTACCTGTGTCATCTGCCCTTAGAGCAGAGGTGATTCTCAAGAGAAATACTTTTGCTTTGTGTTGGGCTTACATTCTTAATTATTAAAAAAAATAAAAAAATAACAGGTTTTTCACTTCTTTTTTTTTTTTTTTTAAGAGTTTATTTATTTATTTGACAGAGATAGAGACAGCCAGCGAGAGAGGGAACACAAGCAGGAGGAGTAGGAGAGGAAGAAGCAGGCCCATAGTGGAGGAGCCTGATGTGGGGCTCGATCCCAGAACACCGGGATCACGCCCTGAGCCGAAGGCAGACGCTTTAACCGCTGTGCCACCCAGGCGCCCCAGGTTTTTCACTTCTAAAAGAAGCTAGGATCAGGGGAGCCTGGGTGGCTCAGCCAGTTAAACATCTGACTGTTAATCTCAGGGTTCTGGTTTTGAGCCCTGTGTCTGGCTCCTTGCTCAGTGAGGAGTCTGCTGGAGATTCTTTCTTTCCCTCTCCTTTTGCCCCTCCCCACTTCTCTCTCTCTCTCTCTCTCTCTCAAATAAATAAATCTTCGGGAAAAAAAAACCTAGGATCATTTACACTCATGTTACTTTTTCTGTGTGTATTTTAAAATATTGTCTTGTCATTTTAACAAGTAATTAAACTGCAGCTATTTATTGTTATCAGGTACCCATCCTTCTATCATGACAAAATGATCAAATATCCTTTCATAATCATTTGGATTTTGCCTTTCTATGATCTGATCCTAAATTTGGAAGAGTAAAAATTTCAAATATCCTCTGAAATTAAAAATACCTTTCAGATTTCCCAGCAGGATCTTGGGAAATTGCTAAAATTTGTTATTTTGCCTATAAAAAGAAAGATGAGAAAAGTCATTAGTTTAGTAGGCTCAGTATTTTTTCATTAGCTCAATACTATTATAAAAGCTACATGGGAGGGAGAAGCTGTAAATCAAAAAGGAAGCTTGGGATGTGAGAATGATCTGGCTGGGACATGCATCACCCCACTGATCACTAGGGTTGATTTGGCTGATCTGGTTGGCTAGGCGGGGGCCCCTTCCTCCCTCACTACTCCATATGTGTCTCTCTTGAGGCTGTGAGCCTTCCCTGATGGAGGAGGCCTGTTCTTTTGTTATGGGTATAGGAATAGCTGTGCTCCCCTGCTAGAACCTCCAGACAAGCTCTCAAGGTCCATTTTTAGGAGACTATACAGTAGTCAAGCTTCTAAGACTCCAGGTACATCCAGATGAGGCAGTGCATATGGCAGTCTGCCTTTCTTGAAAGAAAGAAAAAGAAAGAAAGAAAGAAAGAAAGAAAGAAAGAAAGAAAGAAAGAAAGAGGAGAAAAGAAGCTTGGCCTTCTCTGCTATTGATTTTGTGGTGATAAAATATTATTGATGTAAATGTTCCAAAGATTGTAGACTTTACAGAATGGATTGGAGGGCCTTGGCATTTTGTGAGTGTCCTCACTGTCCAAGATATTGTCTTCGTCAAGGGAAGCACTGATCAGGGCCTGGTGGGAGAGCTGTGAGTGCTACTCCAGTGGACACCTTGACGTTCCTCTATGGTGTTATTCGTTATTGTAACAGAGTAACTGCTGCTGCTCAGTGTCCTCAACAAGTGCATTGAGCTTTTTGCTGATGGTTCAGGTTAGAATTTGTTTCTTCAAAAAGCTAGGATAGTCTCAGAGCCTTGGGGAGAGAACTATAGCTGATATTCCTATTGATGTTTCAAAAAAAAAGTGTGGCTACTTGAAGCCTTGAGAGCTTAGAGCTGAAGTTTTAGACAGCTTTCTGACCATACCAGTAAACTTAGTCTTTTCAGTGAGAAGAAATGATTTCGTTAAAACAGACTGCTGACCCCAAATCCAGCAGAACAAGACTTCGTTATGTAAAACTGAATGAACCGATGAAGGAAAATTAACTGTGATTATTTTTTTAGACATTACTGTTAATGTTTTTTTTTTTAAGATTTTATTTATTTATTCAACAGAGAGAGAGCACAAGCAGGCAGAGGGAGAGGGAGAAGCAGGCTCCCCGCTGAGCAGGAAGCCCAATGCAGGACTCAATCCCAGGACCCTGGGATCACGACCTGAGCCGAAGGCAGACGCTTAACCGAATGAGCCACTCGGGCACCCGCTGGTAATGTTTTAATGTCCTGTTTTCTGACTGGTATATAAGGAAGCACTTTGCCTTTCTTCTTTATTCTCAATCCTCAATGTAGTAGATAATGCTTTTTTAATTAAAGTCAAACATTTTTTGAAAAAAAAAATGGTATCTGATGCTCACCAATTCCCCAGAATTCTGAAACAAATAGTTTTACTGAGCCTTATTACTTTTTATGGCAATATATTTATTTGCATGAGTCCCATAAGTATCTGTTCTCCTACTTACCAGGATACAAACAAGTTGATTTTGCAAGTGTTTTAGTTGGTGTGTCATATCCCAGAAGAACAGTCACATAATCAGGGATGAGAAGGCCAGCATTATGGGGACACAGATTGACTTTACAAAATAAGTCAATGCCTACAAAGTCCTCTGAGGAAAACAGGCTTGGTACACCTGGCTTATCAGATTCCAGCTTCACAGTTGATGAGGATGGTCACTTCCTGAAAGGCCAGGGATCTTAGCTTGTTTTAGGAACTTTAAAGAAAGTGAAATTCATATAAATTTAAAAGAGTAGCAGCTGAGGAAAATTTCTTGGGCTTGGCTTCTTACCTTTGGGCAGAAGAGCAAATAATTACAAGTGTTTAAAAAGTCAAATCTGAGACTCCGTATAAAAATTTCCAGGAAGATGTTAATTCTCTGGCTTCAGTACTTGCTCAATACCCAATAGCTCTAGATTTGCTGAGCAAACTCAATGAGGCTCATAGGAGTAATTAATCCTCTTGCCCTGCATCTGTAAATATCAAGCCAGATATGAGACCAGGCTTTTTTTAGTGTAATCAAGAATATTCTTTGACAACTATTTATGACCCAAATGGGAGACTATTAGGAGAATATTATCCAAAACCTAGATATAAGTCAAAAGTCATGGGAGGCATATCCTTTCTTATTAGGGTCCCGTTTAGCAGGCTTACCATTTGATATTTTAACTCTCTAGAAATATACAGTTGTGTTTAACTTGTTATCTACTATTTCATTTGGCCCAGAAACATGTTCAATTGTGTTGTTGTTGTTGTTGTTTCTGAAACATGTTCAGTTGTATATTTATGCCCAGTAGGAAAGATCACCTCAAAATTTCTGGTATGTTTGCCCTATAGGACATTAAGTGGGTTTTGTTTTGTTTTGTTTTGTTTTTATTTAAGTCAACTATATCTCCTTCCTTCCTTCCTTCCTTCCTTCCTTCCTTCCTTCCTTCCTTCCTTCCTTTGTTTCTTTCTCTTTCTCTAACTTCCTTCTTCCCTTCTTCCCTCTTTCCTTTCTTTTCTCCTTTCCTTGTTTTCTTAATGCTTGAAAAATCCAGTTCCTCAAGTGCTTTTGGAACTAGCTTTGCCATCTCACTGGTTTCCTTATTAGTGAGTTAAACATTTTTCTACATGTGTAAATTTTATATTTATATGAGAGTCATTTCTCTCACTTTCTGTACATTATACTTGGATACTCTCAAATACCACCACATAAGACTCTGTTTATTTTGACACCGAGCACTCTCTTCTGCATTTCTCCTATAAATGAGAAAACTGTGGACATTCACTTGTATTTGGATTTAGAACATTGTTCTGCTTCTAAAAATGAGTTGAGGTAGTTTACATTTAAAATACCAGTGTGGGAAGTTTGAGCCCACATAGAAACCACTGCTAAATTTGAAAAAATGTCTGAGCGTGGCTGGCAAATTTGTGGGAGATTCCCATCAGAATATCATTTTCATGGTGACCTAAGAAACTTTTTAGGGCTTCATAGATTCCAGAGAACAGTGTGCCCATTTGGTGTCATACTTTCAGAATATCAGCATTTTCAATGGTGGCATCTGCAGTGGTAGCCGGTAGGAACTGGTACCACCTGGAACAATCTAGTAGTAGCTGCCAAAAGTGGCAGTGGTGCCTAATGCGGTGGGGGTCTCCCACACAGTGGGAGCAACCTTTGGAGGAGACAGCTGGTCTGTTGGCACCGGGGGCAGCTGGGAAGGGAATCAAGCTAATGCAGTCCAAGTGCATTGCTTATTAGAACTCACTAGAAGGAGAAAACTTGACATAAATATTGCTTTAATGATGTCGCTAGAATATCATTAATCTGAGATTCACTTTTGACAGGAGCTCTCTGGAGAATGACTGAAGGGCAGCTATTTTGAGTTTTATTGTTAATTGTAAAGAAACTAGCATGCTCTGAACAGTGAGGCAGCAGTGTTGTTACTTGGTTAGCAGATTAAGCAGCTTGAATGTTTTGTCCTAAACAGCACAAATCTCCTTCTGTAGGTGAGTCACAACATACCTATAGGCAGGGCCAACAAAGTCTTTAGAAAAGAGATTCAGATCTGCTCAAAAGTGCAAATATTGACACCAGGAAGCAATGTCTTATCAGTGATTTAGAAATCACTTGATAATTAGGATGTCTACAGAGAGATATTTTATTCTTTTTCCTTCTAACATTTTAGAGGCTTGGAGAAAATCAAGTAGTTCCTGGGCCTGTTCGATTAAACTGACAGACACTCCGTATTACCTGAAAACAAATTCGGTAGGTATAGCACTTACTGGAGAACGTGTTACCTGTGTTCTGGGAACTCAGGGGATGTAAGGTATTGTTAAGGATAGCGAGTGTGTATTGCTCCTGTGGTGAGGGCAAAGGTGTTTGCTAAGTGAGAGCTACCTAGTGACCTCTGCTCTGGAGTCAATGGTTTCAGTCCTAAGTATTGTGTTGTTTTCTTATACCAATTATGAGACCATTGAGAACAAAAGGGAAGCAGAGTAAGTAATAAGAGCTTGATGGGAACCTAGTGTTTTAAGCTTCCTTTGACTGAAAAGCGTTATTAGCCGTTCCATTGGTTTTAAGGTACAAATTCTGTTCCGAGAAAAATCTGCTTTTTGAATTCCCTTACATTTGCTAAAACATTTGGTGAATATTGGAGGTGAACAGTGTTGGATCTTAGAGACCACAGGAGCTGAGAACCAACTAATGAGGTAGGGAAGAGAGCAAGCTCAAAAATACTTTCTTTGTCAAATGTGTCAGTGTTTAAGAGGGTTGTACCCTTCATGACTAAGGATGGGAGAAAGATTCTGGTTGGAGTGGGAAAGGAAGGAGGGATGGCCTGAGAAGAAATGTCAATTTGCTGCTTGCTTCCAAAGTCATTCAGGCATTTTATAATCACCTAAACCCAGTGTCAAAAGAGAGATCAAGGAGAAATGCCTGTAAGGTATATTAATACACATGTCTGTAGGCATTCTTTTGGTCTTACCTAGTATTTAAAGTGTTTGCATAAAAAAGAGATGCAGTTTTATGGAACTTATAAGTCATAATACAATTAATCAGGGTGATGGGGGCCCTGAGGGGGCTGGTCCATTTGTTTCATAAAAAGATAAAGGGCAAGGGTACCTGGATGGCTCAGTTGTTTAAGTGTCTACCTTCAGCTCAGGTCATGATCCCAGGGTCCTGGGATTGAGCCCTGCGTATTGGGCTCCCTGCTAAGTGGGGAGTCTGCTTCTCCCTCTCCCTCCCCTCCTCCCACCACTTGTGCTCTCTGTCTTTCTCTCAAATAAATAAATAAAATATTTAAAAGAAAAAAAGGTAAAGCACAGGTAGAAGATGTGCTGGAGGTCCCACAGTGACTTTGTTACACAGCTGGGACGGGAGTGTCGGTCTCTGGATTCCGAGATAGTGCTCTTTCCTAGACTGTAGCGCAACACTGAAGCAGGCTGTGCACCAGTCCCTAAGACATTCGCGGTCAGCATTTCATGTGGTCCTGTCTAATCAACCAGGGGGGCCATAGTTCATCTTTCTTACTCTACAACAGTTTCATGCAGTAGATTTGATTATGCCCGTGTCTACGGAGATTCTTGCAGCTTTGTTTGGATGAGATCCAGGTCTGTGCCAGGTAGAGAAATGTCTTTGACTTTCTTCGTCTTAATTTCTCTTTTCCTTTCCCCCCAAATCCAATGAAATCAATTCCATGTTCGCCACCTATTTTAGTTCAGACTTCCAGTAAAGTATTAAGTGATAAAAAAGTCATTCTATCATGACTGCCAGATCACATCAGTCAGAATAGTTGCCTGGACAAAGGCTCAGAGTGATCCTGAGCAGCAAATGATCTAAGCAAGAATGACGTTTGTGTTGGTTAGTGCTACCTATTAGGTTGATGGGGAAGGAGTGAGAAAGGTTTTCAGAACGTAAATCAGAAAGACTTTGAAGGGCTTCAGTTCTACCTGAAGTAGACCAAAACCAAGAGAAGGAAGGTTCAGACATAAGACCATACAGTGCATGGTTTTTGGCTGTAGAGTAACTGTGATGTGCCAGAAATGAGGATTATGGAAAGCATGGAAAGGAAATTGTCAAAGACAGTGGCCAACCTGGAGAGAATACCTCATTTACCAGGATCTGGAGTTTGGATATTGCCAAAGGGTCAATTATTTGGGTCAAATGCATGGCAGGATTAAAGCTGTTTTGCAGGAATATTAACCCAGCAGCAATGTGTAGGAAAGTTTATGAGTGATAAGGTAGGAATAATAAATAGCAATTAGGCTGCTTGAAAGGACTCAGTGAGAGGCAATGAAGGCTTGCACTAGGGCTTTGCTTGCAAACCTGGAAAGGATGGAGTGGAAATGAACGGCACTGGAGAAGCAGACTAGTAGTGACTTGGTGCCCAGTATGATGCGTGCATCTCAGAAATGGTAGGTCAAAGTAACCCTATCATTTCAACCCTGAAGTGATGTGTGTTATTAACTATAACAGGAGGGCTTACACGTGGGGGTCAGGCATGAAATATGGTGATTTTGTTCATTGTATTTATTCTTTCCCAATCAAGAGTTCATAATCTCAGAATTGTAGAATATTTGTGTGGAAAGTGACTTTAAGAGACCCAAGTTCACACAAAATCATACTTGAGGTTTCCTCTAATTTTTTCCCACATCTGTTATATTTAGTAATACATTTTCTATGGCTTTATTTTCATTTCTAGACAGCTGGCAAAATATCCTAAGCTAATATCCTCTTTTTCCCCCAGAAAAAAATGGTTACCAAATAGAGAATGGACCATTTTCTAATAGCTGAAATGTCTAGCAGTTTGTCTATGGTACTGTGGTTAAGTGCCTCAAGTCACATAATTAGTACCCACTTAAATTATGGATTATCTCACACTCTAACCAAAACCGTAATGTTTTTACAGTACTGGAAGCTATCCATGTTGCTAATGACTTATTAGGATGACTCCATTTGTAATGAGAGCACAAACCAGGTGCTTCTAAAAATGGCTAATACCTAGTTTTGTCAACTGTGAAGGGAAGAGTCAAAATGAATTTGGATAAAGGGGAAATATATATATTTTTTCTAGAATAATGCTAGGTTTAAACATAACATAGATGTAAAAACTTGCCAATTTTATATTTTCCAAGTATCCTCACATTGAAACTTCACTAATATTCTCTTGAATTAAGTCCTAAAATTTACAGCCACAAATGAACCAGAATCTTCAAGGCTTTGCTTTCACATTTCTCTTTTGCTCCATGTAATACTGTAAGGAAATTTACCTGGGCCATGCCTTAGCTCTAATAGAAAATATAGTTATATGTATCTAATAACCATTTAGCTTCATGTAAGTTTTATTTCTTTCTCCCAGCTTTTAATTAGAAATAATGGAAGCTCAGGGTCATGTTCCAGAGTGAAAGGATTAGAAGCTTCCTGATAGTGAAGACTCAGCATGTCTAAATCTAACAACAGTTAACACTAACTTCATGCTTGTCCTTCTTGTTAAGTACTTTACACCTATGTCATCTCGAAGAATCCTTTTCTCATCCTTTTGGTGTTGGTATTTTATTCTCCATATGTCACAGATAAAGAAACTTAGCTTTGGCGTATAATTTGCCCAAGGTCATGTAGCTAGGACATACAAATCAAGAACTTGAGTTGAAATCTGTCACTAAATTACTAATTGTCCTCAATATTGACATATAGACCCAGGCCTAAGTAAAACCATGTGAATTGCCAGACCAGTCAAATGAATGATGTAACAATAACAAATTTGGCTGGTATTGGACTGTATGGTAGTGTATCATCCTGGGCAAAAGGGAACTGCAATCCCAAAATCAAGTCAGAAGGAACTTGAAGCACTGTAGTGTCTGTAGCATACAAAAAGCCCCTGTCTTCCACCTTAATCTTCCACAATTTTGACCTTATCATGTATTTTTCATAATTAAATTTGCAAAGGGAAGTCCCTCCCATTTCCTTTCCTTTGGAATGTTTCTTTGTAAGTTCTAGTTTTCTTCTTCATGGATGAAGTGACAACTTCCCTACGGACAATACAAATAATGAAATTTGCTTGTAACCCCCAATCAGGACACTGGTTCCACTTCTCTGGAATAGGTAAGCTAGTGTAGACTGTGTACTTGGAAGAAAAAGGACTACTGTGTATAAAAATAAAACAATGGTTTATCACAATCAGAAACACCCTCCTGCATATCAAGAGACATTTTGCTTTGTGCTTACCTACTGCTACATTAGTAGCAATTATTAGGTTTTGTGACTACCTTAAGTTTTCTTGGAGTCACCCACCTTCCTCTTTCTTGAAACCCAGCTTCTGTTTTGTACTAGAGGAAAGCAGGGGTCTTGACTCCATTTGCAAGTAGGAGAACGGAAGAATCATCCCATTCCATGGTCTTTCCCACCTACTGATGTCAGGACCACAGTGCCTGAAGCCAGTGCGCCACTTCTCACTTCTTCAAGAGTGGGCAGGATGTCTAAATCATGCCTGAAGTTACTCTCATTACATACTGGCATGCCAAATGGCCAGATGGTGTAACTAACAGTCAGATCACCTTGGGTTCTCAATGACAGGTTCTCCTTGCTGGTCACAGCCCCACCCAAGGTGAAGCCTTATCCAAAGATACTCTGATACCGTTTTCACTCTGAGAATTCTTAGAAAGTTCCAAGAGAGGGGAAATCAGACTGCAAGGCATTTGGTATTGAGTTTTGAGCAGAAATAGTTTGGGGGAAGCAGTTAATGCATTTAATAATCATAGCATAGACAGATTATAAGATGGGGAAAAGACAGCTGGGGTTTCTGCTTGATTATGATCAACTCACCACTTCCTGTTCCCCATTTGATTTTAGACCTGGTGACACCACGAGCACAGGTAGTTTTTGAGGACTTCTTGGCCAAGTCTTTATTTCACACAATTGGACACAAGGTAAGCTCAAATCATTGTTAATGGTAAGCTAATCCAAGATTTTAGAACTTTGACCTCAAAGAGTGTAAACTGTTAAAGATATGTGTAAAATAAAAAAACGTTTATTTACAACAATCCTAATAGGTTGTTCCAGATGTGAACAGCTTACTTTTTTAGTATCTACCACATTCCATTGACCTTCTTAGCTCTGAGAATACAGAGATTCTCTTGGTGAGGGTGACATAGCATCTCAGACTCACAGAAAAAGAAAATGTTCTTAATATTAACACTGTTGGAGAGAGAAATAAATTTGAAGAGCTTGAAGGAAGGCGGCCATAATGATTGAAGCTTTATTTTTTCTCCCAAGAGCCCCATTCTGAAGCACTTAAGGAAGAAACCTAGAATGGGACAATGAACCTGAACGGAGAATACCGTGGAAGCTAGAGAACAACCAGGAGGACTATGTTCCTATAAATAGGTCAAAGTAAACAAATATATTCATTCCACAAAAGTTTATCAACACCTGGACCCATGACATGAATGATGTGCATAAATATACATGCATATCTTTCGATTTAAAACAAACGCTGAGTATAGCTTGAAGATGAGCAAGAGGAGACTCACTAGTAAAGCTGAAGTGGGGACCCTGAGGAGCAGAAGAGAAAGAGTTTACAGAAGTGTGAGGGGCAAGCCTCTATTCTTCTGGCCTCATGTTTCCCGTGGACAGGCTTTCACCATAGTAACCCCCCCACACTGGATTTCCTTCTCCAAATCTTTGCTCATTCCTTTGTAGGGGAGGAGGGATGATTTATCTGTTTTATCTGATTCATCATCACACTTGAGAGTCATTGAACTTTACTACTGATGAGCAAACTAATATGGTGAGCAAATGATCAGAGTAAAAAAAATACAAATATTAATTAGATCAAACCCACGAAGCATCTGGTGTTGCCTAGAAAAGAAACAGGTGTCAGTAGTGACATATTTCAGACCTATTGCAGAAATTCAGCAGGAGAGTGCGCACAATCCACACACCACTGATTGCCACACCCATGTCATTCTGGAAATTTGGTGATTGCTAACAGGGCAATGCAAATTCAATGCCAATAAGTTGAGTGATAGGGCAAATAGGTCAATAAAAATCTATACATTTTTGGGGCACCTGGCTGGCTCAGTTGGTGGAGCATGTGACTCTTGGACTCTTGATCTTAGGGTCATGAGTTCAAGCCCCCTACTGAGTGTCGAGATTACGTAAATAAATAAAAATTTTTATGGTTCTTACTAGGTATATGTACTTAGGTGTATGTATGTATGAATATATAAATATTTAAATAATCAATATATGCATATTCATATTTATAACACATATACTTATTATATACATATGTAATGAATATGGTACATAAGGAAAAATACACTGAAAAATTTCAAACATATACAAAAGTGGAGACAGTGTTATAATGAATTCTCCATGTACCCACAACCCAGTTCAACTATTATCTATTCATAGTCAATTTGTTTCTTTTAGAGCCCCATTCATTGCCCCTTCCCCCTTCCTGAGTATTTTGAAGCAAACCCCAGATATAAGATATTATTTCATCTATAAATATTTCAGTATTTATCTCTAAAAGGCAAGACCCGTTCTTTTAAATATAACCACAGTACCATCATTAAACTATATCCAATTGAAATTGTTAACCGTGGGATTTTTATTTAACCTTAATCTTATTTTGTGTTACCTTTCTCCCAGGCCAAAATCCTGGTTTTCGTTAGCACCAACGTAATCACTTGGTTTCTTTCTTTATTATATATATGATACACATAACAGCCTTAATACTGCCACCAACAATATGAGTGCTGTAAAACGGTTTAAGAGGTTTTTTTCCCTCACAGTTCTCTTGTGCTAAGGGATGTACTTTCAAATTACTGTGTTTTATAGTCGTTTGGAATAGTTCCTGTATCAGTTTCACCCACTGGAAAGACAGATTCATTTTATTTCATTTTGCTTTTGATGTTTAGAGTTTGCTTTTTAAATTTTAATATTGTTTTGTAATTACATAACATATTTACGTGGTCTGAAATCAAATCCACAAAACAACTGATAGCCATAGCGGTTTAAGTTGTATTTCTGTCCCTTCCGTATTATTCTCTTTCTATTTAGGTAACTCCATTATTATTATTGTTTTTATGATTATTCTTTTATAATTTAAAATAAACACAGAAGCGTATTCTGGCAGCGTTAAATAGTAACATTTTATCCATACTTTTCTTCACTTTGCTTTTTTTTAAAGTTAATAATATATTCTAGGGGCGCCTGGGTGGCGCAGTCGTTAAAGCAGTCTGCCTTCGGCTCGGGACGTGATCCTGGCGTTCCGGGATCGAGCCCCACATCGGGCTCCTCCGCTGGGAGCCTGCTTCTTCCTCTCCCACTCCCCCTGCTGTGTTCCCTCTCTACCTGGCTGTCTCTCTGTCACATAAATAAAATCTTTAAAAATAATAATAATATATTCTAGAGAATATTCTATAGTAACATATAGACATATTAATCATTCCTATGATAGGTGCATAGATTTCCATTGTATTGATATACCATGGTTTTTTTAGTCTATCCACTAATGTTGAGTTGAATTGTGTCCTCACAAAAAAAAGTTGTGTTGAAGTCCTAATCCTTGGTACCTTTGAATGTGACCTTATTTAGAAATAGGATCTTGGCTGATGTAATCAAGTTAAGATAACATCATATTCATATATTGTATGGACCCTAATCCAGTATGGCTGGTCTTATAAGAAGTGGAGAGAGACACACAGGGAGAAGATGGCCATGTGACAATGGAGGCAGAGGCGGGATTGATCCATCTACAAGCGAAAAAACACCAAGGATTGTTGGCAAACGCCAGAAGCTGGAAGAGGTAAGGAAGGATTCCTTTCTCCTGGTCTCAAAATGAGCATGGCCCCGCTAACACCTCACCTTGATTGTACACTTCTGGCTTTCAGAAATGTGACACAGTAAGTTTCTGTTGTTGTAAGTCACCTACTTTGTGGTCATTTGTTGAGGCAACCCTAGGAAACCAAGACACCTACTGATAGTCATTTATGATTGCTGGTCTTTTGCTACTACAAACAAGGCTACCACGAAAAGCTTTGTAACTATATATATTTTTTTATTTTTTCCATACTTTGCAAGGATTCTTTAAAATGAGATTGTTGGTCAAAGGGTAAATGCAGATGCAGTTTTGGAAGACAGTGTCAAATTCCCTTCCACAGGGGTTTTATCATTTTTGCATCGCCATCAGTGAGTTTCAGAAGTTTCTATTTCCCCACACTTCAAATTTTGCCAATCTGATAGATAAAAAAAATTGTTTCTCAATGTAGTTTTAATTGTCTCTTATTAGGTTGACCATATTCTCATATGGTTGACAGGCATTTGCTGCCTTTCTTTCTATCTTTGGTGAACTATCTATTCCTTTATTTGGCCCATTTTTCTTTGGAGATAAATATCTCCTTTCCCATATCCAGAAGTTCTTTTTATATTAGAATTGTTACTCATTTGAGTTACATCGCAAATGTTTTCCTAGTTTTTCTTTTTATTTGCTTATTAGCGGTTAATTATTTAATGTCATCCCTAAAGCATTTTAAGGTCTTTATATCTTGGCTTGAACAGTTTTGATCTATAATCATTCCATAGAGAATATAGATATCTTCATTAAGGATAAAAGCTAATACAGAGGGGTTTTAGATTAAATTTTAAAAACCTTATTGTATATTTTTGGTTCCCTGCTTAAAGTCGATATTGAAAATGCCTGGCACAGTTCTAAGTTTTATGGCCTATAAAATTCAAGTTAGGAAGGGGATCTTTGCTTGAATTAGAGCTGTCTCATCAGTGTCTCATATATGGATAGAAAGTACTAGATTACCTATTAGTGAGGAATAACTCAGCAGTTAGACATTTAAAAACATTTTTAAATGCATTCAGTTGATATTTAAATATACCATTCAATATACTTTAACAATTAAACTTTCGTCAACTACTAAAAATTTATTAAGCCTGGGACATATAAGTATATGTCTTCTTCCAAGTAAGCTTGTCATCTAAAATTGAACTCTTTTATCCAGATCCTACAAGTAATTATAACCTTGGGCAAATGTGCTTCAGTTCCTGTCTCTGTAGGATGAGGGGATTGGAATAAAATATTTCTTAAGCCCATTCCAACTCTCAAATGTGTTAATCTGCTTCTGTGATAAGGATCTGATGTGTTTCTTAGAAAACCCTTGAACTGATTTTACTTCTTTATTAGTACTTTCACCTTGTACAAAAATCCAGTTCAGTACCTCTTAATTGACAGTTGAAAAAATGAATTCTGTCCCCTCCTGTACCTCAGAGTAATTGGCCTGAGTCCTCATTTATAATAGTGATGTTTCCAGAGTGCAAGTGAGGGATGGGGACAGAGGGTGGATTCATTTCAGGGCTCTTTATGTGTGTGTATATAGATAGATGTATCTGTATCTATACTATCTGTACTATACTCTATCTATATCTGGATCTGTTATCTATATCTATCTACGTATACATTATCTATCTCTCTATCTATATCTATCTATCTATCTTTCTCTGGCAGAAGTTCTTCTTTAGGAGATGCTATGGAGTGCTACTTTCCTCTCTCAAGGTAAGAAGGAGGAGAGGTAACAGTGAGAGCAGATTCTCCAGAATTTTTCCTAGTTGACATTCTTATTGATAACTTCCTGTGCTCAATTTGGACTCACAATTTCAGTTAATGCTGACCATCCCCCAAAAAAGTGCCCCACCATATCACTCTCCCTCCTGCCTTATTCTTTTCCTTCATAGAAGTTATATTTGAAAATGATATACTTCGTTTATTTGTTTACTGTTTTCCTGTGGGTCTAGATTGCAAGCTCTGTAAGGACAGGAATTGGATTTGATTTTATTTTAAATTACTAGATATTTAATGAGCTTTTATTTTAAATTTATTTAACTATTTTAAGTTTGAATTTATTATTTGATTTAATAATTATAGTAAATTTAATAAATGATTTGACTGTAGTTGTACCCTATTTTTCGTGGATTCCATACTTGTGAAGCACTTACTCTGCTTATTTGTAACCAGCAGGCCACTACTCCAGGTGCTTCAGTGGCCATTTGTACAGGTGCACATGTGCAGAGTGGCGAAAAGTTGTGCCACCTGCTGCGCATGTTCCCAGCTGAGGTCAAACAAGGTGATGCCGTCCTATTTCAGTTCTCAGGCTATAATCAAGCGTCTTTTTCAGGACCTCTTTGGTACCATGCTTTCTGAGTTTTTGTTCTTTTTGTTGATAGTTTTGCTATTTAAAATGGTACGTGAGCATGGTGCTGCCTAGGGTTCCCAAGTGCAAGAAGGTTGGGTTGTGCCTTACAGAGAAAATAAGTGTGTTAGATAAACTTCATTCAGGTATCAGTTACGATGCTCTCGGCTGAGTTCAGTGATAATGAATCAACAATATATACATTAATAAGGTGTCTTTAAACAGACACAGACATAAACGAGGCTGTGTATTGATTAGCTGATAAACGTGAGCAGAGGCTCACAGGCACCTCACCCCGTATTTTCTCCATGGTGCCATGATTCAGTATTGCTAATTCAGTGCTTGTGGAGATTTTAGAGAACATAACCACAGTAAAGAATGAGAGTCAACAAATTTAAATTTAGCTTATTTTTTTTTAAAAAAATGAATATCTAATGAAAATCTATACCTGGCATATACCTGATCAATAATAAATGTTTGTTGAATGAATGATGATAATTGTGATCACAATCAAGAGCCTGATAAAAGGACTTTTTAGGTTACTTAGTGATTAAGCCAATAGCTACAAATTGGTGGACAGATTGTGCTGTGTGCAAAGAACACATGTCCTAGCTCGTCTCTACCATTTACTGCCTGAATGGACTCCAGTAAATCCTTTAATATCCATGCTTCTGTTTCCTCATCTATAAAATAACGATTATGATATTCTTACTTCAAAATTGCTATGGGTGTGTAAATTAATATGAAAGCACTTGATCACAGGTCTGGAAGTCAGGGGCCTTCAAATCAGCCTCAGCTTGAGTCGAACTCACTGTGGATGCTGACTCACTTCTCTTACCCATCAAGGCCTGTCTGAGTTCCTTGTTTATAAAATGAACATGTTAGACTGGATGATTCTCAAGGTCTTTTCTGGCAATAGCCTTGTAAGAGCCTATGTTAATAATAGGCTTGAGCTCTGAAGGGATTTCAAGGAGCTTGTGAATAGATCATAGATTAATCTTCTACCCAGGACAAGGACAATACCATGGTCATGGTCATAGCCCTGGTCCTTGGAATGATCTTGATTTTGCTCAGGCCCTTGTAAACTGGTTGTCTCACTTGGAAACCCTCTGTTAAACCTGTTACATGACATTCTCTTCTCCAGGAGCAAAAGTTAATAGCACTGAAACCTGAGGTCTTCCCTGGGAAGTGTAAAATGATGTTTCTCAGAATTAAGGAGCATTCAAGAGCTCTTAAAACTGGTGCCCAAGAGGATGACACAATTAAGAAGTTAAGAAAAAAAGATATGGTGAAGTACGAACTTTGTTTATTGATTTGTACAAACAGAGCTCCATAGATATAGGTCTGAATATTCACATGTGTCGATGAACTGTCTAAATTTTATAAAGCTTAATTCTGAAACGACACACACTAGTTATGGCATATAGAGCAAATCCTGAGCTTTCATTTCTTTCATTTCTTCAGCAGTGAAGTGGTGGTGACAAGACCCTGCTTTAGCTACCTCATAGTCTTATCCACAAATAAGACATACACTTTGTAAGCTTGTGGTGAATATGAGAATATCTTACAAGTACTACTTACTCTAACCTGGGAGAAACTTAGTAAGTATTACACAGTGACAATGGCATATGACTCTATCACTTACATATCAAATGCCAGAAGGAAAATCCTTGAAATTTCATTTGGGGTCATTGTTTAAGAAATTAATGAAGAAGGACTTAAGGAGAAGCAGCAGTTTATAATCTTAATACCTGCTTTGATGAAAATAAAGCTGTTCTCTTTTGTCCTTCTAGTAAAGCATCCAGTTCTTTTCAATGGCCCAGAAATAATGACTGCAATAATGAAAATATGACGTGTACAAATTCTAATACAGAATATTCCCAAACAAACAAAATTGCAAATTATCCAGAGACACATCTATTATCCGTGCATATCTATGGTCTGAAAGGGAGTTTTAGTCCTGATTAATAAACTCATGCTTCCGAAGCCAAGTGCTATAGGATCTGTGTCTAAATTTGACATCTGCCTCATTAGGGATGCGATTGGCCAAACAGCCGAGATGCTGGTAGCTATGGCCATATTCATATTAATTAAGATTATTTTGGTAAATCTCTTTCCCAGAAATCAAATAAATAGTATCAGTGCACAACTCTATAATTAATAGAGATAAACAGGTTCATTTTCTGGAAATAAGTAGTCTGTATAGTTACCGAAATGTCCTGGCTCGTGCTATTCCATTCTTTGGATTCAAGGCTATTCTTTCCACTTGCATAACTGTCATAGTGAGAAACAAGGCTCTTTCAGATCTCTGTATGGCTTATTCCTAAAGTCATTTTCCAGTAGCAGTGTGATGACTCATCCATAAGCAATGACCTTGTAAGAGTCATCTAAAGGGAGCTGTAGAACTTTTATTTAAATTGATAAAAACATCAAGAAGTCCATGTATAACTCAAAGCAACCTTGGTTTTCAGCTTGCTGCCAAAACTAACTTTTCTTCTTCTTTTTTTTTTAATAGTGGCACTGGCTAAAATTAAGAATAATAATATGAACAGAAAAATATCTTCAAATATCCACCGAAGAAAAATTATATTCTGTCACCAACCAGAGCCTGCAAATAATCTGAAATATATTTCTGTATTTAAATTTTAGAAAAGGTCATTTATTCTATTAACAGAGACTTGTGAAGAAAAATAATGTAGGGGATATTCTTGGGCTCCTAATTCACCAGTTTATATTTTTAAATCTGGTTCTTCCCCTAATTAACTGCATGATTTTGATAAGTCACTCATCCAGTGTCATTGTTTCCAAGGTTCTTTCTAATGCTAAATCTATGATTCTTCAGTGAAAAAAGCACCTGGAATTATGATCAATTTCAGCTAGTAAAGAAGTTGGAGGAGAGAAGGAAAGCTTTCTGATGAACAGTCAATAACTTTTAAAAGCTTAAAACATCCTATTCCCTAAGCACCCAGATTAATTATATTTTATTAGAGAAGCTAGTTAAAAATAATATACCAAACCTGCAACATTTCAGTATTTTAATGATCCTATATGATGGTGCACTGGGTTCCGTTTTTATGCCATATCACAAAAGTGGGCATCTGTTGTAGATGAGTAAGTCCTTTCACAGAAAATACAGAGGATCTCAGCAATGTGGCCAATGACCCAGAACAGCTCGGCAGATGCGTTCCTTGCAAAAGATGTAGATTGTTGCCTAATGTTTCAGTTTGAATATTAGTCCTAAAGACTGACTCAGTGAAACATATGCATGCTAATAGCCTTGGGATATAAATAAATGCCATTATAAATTACAGAAAGATCAAATTCTTGCGTGCAGTTGGAAATCGTTGTGTCATGAAGCAGTTCTCTCTCAGATCCATTCCGTGAGAGTCCCCAGATATCCTCCATTCATTTGCTCCTGAAACTTCACTACTGCCTCAGTGGAATGTCAGGCTGCTGGTACCACTGTCTTGTGTCCCATCAGCTGAGGCCATCTCAGACTCCCGTGGGTCCCTGGACCCTGAGTCCCACTCTTCCACATTTAGACTCTGACAGTGTGACCACATTGAAACTATGGTGTGTCAAGTGATCTCATGTTGCTAATGATCCTCATGGTATCTCAACCTGGTAATGTGATTCCACAGAAGAAAGTGTGGAGACAAAGCCAGCTCAACTGAAAAGCTAACCTAATGTATCAGTAATTTCCTAATTTGGACAGGAATTGTGACAGACCTAATCTTTGCAGGAAGTAATGAGACATTTTAAATGATTTTTAAAGATTATTTTCAAGATTATTCTCACTGCTTGATAACATTCTTTCCTTCCCTGCATTCTCTGTATCTTGAAATCTCTTTCTCTTTTCTCTTTTCAGTATGAAGGGATTTCTCCCCCCTCCATATGCGCCTGGCACTAGGGTGATGGTTACTCTCCACTCAAGCCAGCCAGCAAATCTAAGATGTACGGCATAGGTGAGAACACCCGCTGTTCCTCCTGGTAACCATCACCCATGTAAGATTTTAGTTTGCTTCCCCTCTCCTCCAGTATTGCTGTCACTGTTCTGGGGAACCTCACAAAAATTCATTCCTCAACCTCCTGGGCTCTGTGTCCCAACTTCTCCTGCATTTCATTTATCTCCCATGTCAGCGGTGCTTCCCCATGCTCACATTCTCCGACTTGTAATTACCAATAACTGTGCCTTCTCCAACTGTGTCTTCATTTCAGCTGCTCCCTGCCACCAACTAACCAGTATTTCTTGTCTTCCCAACTGACTTCTAGTTTGTCAATTGGAACATTTCTTTAAACTCATTGGGCCTTCGATCCATCTGTTCATTAGTGACTTCCCTCCCACGAGGTCATTATTTTCCTTCTCACCCAGCTTAGATTTCCTATGCTTTTGTGTGCTCCTTGCTCTTGTCTACTGACTTTGCCCCTGCAGCTTTCAACCCTGATGAAGTTTAACTCTTCAGCTGCTTCCTACTTATGTCTGTGTGGGTGCACGTAGCTGGAGAAAAAACACGTAGGCATTGATACATTGCTGGCCACAGATCCCACGTAAGCCCCAACATTGCAAGGCAGCCCTAACCTGTTGCCCTAATCAGTTCACAGTGCCCTCCACCCCCACCCTCCAAATGGTCAAGAAGATAATTTCACCTCTTCTCAAAATTCCTAAACTACTGCTTTTTACTCTTTTTAAAGGCAAACCCACTTGTATTATCAGACAAAACACAAGTTGGAAGATAAAATTATCAACGATTACCAGACTGTGACAGCAGAGCATTGTGCCAAAGGTGGGGCACTTCTGAACATGGGCCCTGGGTGACTGGAGTGACTGCAGCCCCTGAAGCCACCCTGCTGGCCTTCACACCACAGGAGGGACGTGAGGGCCTAGATCCCCTGCAGGAGGTGGCAGTGTCCATGCCGTCCGTTTGTTCCGGTTCTGCGTGTTGGGACACAGTGCAACTTACACAAGCCCAGTTAAAGGTATTTGCACATCATATGATGTAGTTGTAACTAAATTAATCATCTCAAACAGACGACTGGGAGTTTAAGGTGATACTGACAGTGCAAGCTTGGGAAAGGGGAGGGAGGCAGAAAATGTCAGAGCTGAGCCCACAAGTATCAACTAATGAGATCTCATAAGCTAATAATCAAAATTTCAAAAATAATAAGAGAATGATTTTAAATATTCATTTCTATTTACCTTATAAATTCTGTTGTTAATCATGAACTGTCACCTAAGCGTATTCTGTGCCTTTACCAATTAAATAAAGATAGTACAGGATGTATAGATCTCTATTGAAATTGTATGCTCGATTTTTAATTTATACGCATCTGTGATCTCTTTATTTCATTGATATCTATAACTAGATGGGATTATAGATGAGATGCGAAGATACAGGAAAGCCTACCCTAGAAAACTGGCATTTTTACATGTTAACACTTGAGTCAACAACCTCCATGATGTAATGTTATGCTTACTGCATATTAAGGTGTCCATGGTACCATGGACACATGTGTTAATGAATGATTCACCTGGTAAGCAATTTCTCTCTGGAACGTCTCTGCCAAGTAGCCAACTTATTTATACTTGAACACCTTGATTAATGGGAAACTTACTACCTCTGAAGATAGGCTCATTGTTAATATGTTTCGACACGTGCACACCACAGTATACACACACACCAGGAATGGGAGAGAAAAAATAATTTGTATATCATTTTCCTCCCAAAAGATGTTGAGCGGTTAGTTCAAATAAATCAATATCCTCCCTCTGCAGTCTTATTTAGCGGAATCCCTAGTGCACTTACCGTCATAAGAACAGAGGCAGGAAGGCATTGAGCACAAGCAGGGGAAAGGATAGAGTTGCATTCCAACACACCAGGGTAATGATCGATCAATAGATCGACAAACAACCCTGATCAGTGTGCATATATGTAGTTTTATTAATTTAAAAAATTTGAATGTGCAGTGATCTATGTCTTCATGCAACAAGCTATCCTGGTCACCACAGACCTGCTCCCTAACGATGTCCGGGATGACTTGCCTAGGACAGATGCTATTGATGCATCATTTCTGAAGGATTCCTGGCATAGGACCATGAAAGGTCTTCTGGAACCTGCCTAGAAGAGCAGTGGCTTAGCTGTAGGAAGCCCTGAGCCTCCATGATGAGTTTCTGAGGTGTCAGTGTGCAAAGAGCCACAGGAACCTATACAAGAACCATCTCTTGGCCTGGCACAGACAGTGAGGACAAATCTAGCTGGATGGGCTGGAGGAAGGGTTCCTTCTGTGACTGTTTGCTTTAGAGTTCAGAATGTCAAGTTAACAAAAGCAAGTCTTTTTGAAAATCATCCATAATTCCTTTCAGTCATAATGTATCATTTGAAAACCCAACTTTTTCTTGCCAGGATTTATCCTAATTATAAAATAATCCCTGTTCTTATGATGCCTTCCTGTCAGTATACCAGTTCCACAGGTGAAGACAGTCTGGTTCTGCTCCTCAGCAGCCCCAGGCTGGGTAGTCATTGCATCCTACCCAGTTGAGGGAACCACTGAGTAGGACTTAGGACTCCAAGCCAGGAGGAGGACTTCTGTGTTAGCAGATTTACCTCTCATAAATGCAATCGTCTTACGTCCTGGGCAGTATGAAAGCTACTAGTACAATGAACGTTTGTAGTAATTTACATGAAAACAGGTACCATACCTTTCTCTCAGGACACTCTTGTCTAATTTTACTCACATGTGGGTGCCATTGATTTGTATTTTTAAAGCTGTAATTTTTCTTGGAGTTAAAAATACATCCTGTTAAATGAACTGAGGCCATTTTTCTTTTGGGAAAATGCAGTTATTTTTTAGTATAGGGGTGGTATTACTTTAATAATCGTGTTCATTTTTGCTTTTTCCCTTATAGCAGCAAGAAAAGGATTAAATTCAGTTATCACAGAGATGTAAATCAGAGTAGCAGTTATCAATTTTTTTGTCTCTCCATCTTTCCCAGAAGGTGATACTGTTTTCCTACATTGTACACATCTCCCCCACATTCTTTTTGAAAAGTTTACATACGTGTCATTGTATCTTTTTTTTTTTTTTTTGAAAGGGGGGAGGGGAGAATTCCTGAAAATAAACCTATGGGTGATGCAAATTCTTAGATTAGTTTTTCTTAACTGGTGGTCACACAGACTTCCGGCTGTGGTTCTGCCTAAAGGAAGTGAAACTCTTTCTCTTAATAAACACTCTGTTCTTCATCTCCCTTCCCGCCCCCACCCCCCGCCCCATGTGAGGATTGAAATAGTTGGGATTCATTGAAAGGTAGCAAGGAAGTTTTCACAAGGTATCTGGTAACCCCGTCCTTACTCTGAGATGTTTTTCAAATCTAGATTTGGCCAAATAGAAGAAAAGTAGAGTCAGATTCCAGCTGTCCATTAATTTCATCCTAAGGTGCTTCCTGGCTACTCTGCACACTGATTTACAAGTAAGTAAGCAACCAATAAGAGAACAAAAATTGCATTTCCAAGCACAGACTATATTCACATCTGAAGAAGTGATTGAGTTGTGTGAAGAGTATTTCAAATCTCAAAATAACAGAAGGGAATGTGTAAAACTCAACCCTTCCCCAAATCCCTAAGGTTGGTGGCAACTTTGCCTATGATGTAACCAAGGTACCTTGAGCCCTGTTAGCCTGCACTCTGTCGTGGGGGTACGACTGGGGGGTAGAGTTCAGGCAAACAGAGGATCACAATATTTTAGAACTGGCTCATAACCCATCTCCTAAGGACATTCAGCTAGGGTATCTGGTCTCTGGAAGAGGGCATGGCCTTCGAAGCAATTCTGGAATTTACACCTCAGCTTTCCCATTTTATTAGGACTGTGCCTTTAGTCCATTTACCTTAGCCTTGGTTTCTTCATCTGTAAAATGGGAGTCATAAAGCTTACCTTAGAGAGTTTCAGTAATTACATTTTTCTTTTGATACATACATTATGTCTCCTCTATAGCTTAGTGAGTGGAAATAACATGTTTAAAGAGATATGAACAGAATCAAGAAGGCAGAAAGCATATGTGGTGGGAAGGGATAGAGTTGCATTCTATCCAATAAATCGCTATTCCAGGTATTACCCATTCAGGGTGTTTAGTAAGAGTTAGTTTCTATATAGATAATCTGACTAGACTAACCAAGTAAATAAAGTTGCAACATAATTACTAGTTGTGGTTGATTCCTTTGAAATTACAAAAATGTAGGGCTAGAATATTTCTTAAAGAACAACTAATTCAAACTTTATTTGACAGATAGAACAAAGCAATGGGCAAGCATGAAGAGTGGCTTTCATGGGGCTCACAGCTCCTAAAGGGCATCTCCAACTCTAGATCCCAGATGTCCTGATGCTAAAGTCACTCTTTCCCCCACCACACCATGCCTCTGAGAACATGGAGAACACTCATTAAATACTGTTTTTAGAATTATGGCCTTTTATGGTGCTGGCAGCCACACCACAATTTAAGGAAAACATCAAATTGTCTCTAATCTTCAAATACATGTGTCCACATGAAAATCCCCATGAATTGTGCTGTCATATTTCTGACACTAGGTTTTCTAATTCCTGCTAGGGTGTATTTATTGGTTTGTCTCTTCAAAGGACAAACCCTTTTCCAGCAGTTTATTTTCCTAAGTCTCAATTCCCATCTTCTACGTTACCTTCTCCTGGCTATAAAGAAGGTACATGGTTTTCTTTTTAAATGTGGTGCCTTTGGCCACAGGCCTTCCAATGCCAAATCATTACCTAACAGCTGCTGTGAGCTTCTTAGAGGCAGATTGATCAATTCAAGTCTGGGGTAATTATGAGTTACTTTTATCCCCCTGTGAACCTTTTTCCTCCTCCATTGCTCCAGCCCTCCAGCCTCAAACTCAACGGATTTGCCTTCACAACCTCCATCAAATAGCTGCTCTTTCCTTTTTGATGTGTTTAATTTTTTCACTCAAATGACTAGGTAAAAAGCCCTGTGAATGGTTCTCAAAAAGTTCCAGCCCAACTTCCTGTGAGCTTCCTTTAATCACACATCCTCTGGACTCATTAAATCTTATCTGTGACAAAAGACGTTGCGTGACATTTCCTCTCTAGCTGAGGCTTTGCCCTAAGACAGTCCAAAGAACTAACACTTTTGAGTCTGGGCCAAGCTGCAGACCCGGCAGCCTTCACTGCCAGGGTGAGACAGAGAGCTGGTGAGTCCTGGGGTCACCAGGGCTTTGTGCAGCAGGAAGCTGGACTTCTGTGCTGACACGGACTCAGGATTTATAAGGTGGGAAGGCTGAGCTGGAGCTGTGTGGAGGACACAGATTTGTCTCAAATACTTCAGGAGCTGGGCTCTTCCTCAGGTAGCCTCCGCTGACATACAAGTGTGCTTGGAAACCGTGACCATGTGAGGCATTGCTAAACTCAGGCCAGTGAATGGTGGCCAGCTTTACACCCATCTGTCTCTCTTCATACACATGGTCATGCTTCCTTCTCAAATGGATTTTGACACATGTTGGAAAACGAATGGGTAGAGGAAAGGACTCTCAGATTTACTGAGTAACCATTGTCCAGACTACAGGGTTTTAGTGTTTTCCTTGACCCACGCCCACTCTGTACATCTGTGCCTCGGGGATTGGTACCATGACATGGCTACTTTTTAACATGAGGTAGTTTTATGCAGTATAGAGTCTAGTTCACTGTATCCATGGGGGGAAAGTCAAATAGTGATCAGGAAGTATTTTGCTCTGATAGCAGCATTCTGGTCTGCATGGTAACTAAATTTAGTCTGATTTTATATTGAAATGACTCTAGCAAGATTCACCAGTTTGTATTAGATAAGTATGTGGCTCTTTCTTCTGAGAGTTAAGACCTATGAGATAAGTATGTGGCTCTTTTTTCTGAGAGTTAAGACCTATGTGGGAGTGAGTGGAAAGTTTCCCTTTCCCCTTCTCTCTGTTAGAGATACACTATTTTCCATAAAGATAGTACAACTATAGAGTGAATGTTCCTGGATATTATGGATCCAGAATATAGAATACCCAGGAAATTATAAACCTCTAACTGAGAAGTACAGGCTACTAGCTGATTTGAAACTTAACATTTTGTTTTAATGGTTACTATTAAGCATACCCATGGCTATAATAACAGTAAAGTTGTTTTCTCTAAAACAGAAATATTCTGAACAAAACAGAGATGACATCTTATTCCTTAAATCCCAGATAGTGACTTATTCTTTAAGATTTTATTGGGGCGCCTGGGTAGCGCAGTCGTTAGGCGGCTGCCTTCGGCTCAGGGCGTGATCCAGGCGTTCTGGGATCGAGTCCCACATTGGGCTCCTCCGCTGGGAGCCTGCCTCTTCCTCTCCCACTCCCCCTGCTTGTGTTCCCTCTCTCGCTGGCTGTCTCTCTGTCACATAAATAAATAAAATCTTAAAAAAAAAAAGATTTTACTTATTTGAGAGAGAAAAAGAGGAAGAGAAAGCATGGACGGGGGAGGGGTAGAGGGAGAAGCAGTCTCCCCACTGAGCAGGGAGGCCCACACTGGACTCCATCCCAGGACCCTGAGATCATGACCTGAGCCGAAGGAAGACTCTTAACTGACTGAACCACCCAGGGGCCCCACAGACAGTGACATATATGCGCATATAGTTGCCCACTAAGACTCTTTGATCAGAATAGTGCCTCCTAGACAATGAGAAAGTCTATAAATTTAATGGAATCTTGTGTTATTTCTGATGTGACTCCTTTTTCTGAAGAAGTGGGTATAGGAAAGAGCCAGGGAGTAAAAAACATTGACTGAAAAGCCTGGAGTCATGCTGATAAGTTTTTTACAGAAACCACAAAGAGGTCTGCCTGGTTGAGGTAAAAAATCAGAAATAAAAAGGAGAGGGATTGTCAGGTCGCACAGCTGCTAAGTCAAGTATATCTGGGCACAGTGGACATTTGGCTGCCCCTATCAGCACCGACTTCTTGTCCAGCGTCTCTTGATTCTTGAAATGTGGATCCAGGTAGCTCCAAGAAGCTGAGTGCACTTCTGCTCCAGAGGAGCGTCATCTGATAGACTAAACCAATGAGAGCGTTCTTTCTTAGGTTGTAGTGACTGAACCAATACTGGGCAGGTGACCTCAACTGTCCCAGAACGTTTCCTTGAAATGCTGAGTCAAGGATAATCTTTTTCCACTGCAGACACAAACAATAAAGAAATAGCTCAGGGAGCTATTGGCAGCATTCTCAGGACCATAAGGTGAGGTCCTGTCTACATAAAATAATACAAGAGAATTGGAGCTGGAAAAGAGGAAGAAAAAAAAAAAAAAAACCCCTGAGTACCTGTTATTATTTTAAACTGCTAGATTGAGTATCGCTTGAAAATAGCCCCATCTGAGACTTTTTGAGCCCATGAATCAATAAATACCATTCTTGCTGTTGCCAGTTTTAGCTAGGTTTTCTGATTCCTGCAGTGGAAGGCATCCTAACAAACGATTAAGTCTGTATAATTACCCTGAACCCGATCCCACATCCTGACTCTGACTTCTTCCTTCATCACTGTCTTGACCTCACAGAGATAGCCAGCTGCCAGAATCCAGTATCTGGTTAGGATCCTTGGGGTCAGTGCTCCATGGGAACGGAATGCCTGGCCGGGGAGCATGACGGCTCTGTACAGAATCTGCTGCTGCAGAGACAGCAGGGATGTCAATATACTGCTGCCCCTGGGGCTGGACAGACTGATGGGCCCATCTGTAGGGCAGGAGCAGCCAGAACAGAAAACTGAACAAGAAGCTAATGAAGAGTTGGAGGAGAACCAGGAAACAGAGGACTTGGAATTAACAGGAATTTCTAAAGAGAACAGCAAGTCCAACTACTCAGTAGGGAGGGAGAGTTTACTGGAGACTTTGTGAAGAACAGTCCAACTTCCCAAGGAAAGAGTATGTCTATACCTCAAAGAAATCACAAAGAAATCAAAGAAATCTGTCCACACTGGGACCTCCATCTGCCCCCGTCTCACAGGGGTCCAACGAATACGTGGGAAGTCTGGAGAGTTATGTGTGCCCCCTCCTGGCATATGGGAGGGAGAGGAAGATCCAACCAGAGGGGTGTGTGAGCCCCGTATGTAGATTTGCTGAAACTTTGAGCTCTCAATGTCTTCCTCCCTCCCTAGGAGGTGCCCCAGATATCTCCCATTCTCTATCCCCATAAAACGAAGGCACAGAAATGACTCAATTCTGAAGTACTATTGTCTAGATCACTATAGTGTGACTTCAAGTTTTCAGAAAATTCAATAGTTTGCTCAGTTAATTTTTCCAGAGAGAAACTTGACTCTCTTTCTAAAGAAAAAAAAATATTTGCTGATCTTAGGACATAAGAAAGATAGTACTTTTTAAACTTTCTGAAGTGAAGTATGTATGGAACCGCTAAAAGAATAGGAATGGGCTGTATAATGAAAAGCTAGTGGAGAGAAAAAAGAATGACAGAGAAAACCTGATCAGTTTAGTCAAAGGCAGGAAAAGAGAAAAAAGCAAAGAAAACCAAAGGCACAAAATAAATGTAAGTAATTATATCAGTAACTATAATAATCATGAGTGAATTCAAATCACTAGTTAAACTGATTGTAAAAGTTTCAGCCACAAACTACTTATAAAATACAGATTTAAAATATGAGAAAGAAAAATTGAAAGTAGAGAAAGAAATAAAAGACATACCAGACAATTACTAAGAAATACTAATATCAAGATAGACTTTAAGGAAGAAACATTATCAAGGGTAGAGAGGCTTGTTACATAATCATAAATGAAACAAGTTGCCAAGGAAGCATAATATTCTTGGATATATGTACACTGAACAACCTATCCTCAAGATATATAAGGCAAAATTTGAGATTATTGCAAAGGAAAATGAACAAATCTCCACCATAGTGGGCAATTTTAGACATATGGCTTAGAAATAATAGATTCAACAGACAATTATTAAGGTTATAGAAGATTGAAGAAATTCAGTTAACAGACTTTATCTAATGGACATAATGTGCTTAACAGTTGGAGAAGAATCAATATTTTCAAGTATACATTGAGTAATTATATTCTGAGTGAAGCCTTCGCTACCTTTCCAATAGGTTTCTCAATCGTCGAAATTCCTCTAATTTGTTTACTCTGTAGTAAAAATATAGAATGGATGTTTGTAACAGCTTCAGAATTTCAGTACATAAATTGATGAACCATGGGACTCCCCATAAATGGCTGAGTTGGGGGGGCCACTGGTCTGGAAAGTGGTTCTTTGTGGTTCTTTTTCATAAGAAGAATATGTTTTTACTTAGACGGTATGTTTCTTTGACTAAGTGGAGATTATTAGGAGCTAAGTCAACTCCCCTCCCTAACAAAGCCATTCCTTGGGGCTTCTGTTCATTGAGATGCTGGGACCAACCTATATCATCTACCTTTTGCTAAAGTCTCAGGATGCCTGATCCATAGTTGTCATTTACAAGGTAGGGTCTTCTCTTGTAGGGTTTCATGAACAGATCAAACAAGTTTCTGCCTACTGGTTCCCAAATCTAGATGTATGTTAGAATCATCTGGGAAGTTTTTAAACTACAGACTTCTTGGCCCCACAAATGATGTTCTGAATAAATATCTCTTGGGGTTAGCTATGGAAATCTGACTCTTAAAAGCGCCCGGGTTACTCTGATGCAAGGAGTCATCTGAGTAGCTTTTGAGAATACTTTTTTAGCCAAAGGACCCAACAGTGAAAATAAAGAAACAATTTTCATCCCAACTCTAAACCTACCTGCTGCCCTAACAGTTTCCTTAATGTCCCCATAAGTTTTCCCATGTGACACGCTTTCTAAATTTGGAAATTGGTGTGTAATTATACCTGTGGTTTACCTACCAACCCCATTGAGTTTTTTGAAGGCTGAATTAGGTTAGAACTGTCAACCTAAAACCACAAAAATATCTAATTTTTTTCCAAGGAAATTTTCCTCTTTTTCTCTTAAATCAATTCACTTTCCTTGGATTTTTAGAGTGATGCAAAGAAGTAAAAAAGATGTCTATGACTTGTTTTAGGGATAGACTTAACCCCGACTTGTCCGTCCTAAAGCAGAAATAATAGGACTTGCAGGATTAAATGTCTACCAAGAAAGGATAAAATATCTAAGTAATGACACTCTCTGTCTCTATCTCTCTCTCTTTCTCTCTCTCTCTCTCTCTCTGTGTGTGTGTGTGTGTGTGTGTGTGTGTGAAATGCACATACTATATGAAATATATATAATTTGAAGAGGCTTGGATGGCAGGGGCTGGTTATAATGTGTCTGTGCTGCAGTGGAAAAATTCACAAACTTAATCATCTGCATAAAGATTTAACAACACGATAAAATTAGATGTGTCTTTTACATAAGATGTCACTTGGAATGATTGGTTTCCCAAATCTTAACCTTTCAGATTGTGAAATGGTATAATTCTTGAGGCAGATGATAGCACGGTTTCTCACCTGTCAATGTTACCTAATATCCACTTTGCTCACACTTGGGCTCAGGGAAGGAAGGATAAGGGAATTCAAAAATGAAGTTCAGTGAGATGAAGACAAGCATAGCTGCCTGATGCTAAAGAAAGGAACGAATAAGGAGTTGTTAGGGGAGAGGTGGGTCATTCTGAGCTGTGACCTTATGCAGAAGAGAGACTGGCATGACGAAGACTCTAATTCCCAGAGGGGGAATTGTCTCAGATGACAAAGAATTACAGGGTTCTGGCTGGGGTGTTGTTCACACACTAGCAGGCAGTAACACATTGCAGAGTGACATCTTTCAAAACGCAGATCTAGGTAGAAAGCTCATCCCCACTTTTAGGGTTCAGCGCCTGAGCACAGATGCCAGACCCAGACGGAGTTCTGCGCACAGGCTTGCAGATTTGCCATTTATAAAACTGAGCCATAAGATGCAAATCAGATCTGAATGTTGTTTTCCTTCCAAGTAAAATTCAAGACTTGAGAAATTAATCTGTCGTTTTTGCTTTGAAGCTGAAATCTGTAGATTGCAAAAGTTGAGACTGGTAGACTCTCTTCATTTCTTTCTTTATATTCTTATATAACATAGCAAGCTTTCCCAGAAATAGATGATAAAATTTTCACATCAAAGATCCAGAACAAAATTCCTGCAGATTTAAAGAAGTCTCTTCCTTTGAGGAGAAATAACGTTGTTTCTTGGCTATTCTCCAAACAATGGTATTTCTCCTGGAGTCCTTGGTGATAAGAAAGGATACAGTGAGTAAAAAAGTATTCAAAGGCAATGAAATGCCTAAAGAAAACATAAGTTCATGGTCTATTTTTTCTTTCAATAATATACTACAGTTCTTTAGAAAAATTAAAGAAAAATGAATATTTAATTATTCAGTTATTCATTTGACAAAATTTCTTTCTTTTCTTTCTTTCTTTCTTTCTTTCTTTCTTTCTTTCTTTCTTTCTTTCTTTCTTTCTTTCTTTCTTTCTTTCCCTTTCTTCCTTCCTTTCTTTCTTTTCCTTCCTTCCTTCCTTCCTTCCTTCCTTCCTTCCTTCCTTCCTTCCTTCCTTCCTTCCTTCCTTCCTTCCTGGCATGCACAGGGAGGGGCAGAGGGAGAGAGAGATTTTTTTTTTTTTTGATTTATTATCTTTTTGAGAGAGAGCATGTGTGGGGAGGAGCAGAGGGACAGGGAGAGATAGAATCCTCAAGATTTATTTATTGATTTGAGAGAGAGAGAAAGAGAGAGAGTACAAGTGTGGTGGGGAGGGACAGAGGGAGAGAAAATCTCAAGCAGACTCCCCACTGAGTGCGGAGCCTGCCACCACCACATGGCTCATTTCCAAGACCCAGGAATCATGACCAGAGCCGAAAATCAAGAGTTGGGCGCTCAACTGACTGAGCCCCCCAGGCACCCCGTTTGACAAAAGTTCTTGCATAACTACTTTGGTCAGGCATGCTGTTAGAACCAGAGAAGGCAAAATGTGACCAAGTCTCTTCTTGCAAAGAACTCCATTCTTGAGAGAGCTTGACATAATATCACAGATTATTATTATTACTATTCTCAAATGTAATAAGGGAGTAGAGCGGCACAAGCTTCTGAGGTCAATCAACACATCTTTTGTTCTCATTTGCGGAAATTTTTACCATCTTCTCTGTGGACCTTAAGACATCAGAGCTAAAAATGATGAACTAAATGTTATTGTCAGGCTTGTTACAAGTAAAATGATATGTAGTACCCAATATCTCATCATAAATTTGAAGGTCTTTCATCAGAAAAATCACCCTTAAATAAATGGCCCCTTTTGAAACTTAGACCGTTGGGAAGTACTGTCAAGATCAAAGCCTTAGTGGTATGAAGCAAAGATGTTCTGATAAAATTGATTAATGTTTAGGTCAACTAATCAGATATTTATTCTTAAAAAGTCAGTTCCAAGTTGGAGAAAAGGATCCTTTGACAGGCCCACCCTGGTTTCTTGTCTTTGGTTTTGATCACTTACCAGTTGACCATCTCCCTGTCTCTAGGTCAAAATCTGACCTAGAGCCAGAGGTATTTACAGAGTTCCAGCTTGGAGCTCAGAGACCCAGCTTTGACCTTGAAAACTTGTTCTGCAAGCTGGAATTCTGGCCTATTACTATGGTTTAGACATCACCTTTGATCTCAGTTCCCTTAAGAACACTAATTTCCTGTTCCTGTGTTTGGGTATGTTTTGAAAATGTGTCCACTGCAGAAATCCCTTTGATATCTTTAACATGCTCCTGAAAATTCACTGTGGTCTGTGCTCTTACTCTCTGAAAAGAGATGACTTCAGTAGTGATAGACTACAACTCTGATTACCACAAGATCCTAGAGTCTTTGTCATCAATTCCCAGCTGCATTTTGGACAATTCTCCTGCTCTGGTTTACAAATCCTTGGTATACATGGTAGTTCTGGACCACTACCTCTCAGCTGAAGTGTTTTAGGTATTGTGGCTCTAGATACTGTACCTTCATACCAAACTGAAATTCCTTGCAATAGTAGGACCAAGACTTTTCCTTGTAAGCTTCTACCTTTAATTGATTTGTTTTACAATTTTTAAGAATATGAACTGAGCCCAGCAAAGGAAAAGAAACCATACATTATTAATGCCATGCTAAAATTCTGACACAGCTATACTATACCTTCTTGCATTGGCCATTCCTCAACTTCTCCCCTTCTGGCTTAATAAACTGCTGGACTGATTCTCTCAGTTCTCCACTCAGGTGGAAATTGGACTTCAGGATTATTATATATCTTTTTGATCTCTGTGGCATCTTCAACAATTGTAAATTGCCCTTTCTTCCAGCCCCATTCAGATATAATCCAGACAACCTGGCTGTAAAGGCTCAGCTGTAGTGTAGGTGATGGGGTGGCTACTTCTAGGTCCTGGATGTCCTAACTCATCACAACTGACCCTGTATACTTCCATACCTTGTCACCAAGCAATGGGGCACAGTGAGTCATTCCTGAGTGTTCTGTGGCTGGGAAAGGAAATCGTGGAGAAAGCAGAAGGGGGAAAGAATCTGTAAAGTTTCACCTGATGGTCCATTATTTCTGTCCCAGAACCGGCCTCTGTGTGGAGCCAGTTCTAAACCCATCCCTTGCAGGACATCCTCTCCCACCTCCTCTGCCCCTCCAAGCTCATCCCATCCCCTTCCTGGGAATCCTGGGAATTCAGCCCTCACTGCCTGCCCTAGCCCCTTGGTTCTAGCTAGGTTCAGCAAGGGGTCTCAACACAATGAGAGTTGTGTCCATCCTCTTTTGCCTCTACCCAGTCTCCTCTCCTAAAAACAAGCTCCATTACAGGAAGGACCTGATAAGACTCTAGTGGTCCCACAGGCCTTGCCCAGTTCCTTCTGTGTCTTGCTCATAGTCAATACCCAATGAAGACTTATAATTCGAGGGAAAGAATCGTAAACAACATTTATTAAAAATACATATTTTTGAGGCTCTGGGTGGTGCAGTTGGTTAAGCATTTGACTCTTGGTTTCCGCTCAGGTTGTGATCTCCAGGTCATGAGATCGAGCCCCGCGTAGGGCTCTGTGCTCTGTGCAGAGTCTGCTTGAGAGTCTCTCTTTCCCTCTTCCTCCCATCTCTCTAAAATAAATAAATAAAAATCTTAAAAAAATATGTATTTCCAGGCCCCATGCCAGATTTATGAGTCAGAATTTCTGGGAGTGAGACAAGAAAAGAATTTTTTAGAGAAATATCCCTGGTGATTCATAGGCATATACAGTTTTGAGAAACATTTTCTTGGAGAATCACATTCCCTCCCAGGATTGCATTCAGGGCTGGCCTTTGGATTTGGAACTAAGCCAAAACCAGAAAGTAGAAGAGGAAGATGATTTTCCCCCTCTCATTCTCAGCTCTTGCCTTCTGAAGGTACAGAGTCAAAGTCTCTACAAATTTTTGTCAAGTCCTTCTCCCCCCAGAGAGATTATTCTGGTGTATAATCTGACCCAAACAGTTACTAGAGGAATCTGGAGAACAAAGTACTGACATGTATAGCATACTTGGATGAACAATTTTCAAGGAAAGTAAATTCAAATGTTTGACATTGGATTAACAAGAGTCTTTCTGTGCTGTCCAGTTCCTCAAAAGAAAGTCAGCCAAACAAAGTGCCTGACCCTTAGAGATATTTAATACGTGTTGAGTAAATGGATATACATGTGAAAAAATCCTCTTGTCTCTCAAGTTCACTTTTAGGATTTTGAATCATCATTATTCTCTAAATATATAGGGGTATTAGTGAATTAAAAAGTATTATTTAACAGAATGGAGAATAAACTAGGTTTTACTGCAATAGCTAATCACACTGTAGGAACTACTTTCAGTTCTTTCTCTTATAGTCCGTGACAACAAATTATGTAATTTACTTTTGTACGCTTCGTTTTATCCACCTCTCAAAATTTAGAGTCTGTGGTCATAAAATGAATTAAATTTATTGGTGATACACACACATATATATGTATATATAAGTCTCTTAAGACTATATCGAAAGTTCTATGTAATCAAGTATACATCTGCCTTCCTTTGAATGTCTTCTCTATCCTCACTCTTGCTTGTTTTGGTGCCAAAGGATCAATCACAGACAGCCTTTGAGTCCTGTTGCCACATACCTTTTTGACTAGTGGAGGGGTGCAACTTGCACCCTTTTCTCTAAAGTAGCTCTGTACTTAGTGTTAGACATTTGGAGTTAAAGAAAATTAATTTGTATTTCTAATTAATAACAATAATAAATTGCTGATTATCAGAGTTCAAAGGCCAAAGTTTCCTGACAATGAAAACCTGAGAAAAAATTGACAAGCTGCTTCTAAAGTATCTATGAAAATACGAAAGACATAAGTCAGGCAAGGCAAACCTGAAGAATAAAATTGGAGGACTTACCCTACCAGCTTTTAAGAATTATTCTAATCTGAAGTCATTAAAGATGAGCTTATACTGGCATAAGGATAGATAAATAGATCAAAGGAGCTGAATAGAGGATACAGCATATACAAATTACTTGCTTTTCAAGAAAGGAGCCAACAATTCAATGAGGAAAGGAAAGTCGTTTCGATAAAATGTGTCGGAGCAACTGGGTAAATATGTTAAAAAATAAACCTTGACCTGTCTTTCACAACATACACAAAACTAATTTTGAGGTGGGTCAAAGACCTTAATTCAAAAGTGAAACTGCAAGCTTCTAGAACTTTACTAACACTATAGCCACTAAGGGACGTGTAGCTTCTAAACACTTGAAATGTGGCTAGTCCAAATTGAGATGTGCTCTAAGTGTAGGACATGCACTGATTTCAAAGACATAGTACCAAAAAAAAAAAAAAAAAAAGTAAACTAGCTCATTAATGAAATCTATATTGAAGATTTTGAAATGATAATATTTCCTAAACCTGTGAATATGTTACTTTACATGGCAAAGCACAATTCTGGATGGAATTAAAGTTGCCAATCAGCTGACAGGAGATTAACCTGGATTTTCCAGGTGGACCCAATGTAATCACAAGCGTTTTTAGAGCTGGAAGAGGAAGGCAAGAGGGGCAGAACCGGGGAGACACAGCCTGAGAAATCCTCAGTTTCATGCTGCTGGCTTTGAAAACGGGAGAATATCATAAGCACAGGAATATGGAAAGGCTCCAGCTGCTGGAAAAGGTAAGGGAATGGTTTCTACCCTGGAACCTCTAGAAAAATCACAGTCCTGTTAACACCTTGATTTTTACCTAGTAAAGCCCCATTTAGACTTGTGGTCACCAGAATTATAAGAAAAGTTTGCGTTGTTTTAAACCGTTAAGTTTGTGGTATTGTTACACAAGCAATAGGAAACTAATACAGATGTCCGTATGGAAAAAAATCAGCCTAGGCGGTTGTAGTCCTCAAGAAAATAACGCATATTCCCAAAAAGACCTACACCAAAACTTCTAAAGCAGCTTTATTCACAGAACTGAAATAACACAAATGCTTAGCACAGAAAAATGGAAAGACAAATTGTGGTTTAAATCTACAATGAATTATAAAACAGCAGTAACAGAAGGAAATTCAGATATATGCAGCAACTTGGATGCATCTTAAAAACATTCGATTCAGCAAACGAGGCAGATAGAAAAGACAGCATACTCTGTGATCTCTTCCATAAGCATTGCAGGAAGAGGCAAAGCCAGTCTCTGGTGCCAGAGGTTAGAATAGGGGTTACCACAAGGGTAGGGGTTTATTAAGGGGAACAGCAAGAGGACACATTCCGGGATGATAAATGGATTTTATATCTTGACCTGGGTATCGGCTACAGGTGTGGACACATACAGAAAAGTTCAGAAAGGCTTATATTTAAGATATTTACATTTTACTTTTGGTAACGTCCATCTTATTAGAAAAACCCCACTAAATTAAAAAAATGCAACTTTATCTTTTTAGATGGGACTTTTTCCTTCTGGTCTGGTGGTGGAGGTGGGTGGTGGGGGAAAGGATGGAGGGAAATGGTAGACACACTGAGGAAAACCGGGTCTGTTAGATGTTGCTATGGCCAAAGGAGGGGGGAAAAAAACCAAAAAATGATTAAGTTGTTGTAGGGAAAGTCTAGAGGAAGGCCCAGCAAGACCTTCCCACCCAACTCTGCCTTTGCCCCAACCCCCCAAAGAAGAATGAGAACGATGACAATAGTTGATGGCTTCTCTTTCCAGTTATCAGCTAGGTCTTTTGGACTGGTGCTTTTCCAGTTGGTAGAAAGTGACATTTTCTTGTTAATACTCTTAGTTGCAAGATCCAATTTTTACTTTGTTGAAAATCAAAGCACACACAAGTTGCAGATCCTCCAAAAAGTGCCTAAATGACAAATCTGGGCTTTAATAAACATTTTTCCAGCCATTGCTTAATCAAAACCATGACACATGATGGGAATGTGGCTCATTTTGGTGCTAATTTCTGCCCTTATATCAATAGTGAAGCAAAGAGTAGTTAATTATATCTTCAGAATCTTTCAATTGCCAGAAATCAACAAGAGCTTAGCCCCAGTGCTGTTAGTGGAAAAATTTCTGAGGCAGAATCTCCTCGCCTTTGTTACTGTGTTTTAAAATTTAGTGTAACTTAATTATGTTCAGCAAAATAAAAACATGTTTGATATTTGAATCCTGTTGATGAATCCTAACAAAGGCAGCTTTAGTTAATAATGTTGATAATTGCTTATCTACTTGCAAATAGATTCCTATTTTCCCCAGTATTTACGCTTTTGTGTGGTAACCTATCATTCCTTAGACTGGGAGTGCTCTTAGCTCCTTTTCAACTTAGCTGGTCCCAAGTAAGTAAATTGAATGTGACCACCACCACAGGTGACCACATTAATATCCCGAGATCGGCCTTTGATTCTTTCTTTGCTTTATCCCTCACATGCAATTAATCACCAGCTCTAATGATGCTAATTTGTTTTCACTGTAGTTTCATTCTGTGTTTTAAGACATTGTGAAGGTAATGCTATTTTCTTGATTTTTTTCTTTAATTTTTACCCCCTCTATTTGAAAAGCCATCCTATTTTTAATAATGCAGTTTCTCAAAGTTGAGGCATGAACATATTTGGCACATTAGAGAAGCTATAAACAGGCAAAATTACTAAATTTCAACTTTGGCAGTTGGCAAGCTCAGGGAGGAAGCCAAGGTTTCCATAATGCAAGGCATTGTAAGCTGTGGTAAGAGCTTGTTTTGTTTTTGTTTCCCCTAAGAGTGATGGGAAAGAGCTTAATTTGGAGCAGGTAAGTGAAATGATCAGAGTTGAATTTTCAAGAATCACTTGATGTGTGAAGAATAAACCACGGGGCAAGAGAGTGGAACATGGGTCATATCAGATGCTTCTGTGCCAAGGGAGACATGATCAGGGCAGGCCTATGCTGATGATGGTGAGGGTTGGTACCATCTGTGAAGTGCTTGGCACTCCTTGAAGCACACCTGACTTTAAACTCAGGTGCCGCCGTGTCGAATGATGCCTGTAACTCAGGCAGGTTAGCCATGAAGAGGCAAGCTGGGCGAAGCACTGGACTGGCACTTAAGAAACCTAGGTTCTGGTGTGCCCTCTTTCCAGTAATGAGCTGTGGGCCACTAGCAAGTCCTTCTACCTCTCAAGGCCTCTGTTTCCTCACAGGTAAAATGAGGGAGCTGGGAAAGATTTTACTTAAGCATGTTCCTTCTCAGCTCATCTGATCAAATTTGTGATATACCAGGAATCTGCACCCCACTTCCCATCCTTCTCTCCTTCCCCACATCAGCACCCCCCCCACCATCCCTTCATCACATGGGTATGTAGATCACATCCTAAAAAACTAAACATTGAAAGCCTGGCTGGAGTAGAAACACCATTGTGAGTACTGGCAACTGGAAAAGGATTTTTGTGCTGAACAGGACGCATGAACGCTGCCCAGATTGCCTTTCTGTGCCTGCATGTAATTACCATAATAAGAAAGAAAGAAATAGGGAATAATTACTCCATTCTTCTTGCTGTGCCATGGAAGGAGAAATTAACAAAATCCAGAAACACTTTATAAGTTACATCAAATCAACATAATGCTTTTTTTTCTTTTTTTCTGGGACTTCGAGGAGATCTAACTTGATGGTTTAGTTATTAATTTCTATTAAACTGAAGGGAAAATAAATGCATTGCCTATGGTAAAACTATGGGAGCCTGGGCTTTTTAAGTGAGCTGATGTTTCCTGACTTCACCCTCCTCTGGTCCGTGAGCTGCAGGCATGCATCTTGCCTTCCTTGCGTTCCTTGCTGGGGAAGGAAAAGCCCAGTGTGGAGGGAACTCATTTGATTGGCCACCTTCTGTGTGCTTGTTCCTGTTAGACGCTTTTAGCCTGTGAGCTTACCTGACTCTGATAAATTTCTGAGGTCTTATGCCCATTGTACAGATGAGGAACAGTGAGAGAGGCACCTCAGCCGTAACTTTTCAGAGGTTGTGTTGCTAAGGGCAGTTGAACTTCCTCTCACTTTGACCCATCATCTACTTCACAACTAACTCAAGGATGTTTCTTTCAGGAAAGTTGGACCTGTCCTCTCTGAGGCTTTTACCACATCCCACTGAAAGTGCTGAAAACAGCTTCGTCTATTCATCTGTGCATCTATTCCTTCATTCAGTGAGTACTGGCTACGTGCCATAATGCTCGATTTCCTCTCTCCTGTGATTACAGATGTCTTTGTTGAATTTTTTTTGTTATTCCACTACAATCTCAAGGAAAAGAATATTAACTTTTCCAACTATTCTTGTCAAAAGGTAGTTGAATAATTCCACAAATGGGAGCCAGGCGTGAATGCATTTGTTTTTAAAAAGGGAAACAGGTGTTAACTTATGGAAGGATAATGCATGGCTTCTCCTTTAAAAAAAAAAAAAAAGGGAGGGGGCGTCTTTGAATACAAACCACAGGCTTCGCTATCCTTAAGTCTTAAGTAAAATGTTTTTTAAGATTGGTGACTTAAGAATAATGAACATTTTCATGGAATTGTATAAAATATCATACTGCATATTCCAAAAGAGACCAAATGGCTACTTGGATGAGTGATCTTAAAAACAATACATAATGCATGAATACTAATAGAATATATCTTAGGCATTTCAATTTATTCTTTTCAAGCTGAGAGCTGTGATAGAATTGTTCTATGCTATGTCACCAAGAGTTCGCTAGCTCCCTGAGCGTTAGATTGTAGGAATCAAGCTCACTGTAGTGAATGTTGTCTTAAGTACATTCTGCAGCTTAGGGCATCCAGGTAGCAGTGCAGTAACAGTCCAAAAAATCTTGGTAAACTGCTGTTTTATCACCCTTGAAATTCATAGTGTACTTCACTCTAGGAAAGTAAGTGTAAACCAGAAGAATCTAAGTGATGGCCTTTGCAGGTGTTCACCTGGGGAAGTGGGCGTGGTGGTGTGGGCTGCCAACTGCAGATAGGAAATGGAGGTGTGGACTGTTTGGATTCCACAATGCCAAATCATTTAGCCACAGAATAACCAAATGTCCCCACCAGGTGCTGCATTTTTACCTAGGGCCCCGCACTGGGACATTTCTTTAAAGCAGATATATATTAGCTGTTTTCACTGAACCAAAAAACAAAACCAAGCATGATCATAATATTTCTAGAAATGTTCCAAGATGAGCTGATGTTGGTTGAGGCAAGAGGTGACAGTTAAAGGTATGGCTTGGTTCCTTCTCAGCCCTTTTCTTCATAAGGATAGATGGAGGGAGACCAACAAGACGGAAGCATTTCTGTTCCTGAAAGAGGAGTTACATTCCATCCCCTAGATGGAAGGTACACCGAGACCTACATGAAAGTTCTTAAGACCTTCCCCCCAAATTGAGATTGTTTTTTAGTACACTAAAAAAAGAAGCCCCATCAAAAGCAAGAAGCCAACTTCCCTGTTTCCTACCATGCACAAATACAGTTGTTTCAAGGACTTGATTTCTCACGAAGTTGTACTGGTGGGGAAGGGCGGTCACTATTCTCACAGGCATCTTTTGGGGAGTCTTTATTTTATGGCACCTTGATTGTAAAGCTTTATTATCTTGTGGCTGCTGTTGGGGAATAATGTTTTGTTTGGATTGTAAAATCTAGCTTGTATTTCCTAAGCTTTTTATGCTATTTACGGTGACATCCAAGTTTGGGAATTCAATATTCTTTCCGTTTTTGACTGGCTAAAGAAACTTTCCTAGCTTACTCATTAGTAAAAGATGATTTGTGGTGAGAGAACACTAAAGAAACAGATCACAGGAAACTGGGTTGGCCTTTGGTTTTTGTTTTTTTTTTTTTTTTTCCCCTCCAGGCATGTAGAAAACTGAACTCTGCACATGGCAAATCTAAGTCCTCTTGGCTTAAATCTCTCTCCTGTAGCAAATGAGAGGCATCATAGCCCAGTGGTTACGTGCATAGAGCTTTGAGCCAGACTGCTAGGCTTTTAATCCCAGCTCCACTGCTGGTCGGCTGTGTCACCTTGGATATAGTATTGAACCTCTCTGCACTTAAATTCATTCCTCTGTTGGAAAAAAAAGGGGGGGGCAGTAGTAACTTCACAGGATTGTTGTAAAGATGATGTAAGTTGATGTATGTGAAGCACATGGAGTAGTGCCTGGCACAGAGCAAGGGCTCCTACCTGTAGGAGCTAGAATGTCATCATCTCCTCCCAACCTCCGTTAGTGTCCGGTCGTCTCCCCCAGCCTTCTACCAGCTGTGTCATTAACATGATTCCTCACGTGGCTTGACTGTGCTACAACTTTGTTATTGCCACTCGGTGTTCCTTCCAACTTCACTCTGAGTTCACATCCACTTAGTTTTAGGAGATGAATAGTCCTCTGTCTGTCCGTTCTTCATACTTCAAATGAGAGGTTCATGAATAGGCAGTAAACTAATTTAAAAGACTATTAGGGAATAGGAGAATGTCTATACCTCATGTAAATCAATTGGTGGCTCAGGGGGAAAAGACTAAAAGATAAAGTAATGGCCTTAAGAAATTAGTAAAGTGATGGATTACCGGTTTGCCTTTGGTTTTCCAGTTCTAGAGATGATTCTCCTTGGTCTGAATCAACAAAAAGTACACTTTTGGGTTTTTTGTTTTTTTGGATTTTTGTGGTGGTGGTTGTTCTGTTAGCATTGTTCTATCCATTTTACATAAATGAATGCACTGAAAAGAAGTAGCACTTAGACTTTTTGCAAGGTTTGGGTTGATTTATTTCTAAACTGGTTCGAGAAGTCATTTTCTAAAACAGCTCTGAGGTCTATTTGAGTTTTCAAACTTTCTCTTGAAAAGATTGCCACTGTGCAATAAAATCACAGGGTTCATTGAAACCTCTTCACATTAAAAATAAATAAATATTGCAGCGTAAGTGTGGGCTGGAAAATAATACCTCTTGAGGTCCTTAACTGCAAGGCTGGGAGATGCACTGGGCCAACTCTGAACATCTACTTGAAGCTTTGGGTATGTATTTCAAATTAAACTAGCAGCTTTGGAGATCTGGTTTGTTTTTATTCTTGGTTATGTAGTCCAGCCTTATTCAAAAGGAAAAAAGAAAAGTTAATGTCTTCCATAAAAGCCAAAAGCTTCTGGAACTTCTAATAGCTTGTATTAAACATCACAACAAATGAAATGTAAATGAATAAGAAACAGATGTATTTCCCTGCTCTTGAAATGTCTATGAATTTTAAAATTAGGAAAGTTGGAAGAAAAAAGATCTGGTGAGAGATAATAAATTGATCATGACTGTACTACATTATCTGATAAATCATTCTTCTCTAGTCGAACATAAAAGATCAATTTCTAATGAATTCTGAAGTTTGAGTTTGTTCCAGGATCCCTAATGTTAAAACACTGTTAAGTTACTTTAAAAAAAAAATTGGTGATGTTTTCTACGGCAGTATGTATTCCTAGAGCAATTAATTTCTTTTTTGTTCTAGTTGACAACACATTCAGCATTGACTACACACTCTCCTTTACTGCACCTGAGTGTTGCTATAAAATTACCTAAACTATACATGGCCACAAGCTACATGGGACTGTGCATGTATAATTTTCTGCCACTGGATCCATAAGGGGAAGATCCTATACTTAAATAGGTGGCAGAAGCAGGGAAAAATGAATTGATAATGCTGTGAATATTTCGTGAAAAATTGAGTTCAGAATCTAGTCGATTTTCCAAGGCCACAGATGAAAAGAGGCAACACTTGGTGACAGTCCCATAGCTCATTGAGAAGTTGGGGATAGGAAGAGTTATCTAGATGCCAGGTCCACTGTGCTTGCTCAAATCCAGATGAATATAGAAAACAGAAACTCTGCTATTAAGTTTGTGGTTTCTGTGCTCTTGTTCTGGGTGAGATAACTGCTGCTTAGTCACAAACGTGGACATCAACTGTCAATAGCAAGTCAGAGTATGGACAATCTGGTGGTATAAACACCAAGGGTGGTCAGCTGGATCAGGAAGGAATTTATTTCTCGTTGGACTCTTCAGTCCAGTTTCCCTGGCCTTTGCCCTCAGGGAGCTTCTCCTTCCCTGAAATTCAGGTGTGATGGAGACTAACAGGCACGCGGAGTAACACACTGACTGAATCCGCCTGGACTAAAGTAGAACATGATGGAATATGCCATCCCCTAAAATGCCACTTTGGCATATGGATTATTCGGTGCCGCAGGCACTTGAAAAACTGCAAATGCGGGCACAAGCTTTTTCTCAACTCTGTCATCTCTCTGACAGATCCTCCAAAAAGAAATCACTTGTCATAAATCTCCTCCCTCAGAGTTTCATCAACAGGGGAAGAGATACTTTTATCGCAAGAGAGAAGTCAGGTCCACACCACATCCAGACAGACTATCATACCTACGATCTGTTCTTCTAAGTAGCCATTCATCTTTCCTAAAAATCATTTACTGTCCTCTAAGAACCTCTCAGATCCGCCCCCCCACCCCTGATTAAGATGATACTTAGGTTTGAATTCTAAGGCACCTTGGGGAGTTAGTCATTCTCCCCCAGGTGTCCCCATATATCCATGAGGTAATACATTAAGAAACTTCTGTTTATTTCTCTTCCATTAATCAGTCTTTTATTATAGGGTCCCAGCTACGAATTCAGAAGACTAAAGGGAAAATTATTCAAATGTATAAGTAATCATGCCTTGAGGTGCTGAAGACCTCAGTGCTTCACACAGTATTATTAAGGACCACCCCAGAGAATAATTCTTGATGCTCCCCAGTGATCTAACTGGTCCCAGTATCCACTCAAAAGCATTTTTATCTGTTCTGCCCATTCCTCCACTTAGCTTTGTTTGGATAAATACTTGGCCTGCTACTGAAAAAGTTAAATACAGGTATTTTAATTCCTAATCTAGTTATTCCACTTGATGAAATGCTCCCTACTTACTGTGTCTGTCATTTAAAATCTCTTTTTCATCTCTGCCATATTTCACCAAGTTTTAACTTTTTCATCTTCTCGTAGAGAGGGGTTACATGGGTTTCGGAATCACATTATTTAGTAATATTTGGCCTGTAAAATTTTATATTGGTCAAGTTGTAGGGTAGAGGGAGTTTTCTGTCATATTGACATGGTTGGCTTCCTTTTTTTTTTTTTTTTTTCTAATGTATTTTTTATTTGGTGTGTAGATGGGGCATGTGCGCTCACTAGGCAGGTATTGTGAATGGCCATAGAGCCCTGCAAGCATTTCCAGTCTGGTTAGATTCTCAAGAATTTCTCCCCTGCCCTTTGCTTTGGGGAGATAGCCTATTCTTTTTAAGATTCTCAATTCCTGCTTATTAATGCATGTTTGTACGTACAGTAGAGTTTTAAAGGTTGTAATATTTTTTTTTATTGTAATATTCACCTGGCGGCAAGATTACAACAGGACCTGTAAAAGCCTTAGCATCCAGACATCAGAGCCTTCTGTCTGCCAAAAGGAACCAGCTTGACTTAGCTCTGTTGGCATTGTACTATCATCCCTCTCTACCACCACCTTAATTAACAGTCTAATTGTGCAACACATTTATGTAGATAGTCGTCTTTTATTTATTTATTTTTAGATTTAATTTATTTGACAGAGAGCACAAGTAGGCAGAGCAGCTGACAGAGGGAGAGGGAGAAGCAGGCTCCCCATTGAGCAGGGAGCCCAATGCGGGGCTCGATCCCAGGACCCTGGTAACACAACATGAGCCAAAGGCGAATGCTTAACTGGCTGAGCCACTCAGGTGCCCCGATAGTCAAGTCTTTTAAAAATGCAAAGAAACCCACAAGGAACTCTATTTAGAAAAAAAACAAAAAACAAAAAAAAACCTTACAGGTGTACATGAAGATACTAAATGGCATACAATTTCCTTAATAAAAGTAAGCACATTTTTGAGAGGCATGAGCACCACTGTCCTCCCCTCCAGCAACACAGGAACCCAGCAGAAGAAATAATGACATTGGGTGAGGGTGAAGAGGTGTACGATGTGAACTTCAGCTAGAAATTCTCATTCTGCCTTTTTACTTCATTCCCTTGAGGGTCAGTTATATGCACAGTCAAAGCTCCTGATGGCATTTGGTTTCCTGGTAAAGTCTGAAAGATGTACTTGGTATTTGCTGAGCACAAACCGCACACCAGCCTCTGCTGGCCAGATCAATAGATCCATAACCATGTGAGAAACGTGAATGCATTTCTGTAGAGGGTGCAGCTGTGGGCCTGGAAAATGTCCACTGTCAACAATAAGAAAGCAAAAGAAAGTGGTTAAAGAAGGATGAATCTGGCTTGATCTTCACCCAAGTTTATCGAATAGATCCCTTTCACTTTCAGGGAAAGTTTGGGTCTGTATTTCCTTATCTGTAGATCATTCCTTTTGTGGGAGCTGAAGTGGTGCATAATAATTCTTTTCTAGGAAGTTGCCCAAAGGTGTTTTCTGAGTATCCTTTTTAATTCTCTTAAAGAAATGTCTGTGCAAATAGAAGTGGCCTCTCTCGGCTTAATTTCTGGAAGGATCAGAAGTTGTAGGGTAAAAACATGTTTTTGCATTGATTTATTCAACAAACTTATTGACTGCTTGGTGTAGGACAGGCATGAAGAATGCAACATAGCCCCCACTGTATGGGAGCTTGCAGTTTGGTGAAAGAGATGCCTGTCACCCCTTCTAGAAACTTTGAGATTGGCTAATTATCCCAACAAATAGCTCCTAGGAAACCGAATAGCACGATCTTCTCATCACCATTACTAATAAATTCTTACAAGCCACCATAATATACACTTCTTTTTTCTTCAAGTTTTCTTTATTCATTTTAGAGACCAAGAGTGTGTGAGTGGGGGAGAGGGAGAGAATGTTCAAGGAGACTCCGTGCTGAGTGTGCGACCCAATGCAGGATTCCATCTCATAACCCATGAGATCATGACCTGAGCCAAAACCAAGAGTGGGGTGCTCCACTGACTGTGCCACCCAGGTGCCCTAACCAGAATACATATTTCTACTTAAAGTGTTTTGTGTGATATTTGAAACATCCATTTCTTTAGAAAGTTCCAAGAGTTTTGACAATATAAGAAGTGTTTGTAAATTAAACTTCAGCTTTGAGACTTAGGTAACCCTGAGTGGAATGTATAAATGATGTAGTAATGGGTAGAGATATCTGTTCATTTGAAATAAGTGTGAAAGGATTGACTACCATCTACATAAACACAAACCTCTCCCATTCTAAACAGGCTGACCCTTTTTCACCAATTACTGACTGGGCAGGAGGCTGACATGGAAGAAAGTCCTACCATTCCTTTGGAAACCTGACACTTTTCAACTATTGCTCATGAGCAGATGGAATAAGGATGAGAGAAGTGCACACATATATACACACCTGCACACACAGAATAATGAAAATTGTAAGGTAACAAAGTTGACTGGGTATAAAGAAGGGTTATGTGAAAGTCAGAAGCCTGACCCTTAGAATAATTCTCAAGGTAACTACAGTCAATATTCAGTTATCAAAAAGCTAGTGGGGGCACCTGGGTGGCACAGCGGTTAAGCATCTGCCTTCAGCTCAGGGCGTGATCCCGGCGTTATGGGATTGAGCCCCACATCAGGCTCCTCTGCTAGAAGCCTGCTTCTTCCTCTCCCACTCCCCCTGCTTGTGTTCCCTCTCTCGCTGGCTGTCTCTCTCTCTCTGTCAAATAAATAAAATCTCAAAAAAAAAAAAAAAGCTAGTGAACATTTTTCTCAGTTTAAAATTTACTTTTTGGTGCCTGGGTGGCTCAGTTGGTTAGGTGTCTGCCTTCAGCTCAGGTCAGGATCCCAGGGTCTTGGAATTGAGTCCCACATGTGGCTCCCTGCTCAGTGAGGAGTCTGCTTCTCCTGCTGCCCCTCCACCCCACTTGAGAGCTCTCTCTCTATCTCTCTCTCTGTCTGATATAAATAATAAAAATATTTTTAAAAAATAAAGATTTATATATTTCACTTTTTAATTTTTTTAAAGATTTCTTGTAAATACCCAAAAGGATAGCATGACAAGGTCAAGTTCTAAATATAACAAAGTTAGCAATAAGCACAATGTCCTTTACAGGATCACTTATAAAACCTATGGCTTGTGTTTAGGGACTTTGCCTTCCAGCACACTGGAGTAGCCCTCTTTTTTCCTTTATGTACAACTAAAATCTGTGAACATATAAAACAAACTTAGGAAGACTCTGAAAGCTGAAGATAAGAAGGCAGACTGCCTAGAGACCTTAGAACTTGAGCCATGACAGAATAGTAAAGTCGTTGGGTGTTCTTTTTGCCTCATTACACAAATGAGTGCAGACAAAAAACAAAATGGGGACAGAAGCATGCTGTCTCTCTAGCCTGAAGACTGGGAAAGGGGCAGTCTTGCAAGACAGAAAACTTTAAGGAAATAAATGCTCTAATTCAGCTAAATACCACAGAAAAAACAGACTTCATCCTCATCCAAGCCCACAAAGGCTGAGCGCTGAGCCTAGATCCTCCCTCATAGGTCATAATCTGGTGCTCCAGCACTCTTCAGAATGGCATCAGAGAAGGCCAGGTAGAGATCAGGGACTTCCATTCTTGCTGGCTGGTAGTGTGCCCTTTCCTGCCCACTGTGTCAATGGGGACCACATGGGAGTTAAAACCTTTCCACCTGACTGGCAGTAACAAGGAGCTCTCTCCACCTTGGGTATCAGTGGAGCCTAATCGGGGAACCTGCTCTTCAACCTCCGCTTGGCAATAATGGAAAAACAATTCAGTTAGAAAAGAGGAGAAAGAGATATTTTACTAACGAGAATATACAAATGGACAATAAGTACATGAAAAGATGTTCAACATTATTAGCCATTAGAGAAATACACATTAAAACTACCATGAGCTATCACTATGTGCCTATCAGAATATCTAAAGTAGAACCTAGTGACAAAAATAATGCTGATAAAGATGAGGGGAAGCTGGATCACTCCTAAATCACGGGTAGGAATGCTGAGCCACTTAGGAGAAAAGTCTGGTAGTTTCTTAAGAAAACAGACATGTACTTACTATATGACCTACTACTCCTCAGTGCTTATCTCAGAGAAATGATGATGCATGCTCACACGTAATCCTGTACACAAATTGTTATAGCAGCAAATGTCTATTGGTAATAGCTAAAAGCTGGAAACCACCCCTGTGCCCTTCAATGGATGAATGATCAGACACTGAGGTATGGTCTGTCCATATTGTGGATATTACCCAGCAATTAAAAGGAAAAAGCTACTGATACAATGAACAGTCTTGACCAGTGTCCATGACCAATCTCTTTTTTCTGAGTGTGTGGGGGGGAAACAATCTCAAACGATTCTATATTTTATGATTCCATTTATATATTAATCTTGAAATAATAACATGATAGAAAGGGAGAACAGATTGGTGGTTACTAGGCTTAAGGGGGTGGGAGTGTCCCTACAAAAAGGCACGATTGTATGGATGATTCTTGTGGTAGAGGAAATGTTCTTTGTCTTGATTGAAACAATGCCAATATGCTAATTGTGATATTGTACTGTATTTTACAAAGTCCAACACTGGGGGAAACTTTGTAAAGGATATACAGGATCTCTCTGAATGATTTCTTACAAGCTACACTTCACTACGTGAATCCACAGTTTCCTTAAAATAAAAAAAATTAAAAACTTGGGGTTTACAGTTCTGATAAAGATGGTATATAGGGTGTTTCCTTTATGAATTTTGATCTAATTTATGAAAAGTCAGGGTTTAAAATATGGCTACAGATAAATACAAAATCCCTATATTTGACAATGTATAAGTATTAGACATGAATTTGCAAATACCTATTACAGGAACTAGTCATTCCATACCAAAGCTGGATTAGGAAAGATCTCACCATTCCTCCCACTCTAATGTGAAAATTCCCTTTTCCTGTGGGATATGAACAGCTCCAAGATCACGGACAATGAGGTTTAGTCCTCAGGGCCTCTTGTAGCACTTGGAAATGTTGCCTTTCTGTTCTTGAAAAGGATGCCCTCTCCAGACAGAAAATTTGCCAAAAAATATCTTTCTGGGCAAACCATTTTGACAAAGGCTTCGCTTCCTCCAGACAGTGCAGCCCTGCACCAAGACGCTAGGTTTGGCAAGCAGAGCTGAGGCCAGTTTTCAGCCCCCATCTCTCTCCCTTGGCTTTTACCTTCCTGTAGGTCAGTCTGCACAATCCTATTAAGCAGCACTGAGTCCTTCCTGCAGACCCAAGGCCTCCTTTTTGTGCTGTTGGCAGAGGAGAGAACACCATCCTAGGGAAACAGGGCTCTTAAGACCTCTTTCCTGTAACAGTGTTTCACACCTGGGTGTCAGCCTTCTCTATTCTAGGGGTTTCTGCAATAGAGGTTCAGAAAGAAGTGGGAGAGGGAAGCTAATATTTACTGAGTACCTTCCATCTGTGTACCTGTAAGTTTTCATGGTGTTTTACAAACATTCTGTGGCATTTTAGGATCCTTCCTTAGCAGACGAGACCACTGAGGCTCAGAGAAGTGAAAATGATTTGTTAAGGCTACCCAGTAAGGAGAAACAGTTGGATTAAAGTCTAGGACCACCTGACTTCAAATAAAAAATGACTCCACTGTGTCCCTAGAGGTCCATCCTGGATTCTTGGCCAGCTACAGTCAGAGAAACCCTGCCATTTAGGCAGTTATTAGCCTTGACCTTGATGGGGTGAGTGCCAAAGAGTTTAAGAATACAATTATCAACTGGAAGGCCCTCCTGGGGAGGAAACTTGGACTTGGCATGATAAAGTTTGGTGTGAGTCCTTACTCTACTTGGCTATAGTATGAACTCAGGCTGAGGCCAACACATTCTGAGAACTTGAAAAAAAGAACCCTGAAAGTCCAAAAGAAAACAACAACAACAAAAAAATGAACCCTGGGGTAGACCTGAAGAAATCATGAGACTATAAAAAATCCAAGGAAATTTTGGTTGTGCAATTGAATAAATTGTATATGTTTCTAAGTGCAAACATTTTAAAATAGAGTAGATGAAATTCCTTTAGGAATTCAAAAAACTATATAGCTCATGGACACAAGATTGATATTTGTGGTTGAGACACTTTTGTCCAAATAAAACTTCTGAGTTAGAGGCAAAATGAGGCACAATAAAGATACAGCATCTCAGCCTCTACAGCCCTTGGAAATGGCCAAAGTCCCAAACAAAATCTCCCTCGTACCCTATTTATAACCACAACTCGACCAGTGTGTTAGTAATTTTTTTTTTAATTTGGATTACTGGTGTTTTTTTTATCTACATTTAAAGATTTTTAGGTTTGGAGATATTTAAATACTTACTATATTTTAAAGAAATATTTATTCTCAAGCATTAATTTCCCTCATTCACACTTAGTTACATCATGAGTTAACGAAGGTTTGGTGGACTACTTGGGAATCCAGCCAGCATTTGTGAGATTGTTTCTAAGATAACATGCATTCCCAGTTCCCAATACCCTAGTTACAATAAAACACTGCACACAATAAGTATTGTCAAGTCAACTATTCAATGAACAATAGTAGAAAATACTAATTCAGTCTGTTCTTCAAGTCCTGTTTTTCCTTTCCCAAATTATAATTTTTCTCTTGTCAACTTGATCTACACTCCTTAGGCTGAGCTTTGTGTTCTAGTGCATAGAAAAACTAGAAAGGAATATGAAATCTTTGGTTCAAATGGCGGGGAAAAAAATTCAGTGGCAAATGTGCCTTTTACTAGAATGACTTTGGGAAGGTTTTCTGCCTTGAGTGAAGTAGTCTGTCTGCACATGTATTTGCAGAAACATACCCATGGCTTGTAGGAAGTAATCCACATTTTGGAGTGACTCATCTGTGACTAACCACCAAAGGCATTTTCAAAGTTCGCGTTTGAATAACTGCTTTGAATGAGTTGAAAGGTAAGGGTTAGCTGAAATTTTTAGCCGCCACTCACTTGATGACAGAACTCCACACACGCCGAAGTGTAAGTCTCTTTCTCTGAGTTCTCCTTGACAGGCATACACATCCATCTCCCGGAATAGGAACAGCCCCCACCTCAGAATCAGCCCAGGAGCGGGTATCAAAATGCAATTTCTAAGGTGGAACTCAACCCACAAGTGGGTGATGTTGCTTTTGTTGATAATTCATGTTCAAGAGCCAAGGGAGTCAGACTGTGAAGGCTGTGAAGAAGAGGTATTATTATAGATAAAAGTAGGGGAACAATAGAATTCATGCTGGCCAAAATAGAGCTCAAACATTCAAGAAATGCACATGGAGGACACACTATCACTACAGTAATGGCTCAGTACATCACATTTGAATAGCACTTTACAGTTTATAATATCTTTTAAACATAGAGTAAGGAATCTCACAACAAACCTAGAACAACTCCATTAGGTATACTTGACAGTAATGAAATTTTTACAAAGGATTTTTATGGCTTGTTAAAGCATTTGTATGATTGATAAAATTTTTAAGCATTATCTTAAAGTGAAGCTCTTTCCCTTTTGGAGTAGAGAAAGAGTGTGTCATAACACCAAAATAGTACTGGTCCACAGTAAAAACTTAAAAGAATTCATGAAAGAAACCTCATGTCCAGTGACTTGATGCAAATCCAAGACTTGAGTTCCTAGTTCAAAACCCATAACTCTAAACTAGATAGCCTTGCAGAAGTCACTAACCTGTCACTGCCTCAGTTTTTTCCTCTATAAAATGATAATAATGAAAACTAATCCCATATAGCTGTACAAGTTATTGCTTACTCCAGTTTTGTTCAACAGATATCTGGAATACCTACCATGTTCCAGATGCTATTTTTTGCATTGAAGATTCTGTAGTAAAAAATGTTCAAGACCCTGCAGTGGAGCTTAAATTCTGGATAAAGAGAATCAATTAATATATGAGTATGTTTGTAAATGGTGTTAAAGAAGTATGGGGGAAAAGTAGGGAAACAGGACAAGAGGCAGTGTGGAAGTAGGGGTATATAAATAATAGGGTGGCCAGGAAGACTTCACTGATCAAGTAATAGTTTAGCTGAATCCTGACAAGATGGAAGCAAGCCAAGTGGCTGTCTTGGGGAATAGCTTGCCATGCAGAGGAAATGACAAGTGTAAAGGCCCTGAGGCCAGTGTGGTGAAAGTGAGCAAGGGGGACAATAGTAGTTGCTTTTGTTGATAATTTATGTTCAATTTATGTTCATCTCCAGTAGGAGATGGTAGCAGTCCAGAGTGTTATAAAGATTTCGAACTTCATTCTCAGTGAGCTGAGAAACCATTGGAAGGTTTTAAATAGAAAAGTTATAGTTCAGTGTTTTAAGGATTACTCTAGCTCACTGCTGTATTTTCATGTAATAGTTACTAATGTAACTTGAGATTCTCCATTAATCATACTAAAAGTAAAAGTTATAGGTAAAATGCATTTTAATAATATATTTTGTTTAGACCAATATATCAAAATAGTATACTTTCAATGTGTAAAAAACTATCATTAATGGCATAGTTTACGGTTTTTTTTTTATACTAAGTCTTGGAAATTTGTCATGTATTTTACATTCAAAGCATGTCTCAGGGCTGCACACATTTCAAGTGCTCAATAGCCATACATGGGTAGTGGCTACCTTATTGTGTACCACGGGTCTAGTATCTGTATTAAGAATTTACAGTGGCTCCATACGCTGCTGGTGGGAATGTAAAATGGTATGGTCATTTTGGAAAATTGTTCAACAGATCCTAAAAAAAAAAAGTTAAATTTAGAGTTAACATAGACCCAGAAATTCTACTCCTAGGAATATACCTAACAGAAGTGAAAACGTATTTCTTGCAAAAACCTCATTGCGAATATAAACCTCAGCACTGTTCACTAGAGTGAAATGATAGAAACAATCCAAAAGCCCATCAGCCAATGAATGGATAAACAAAAGGTGGTATATCTATACGATGAAATGTTAGAAGGAATGAACTGGTGATTTTTGATACAATGTGAATAAATGTTGAAAATATTATGGTAAGTGAAAAGCCAGACACAAAAGACAAATATGATATGAATCCATTCATATGAAATCAACAGAGTAGGCAAAATGATAGAGACAGAAAGTAGATTCCTGATTGCTGGGGCCAGGGGTGGGGGGACTGTGAGCAGCAACTTGTAATGGGCTGGGGTTTCTTACTAGAGTGATGAAAATGTTTGGAATTGGATAGTGTTGATGTTCACAGAACTTTGGGAGTATGCAAAAAACCACTGAATTGTACACTTTAGAAGGGTGAATTATATGGTATATAAATTATTTCTAAACTGAGAAAAAAAGATTTTAAGTTTCATGAAGGCTGGTGGGGGCATGGATGAAGCACAGAGGTCAGTTAGGAAGCTGTTGCAATAGTGCTGGGAAGAAATAAAAATGATTTGGGCCAGAGTAGTAGCAGTGCAGGTTGTGAGACACGGCGGGATTCTGGGCATAGTTGGAAAAGTAGAACCACACATTTTTCTGATGGATTTTTGTCTGGGAGTCTGCCAAGATGGAATTTTCATTGCCAGTATGGGGTATGATGTTGGAGAAAAAATTAGTGGTAGTTACAAATAAAACCTTGGCTTTGGATATATGTTTGAAGTGCCCATTAGACATCTACACGGGATGTCTGGGAAGTAGCTGGATATGCAAATGAGGAATGAGGGGAAATGAGAGCTGGAAAAAGAAATGTGGGCATCAACACTATATAGGGGGTATTTAAAGCCATGAGATTGGATGGAATCACTTAGGTGATTTTAGATACAGCAAAGAAGAGCTGTAAAGCCTGAGTCCTGTTTTACTCCCATGTTTGGGGGTCAGGGAAATGAGCAGTTAGTAAAAGTGACAGAGAAACAGTGGCCAGTTAGATAGAAGAATCAAGAGTGAATGATGTTCTGAAAACTACATAAAAGAAGTGTTGAAAGGGTCAATGATCCATAACCTCAAATCCTGCTGCTAGGCCAGGTAGCATGAGGAGAACGACCATTGGATCCGGCAGTGCAGAGGTCATTCATGACCTCTGTGGTCAGGCTGAAAGGAGTTTGTATTGGGTCAGGAAAGAATGGAAGCATTATTGTAAATGGGAGCAGAAAAATAGGCCTGTAGACTAAAGGGAGATAGGGTCACATTATCGTTGTAGATTATCCGGCAAAGAGAGAATAGTCAAGATTCAGGAGAGGGAAAATTGTTGGAGTGTCATTGAAATAATGAGTGTAAAAATACTTTAAATACTTAGAAAAGTAGGTAAAAGCAAATATATGTTGTGGCCTTTAGAAGGTTTTCCTCTTGATTCTGTTTTAGAGGAGTGAGTTGGAGAGTCAGCAGCCTCACGTGCCTCGCTCAGGTACCCCCCACCCCCATCCAAACTCCAAAATACGCTCAAAGTGAGGCACAGTTTGACCCACTGAGAAAGTGTGATGGAGGCCCTTGCATGAGGTTGAGACGAGAAACCAAGTAATTGTAGAGGCCCCAGACAGACAAGGGAAGCAACGCAGAATGGCTTGAGTATGCTGCTTGTCAGCATGGAGATCAGAAGACCTTCTGTCAGTGAGCTCAGCCACAATGGTGGCACGTCTGTGGTTTCATGAGACATTCTTCTAAAAACCGAAGTATCAGGCTATTCCTGGGGATACTGGAAACTGCTCATCAGCCGTTTCCCTAATGATTACAAAACGGCAAACCGTTTCCAAGACTCACAATAAACCAGCGGCTTAGGTCAGGAAATAGTTGTAAATTCTCCTGGGTTATCTATTGCCATTTTTTCTCTCTTTATCCGTGAAGCTGGATCGAGTCCGTCTTCGATTTCAGCTGAAGGAACTGCATTGCTGAACTCAAGTAAGAGCCAGCTGGTTCCCGCAAAAGCCCTGGAAATGGTCAGGGTTCTGCTCAGACTTTACAGGGAGGGAGCCTGGCATCTCTGCCACATTCCCCAAAGGACTTGAATTCTTTAAGCTCGATAGCAACCTTCTATGATGAAACACAATTCAGATGCTCTGAAAGGAAAGGCTTCTTGACCTGATTTTTGTCTCCAATGATCCATGTTCCCCTTAGGAGATTTTGAGGGAGAGGGGTCATTGATCCTTGCTTAGCAAATTGTCCTAGGTATCATTTTTCTTAATATTCCTTAGTATAGTTGCAACCAGGTTGAATCTTCAAACCAGACTACTGATAGCAGGGTATAACCAAAAGGAAGTAATCTTAAATAAACCAAAGAGAAGTAACCTATATACTCTGAATTAAAAGGCAAGATTTTTGAATTTTCAGCTTCAAGTCCATGAAGTGATTGGTGCCTCCCTACCTAACCTCCAGGCTGCTCACAAGTTAAAAAAAGAAATGATGTCTTTAATATCTTGTTCCTTGAAACACATATAAGAGTTTTGAAGTTTGGTCCTATGAGGTCAAGATCTGGAAAGCTACAGGAGTTCCCTACCTGACTAAGATTTACTGCTTGGATACCACCTATGTCACCACCAGCATTGGGTTATTTTAATATTGTCTACCTCTAGGGAAAGAAAGGAATTTGTAAAAGAATAGGGTAAGTTTGAGGTACCTATTCCAAATTCTCATGCCACCTCTGTAAAATCAAAACTTTATTCTCCATTTACTGCCTGCTACCCAGCCCCTAAAATAAACATGCTAACAAAATTAGAACAAGTGTGGCAGTGAAAGGTCTCAGTGACTGAACACCGTCCAGTTGTCTATCTACTCCTTGACTGGCTTGTGGATTCCTATTTGTTCATCAGCCATGCCTGGGTAGGTATCTCATTCTAGATACTCTGAAAAGTAGTAGGTCTTCTGTATGCCCTGCTGAGTGCTTTCTTCTCTTCTTTCCCTGGGGTGCTGAATGGGAGTTTTGGGTGGTGGCCATAAAGGAGGGCTTTGGGCTATCTGCGCATAGTTGGGGAAACGGATGCAGAGTGGCCTGGTGGTGCTCTCTGGATTCCAGAAGATGTAGCAGTACTTGGAAGCAGCTCATTATATCCAGAAGACATGGTGTTTTCAGGATCAGTTGGCTAGAGCAAGAGAAAGACATGGTTCTTTCTGCATACAGTAGAACCCTCAGACTGATTGGCATTAGCCTATGTGGAACATCCCTGGGACTCCCAGAACCACTCTGAGGAGACATTTATAGGAAGCTAGAGTTGTAAATACCATGGGAAGAGACAAACCAGAAAAATACAGATTATGCTCAGAAATAACTCTGTCTACAATGGATTTGAGGAAGCAGAGGGACCAATTAGGAGGTTGATGTAGTAATGAACATGAGAGAGATGTCAGCCTCAATTAGGACAATGACAAAGGAATTGAGTTAATAGGGTATTTGTAAGTGCTACTCTTGAATTAAAATTGACAGAAGTTGGTGACTGACTGGGTGTGGGGTGTGACTGATCAGATATGCTGAGGCAGAAGGCCATCTCCAGGATGATTCCCACTGTCCTAGCTGGGATGTCATAGAGGAACAATGCCTTCCTCCCATGTTTAGCACCTTGTCAGCAACATGCATTCTCACTGGATTGTGAAACAGCATTCTCTGTATCCTTAAACTCCTAGAGGTGGTGCTACTTTTCTTCCATAAGAAGATGTGCTCTGCCATAGGGATGACACGGATTTTGTTTCTTAGGCAGAATGTGAAGAGTTTCCAGAGCCAGCTTTACTGCTAGTTTAACCTGAACTTTGTGTATCCATTCCTTTTCATGGCTTTTGTCTTTTCTCTCAAACATCAGCAACTAGATCCCAGACTTAAAAAACTAAATTCCATAATGCCTGGTGAATCAGGGCCAAGTAATCCTCCTTGGCTATACTGGAGTCCTGCTCTGGTTACCTAATTCCAATCTCCCGAAGTCAACCATCTGCATTCCTGGATGTTTACCCATTTTCTACCAATAGAGTCCCCACCTTGATCATCCACTGTGCTTCTGGGAGGTCTCCTGTAGCTTATTGTTGACTCTTGCCATTGCTAATCAACTGGATAGTAGTGTTTAATTTTGTCATCATCTCCTGATGACATGTCATCTGCCTCTCTGTTTTCAAGCCAATGACTTGGTATTGGTGTGTCTTCCGGTATCTTCCTGCCAGAAGGCTTTCTGATGTCTGAGTGGGTCTTTCATTCCCCAATTTGATGTGATTAACCATCACAGAGTCCTCATGAACTGTCTCAAAAAATTGACCAGCTGAACTTCTTCAGTCTCTATTTGAGACCTGTCACATCCTTAATCTGTATTTTCAGAGATTGAGATTTCTTTTTAAAAAAATATAAGCTGAACAGAATAAAACCTGAGATTTTGAAATTACATTACATACTCATCCTGGAAAAATCAGCCACTTTGATTTATGGTAAGATTTAGCAAACTACTTTTAAGACATCTGGGAAAAAATTATTTAAATCTCAAGATGTTACAAACTTTGATTAGGTGCCCTCTCTCAACTCTTGAAGGAACTGAATTTAAGTACGTTAGAATTACACCAGAGGTTCTTAGCTTTGGCTGCAAGATGGAGTTCCTGGGGAGCTTTAAAAAAAATACTGATGCCTGGGGCCTGCTATCAGAGATTCTGATTCATTACTCCAGGGTACATCCCAGACATGGCAACTTTTTTTTTTTTTTTCTTTTAAAGATTTTATTTATTTATCCAACAGAGATAGAGACAGCCAGCGAGAGAGGGAACACAAGCAGGGGGAGTGGGAGAGGAAGAAGCAGGCTCATAGCAGAAGAGCCTGATGTGGGGCTCGATCCCAGATCGCCGGGATCACGCCCTGAGCCGAAGGCAGACGCTTAACTGCTGTGCCACCCAGGCGCCCCAGACATGGCAACTTTTAAAAGCTCCCCAGATGATTCTAGTTGGTAGCCAAATTTAAGAATCATTGACTTAGATGAATGACATTTAATGGTAATGTTGAAAACATTAAGCATTGATTGTATATGTGAGTTTGAAAAACACAGAAAAATAAAATTTCATATACCACTCAGATATCACCACTTTCATTTATTTTTTTTTGGTTTAACACACACACACACACACACACACACACCCGCGCACAGAGGCACACAGGTATATATATGGTATTAGTTGTTTGTAATCTCAAACAATGTTAAATTACATAAAAGTAATAAAGAGTGAGCTCAACTAGCTGCTAGGCAGGGGGGTTTTTAGAGAAAATTGCAGTGGAAATTAGAACCTACTATGTAAAAGAATTTTATATACTTGTTTGATTAGTTCTACCACCTTTTGCATGAAGTGTAATCTCTGTTTATGAAAGGGACACTGGCATTCAGAGTGGCTGAATCACTTCTGCATGGTGGTGGAGCTGTCATTCAGACAGTGGACATTCACTTCCCACACCACCTCACTCTGGCAGGTGTACGTAGAAGGGAAGTACGTGGATGGGATCATCCTGGTGTGGAACTTAATAGTCTACTTTTGAAGGTCCAAAAACTTGATTGTTACGTGCTCAGTGCTGATCAGACTCAGAGGAACCAACTTGGGCTAACCATATTCACAAGGCAGCAGTGTGTAAAAATGTCAATGTATTATTTAAAAACTGAAATAGACCAGGGTGTTTGTATTGGCTTTTTCTCCCTTGTAAAGAGTTAGAACACATTGCCAAATTATTATCAAAAGTTTGCTTAATAAATGAGATAATTGAGTGGATACGGTTATTACACCCAGAGAACTTGATGCATATGTCTCCACTGTGGGGGAACAACCACCGTGAAATCAGCATCGCCCATGTCGAGTGTCCACAGTCTTTCTCTGAACACTGTGGGGTCACAGATTCCTGGGCTTTTATTTTCCCTCGTATGGGCTCCATGCACAGGCCCTGCCATTTATCCTCACACCTTCTCCTCCGTTATGTTAACGTCATTGTTTAGGCTATGGTTCCTTTCACCTCTTTCAAATCTGGGGTTAGATTGCCGGGAGCTCCTCTTCCTGCTTTGTCTAACAGGACGTCCTGTTCCTTGATCCGGTGTTGGTCACATTGTGTCACTAGGAGTATCAGCATCACAGTTACTCGAGGTGCTTGTTAAAAACTGTAGAATCAGGGGGTCCACTCCAGAAATAATAAACCAGAATCCCTGCTTTGGAGCTTGAGTGCCTAGATTTTAAGGAAATACATAGCCGATATGCACATAAACCGTAAGGTGACTTCTGTGGAGAGCCTATCTCAACTGTCGTGTGTTACCTGTATTGGTTTAGTTCTAAAGAATTCCACTTACTTTCAAAATCTAGGGTCACTTTTAAAGTGACATTAAGTACTGAGTTTAGTTAGAAGTTAGCTCAGGTTAAAAATGCTAGGAATTAAAAAATCTGGCAACTGGTAATTGAAGTGATGGATAAAATTAGTCCCTATTCTTTAGGTAATTTCAAAAAATTTTGTTACGACAAAATCAAATAGAATATTATAATGCTTTACTGAGTTTTGAAAATAAAGGCCCAAAGGAAATATGAAAATAAGGAGTTAGGGGCTCTATCTTTAACACCAAAAATAGAAGATTAAAAAAATCATCTAGAGGTTTGAGTGGGTTTAACATCTGGCTTGTGTCATAGCATGGTTGATTTGATTATCTCTGATATTTAATAGTGCTGCAAAAACACAAAGGATGGAAAAATGATCATCTCTGAGGCCACAAAGACGAGGAGAGAGACCACTTTATCCGAGGAAAGGGAATTAAGAGGAAAGAAAGAAACCGTCTCCCTCATGGTTTGTCTACGGCTATCTAGATGGCCTGAGACAAATGGTAAAATGACTCAGTGATTTTTCTAAGTCACAGGCTTTAATTTACTTAGTCCCTAAAATCCTATCTTGGAAGATGATAGTGGACTGCAAGATGACCATCTCAAGAAACCAGTAAATAGCGTGGATAAGAAAGAGTTGCACTTTTCATTAACCTGAGCCTGGAATTACCTGAAAGATGTCTGCACACAGGCTCATGGACATTTCTTTTCCATTTCCCTGGAGAACAGTCCAGGAAGAAGTCTTTGCGTTACAGTGGGGCCTTGCTCTGGCTCAAGGGAAGTGTTTCCAGCCGGAAAAGGTAGTGAGAGGTTGTTAATAAGGAAACATTTCTCTGTGTCTCTCTGGAGATCTTTAGAAATAGACTTGAAACCACGTAAAAATGAAAAAGTCACAGTTGACTTCTGTGTCTGTCTCTCCTTCTGCCTCAGTCCCAGGTCACAGAGGTGGGGAATGTCCTAGATCTCACAGATTCCAGTTGCTTTTTTCTTTCTTCTTCTCAGTCTTCCAGACTTCCAGATTTCTCTTGGATCATGTGACAGTACTGTCACCAAAGGCAGTCCACACCCAATGTGGTTCTACCAATTGTGGTGGATTAGTTATTTTATCATAAATTAGCGGAGAATAATAGACCCAAGTCTATTGGAAAGTAGTATTTTAATTTTTTATTTTCCTCCTGATTCTAATTACAGTGAATTGAAAGCAAAACAGGAAATTCAGGTTCAGGTCTTGAATTACAACGTTGCAGGTACTGAGGGGGGCTCTGAATTGTTGAGATAAGCTAAAATATGGTAAACTCCGGTGAGAGATCGATCTAGATGGTTAAGATTTTGTTTTTGGTGTTTGTTTTTGTTTTTGGTAAAGCCTAGCAGAATAAAGGCTGAGTGACTCCCTGTGTGTGTTCTTGTATATCAGTTTCTCAACCTTATATTACAACATAAATGATTTGGATTTTAGCGTATCTTAGCAGATACTCAAGGGGCTCTCGGAATATTTCTGCTACAGCCCCCTGAATAAACAGAGACAGGGATGGGGGATGTTTTTATGATAAGATAGGATGTTTAGGTCTAGAATAATTTATTAACATCCAAACAGGCAAAAGCATCTTCAGTCTTGGTGATGTCTTCTCTTTCCAGAGGGACAAATCAGCCACCAACCTGTCAGTTGGCTGCTGCTCGTCCAGCCTCCTCCACTTTCTGTCTAGGGGACTGGAGGGATCAAGTGGGATGGCTCCATCAGTATTCTGAAATGCAAAGTGAAACCACCTGAAGTTTACCATCAAGTTTCGACATTGTCACTCACTGCTACATGAGCACATCTCGAGAATTTTTAAATAAATTGCACCTATTTTATATCATTTTAAAACTGAGGGTTGTTAATTCCTTGATTTATAGGAATATATTAGGCTGCAGCAGACATAAAACCAGGTGCCTGAGTACTCAAATAGAACAGTCAGTTGCACTCTATTTAAAATAAAATTCAGTATGCCAGGTGATATTACCCCTCCTCATTCAAATGTATCTCGAACTTTCCTGGCCTACATTAGTGCCTCTAGATGAACAACCCCAAGACTGCTCCAAATTTCAGGATGTGTTTATGACTAAAGAATGCTACCAAAAGCCAAAGGGTAGCACAGTTCTTACAGATGATGTAAAGTTGGGAGCTCTTTAGCCTAGCTTTGGATATAAACACCAAGCCCAAAGGAAGTTTGGGTTGACTTTGTTAAAAACAAAACAAAACAAAGACCTTAGCAATTTCATGTTTTGCACTTTTATCATTTTCTGTTTTGTTGGGACAAGAAGCTCTTTTGTTGGTCCATTTTTACTCGTGACCTGTCAGTTTAATCCAGTAATAGTTCCATTTAGTCAAATAATGAGTTAACAGTGATTTAAGTGGATTGACAGGTGGTTTTGAGGTCTTCAGGATATTACCTCTGAGGCTATTTACCCTGCATGTGTATGTCTGTGTCTGTTCTATACCCACGAATGTGGCCCAGGGGAGAAACACAGCGTTAACTGTAAGAGAAAGAAAATGGCTTTATGTAAACATAGGTAGGGCCAGTGCAAACACAGCAGGTCAAATAATCCTATGTGACCTAACTGTTCTATTTTTTTTTTTAAGTTTAAAAGTCTGTAGATTTGTTTTCAAATGAAAAGACTGATTCTTATTTAAATAACCAGATATTTTAATTTCCTGTCCATATTCCTAAGAGCATCTATTTGTAACCATATTAAAAGCATTGCTTTGAATTACATTATGTTCTCAAACGTTTCTTAGGTTGGACAGCTGAGAATATATTCAACTGTATCCATGACTAAGACATAGTCACTTCCTTACCTTCTTCAGAAGCTATGTAAAAAAATAAATTGTCAACATGTAGTAACATCGAGGACGTTACAGTGTCTGTTTAGTGGTTAACTTCAAATACGTTTCAAAGTAATGCATTGTGGACGTCTCTGTAAAGAGGGAGGGAATTGCAGTCAGAGAGAGGGACAGAGGGGAGCAGCAATGATGGTAATGTTTTATTCCTTATCTAAACATGGGCTACACAGTAGTTCTTTATATTACCTGACATTACATTGTATACCTACCATGGTTAATGACAATTATTTAAGTACTTCACACCTGCTAAGAGACTCCATGCCCTTATGTATAGAGAGAAACAAGTCCAAGATAAACTGTATTTGAGCTCATTTTAAAAGTGATTATTTATCAAATCTTCCATTTCCCCCACGTATCTGCTCTTTCTCAAAGGGAGACCTATCCAAAAGCTTGCAGATTGCTATAAATTGCTGAGCCTGGGCGAAAAGTAGTGAAGTAATTTATATTCCACGGAAATAAATGGAAACTCTGAGAGTATTTATTTAAAAAAAATTTTTTTGTTCCTATATAAATTGTAGTAGGTCATTTAGAATAAGAAAATCCATTGAAAAAAATGTTTGCACGTGACTGTGAAGACTGAGCAATGCTCTCACTTGATGCTACATACTACATACCACCTGTATCTACGTGGCAACATGATGTAGTCATGTCAACAGATTAGCATATCCCTAATGCTCTTCTTGTTTTCCTCCATAGTACATCCTCAGACCTCCTCATCCAACTGCCAAGCATTAGACACTTCTTTCACCTTCTCCACATGTCTACCAGTTCTGTTCCTCTTAGTGATTAATGACTGGTCATCACTACATTTCATTCACTCATTCTCCCTGAAGTCTGCTAGGAGTAAGCCTGAGGAATGTCAAGGAAGCAAGAGGGAAAAGTAGTCAGAGAATATTTTCATTTGCATTCCTTTTCAACAGAGGAGAGTTTACAGATTTATCCCATTCCAGATACCAGTTTGCTGTTTATGTAGGAATCCTGAGACCAGGATGGTATCGGCTTAGAGGTTGGTCCTATCATTTCAGGAATAACCACCACTTCTGAAATCACAGGCCCCAAAAAACAATGAACAAGGTCACCCTTTACAGCCTAGCTGTGCTTTTGTTTGAGAAGAGATAGCCCTTCAATGCTGAGAAACCCAGCTTCCAGGAACTCCAGGCCTCAGCGCAGCCACTGTCTTTCACGTAGCCCTGCAGAGAACAATTGTGTGAAGCACAGTGACCTCAGAAGCCCAAAGCCTTGCAGGCTATTTATGAATGCAGTGTGCTCAAAAAATGGGCTCAGGATGAGGAAACCCTATCAGAGCCCAATTTAGCTCCCACTCTGCCTCTGTGACCATCCTATGAGAAAACAAATATAAATATAGTAATAACCAGTTCAAAGGTAGAAGGCCAGTTGCATATTGTGCTTCTGAGAGCAAAAATGAGATCTCTAGAGATGTTTTAGCCAGAGAAGTAGATTTCTCGGGGCATTTGTTGCTGAGGTAAATAATCAAGTTTGGGTTTTTTTTTTTTTTTTTTTTTTTTTTTTTTTTAATGGCTCTTGAATGCTGAGGGTGAAAATCTAGCCAATGAATTCTCAGTGTTTGGAAGAAAACATCTCATGTTCAAAATGAGACTAAATAGTATTGTTCATCTTCGAAATATGATGGCCTTATTGTTCTTTCCAGAGCTTTCTAAATAGATAAAATAATCTCTTTCCTGGTGGTTCAGCCATTTTGGTTTAATCCAACGTCACATCTTGTTTGTGGAAATTAAAGCTGGCCTGAAAATGCCCTCAGCAGACTTCAGTATAATTTACCTGATGTGACATACCCATGTGAGTAATAATGATGGAGGGTGATCCCTTCCCCTTTCAGGTGTCAGTCACCTAGTGAAAAGTAATGCACTAATGCAGTATGGTACAAGACCCCAACCTCATCGGTTTGAAACTTTCTGCAGTAATTTTTTTTCTTCATAGACTATATATTTCTCTTTTCAAAATGTTCTATGCTGCTTAAGATCTTGCATTCTTTTGGGGCACCTGGGTGCTGCAGTGGGTTGGGTGGCAGCTCTTGGTTTCAGCTGGAGCCCTGATCTCGGGGGTCATGGGATCGAGCCCTGTGTTGGGCTCCACGTTCAGCACATGGGGTCTGCTTGGAATTCTCTTTCTCCCTCTCCTTCTGCCCCTCCCCCTCATGCATGCATGTATGTTCTCCCTCTCTCTCTCTCCAATCTTAAAAATGTATATCTAAAGTTCTTTCCATGAAATGTTACATGCTTAGGTTGAGGCAGATGCTGATTTAATGAAAGTTCCAGAAACACATGTATTGTGCACAATGATTGGCCCTTCAGGGGGAAGATGGTGGCATGGAGTAGCAGTGGAAGGTTGTGTTAACAGCCAAGATGAAGGTAGGGAGGATGCTGGGAATGTAAAACACAACAACTGTGTTGAAAGCAGCACAGCCACATGAAGCAGGGGGCCCAAAGGAAGTCCAATGTCGAGTCAACAATTCTTTAGGAGCTTCTCCTAAACAAATAATAAAAACCACCAAAACTAAGTACAAAATTATTCATTGCATTATAATCTGTAATAACCAATACTGAAATCCCCAAAGAATAGAAAACAAAATCCAGGGGCGCCTGGGTGGCACAGCGGTTAAGCGTCTGCCTTCGGCTCAGGGCGTGATCCCGGCGTTATGGGATCGAGCCCCACATCAGGCTCCTCCGCTGGGAGCCTGCTTCTTCCTCTCCCACCCCCCCTGCTTGTGTTCCCTCTCTCGCTGGCTGTCTCTATCTCTGTCAAATAAATAAATAAAATCTTAAAAAAAAAAAAAAAAAGAAAACAAAATCCATATGATAATGTGTATATTGGGTATCTCAGTCTGGCCGTTGGTATAATGATTTTGACCTAAAAAATATATATGTGTGTGTGTGTATGTGTGTGTGTGTGTGTGTGTGTGAGTTTGAAACGGGGAGTCAAGTCCTAGCTGTTGAAAGGCATTTGCCAAGATAGTACTAATAATTTCATTGTGACTTTGTAGAAACTTTTTCTTTGAACTCTTCTGTATCAAAATGAAACTTGATCCCATCTTTATATCCTCTGAAAGGATATGGGATAAACTTTACAGATTTCTTCTATAGAAAAAAAAATGAATTTTTCATGTGTACTAGTTAGAGAATCAGTTGTTTATCATTTGTAACTAAGTGCTGGTGACCCTTTCTCTCTAGAGGCCCAGGAAAATACAAGGAGAATAAATGACAGACCTTACCTTTCTCCTGTTAGTCTCTACTACAGATAAAGAGTCCATACCCAGGAGAGTGGGGCCATTTGTGAAACAATAGAATTCTTAATACAATAATGGTCCCTTAAAAACAAAGCTTTGCAAATGATGTGGAGGAAATGACATCATTTTTAGACCTAATGAAAGTCTTAATGTTTCATAGATCATAAGACTACAAATCATCTGGCTTGACAGAATGTGTCCATTCATAAAGGAATCTTCAGAACAGGTTAGAATTAGGCTTTTAAAGTCAGAGACGAGGACAAAAAAAACAAAGAAAATAACCTTTTAATCTTTTTATTCTGCATAATTATTTTGATGGTGTTAAAAGTGATTAATGACAATGGCTCACTGCCTGAGAATTTGTGACTTTAAAGAATTAGAAATGCATGAGTTTTTTTTTTTTAAGTCAAGGAGAGAATTCAGAACTGTTAAACAGAAAATAATAAAAAGCAGTTTTACAAAAAAAAAAAGTTTTACAAAATTATTTTTTACCTGAAGGAATGATTTCAAGTTATATTCAAGATTCTAACTGATGGGTTGACAGATGTGTCTGAACTTCACAAAGGAACATGAATTCAAGGGGTAAAAGGTATTTTGGGAAGGAAAGAGCTTCATTTAAAAGGCATTGAAATAGATGTTCAGAAAAGTGTCTGCTTTTGGGGAATAGGAAAGGACACATTATCTAATGAGGGCCAAGGATGGATATGAAACCTACATGTATGTATAGAGAGGTACAAACGCAGGGGTTGACAGACGTGTATGTCAGGACAGTCTCTATCCACAGACTGAAGAAGTCCAACCAGTCACCTTCTAGGGTCCAATATGTAAGAATAGTATTCTATTCTGCAGCAGTCTCACTGAAAGCTTAGGATTTTTGATACCGCAGCTTGTGTCTGCAAACAAAAAATGAAACGTCAAACTCACCAGTCTAAGTTCCAATAAGGGTTGCATTATAAAGTCCCCAAATCCAGCAGCTTAATTAGGAGCTCGATCTTGACTGCAAATGTCAGGCTATGTCAATATTGGAAGAATCTAGTATGTGATATCAGAGCATAGCTGAGAAATTCTAATACATCAAACTCAGTCACCAGACACGGTGACTCTGAAGGTAGTTGTGACATAAAGTTTATTTCAAAGCAATGAGTAGAGTTGTACACTTAAGTATAATCAAGAGCCTACATAAATCTTTCACTGTTTATGTTCATCTAAGTCTGTCTCCAGCTGCCTGAAACATCTCAAAGGGGGAGCTTTGTTTATTTCCTAAGTGTGATTTCAGATTACATTTCCGATTGTTTAGAGAAGATGTATTATCATGTACACATCAGTCCATCTACATAGATGGTCATGGTTAAAGAGAGGTATAGCACTGTTCATCTCTGGATTCCTCTTGTTACTCTTAGCATAATGACTTGCTCACAATAAATATTTATAAAATAAAATATAAATGCCTCCTATATATATGTTACTCCATTAACATCATTAAAAATGATTCTATTTTACTGTGGTAGAGCTTGCTGTGTCTTCCCAGTTACGGTTTTACGTAGCACATAGTGGAAAGCCCTGAACTGAGATGCAGTAAGGGCCGGGTTCCTCTTCTGCTGCTTTTCATTAGCCAGGTGATCTCCAGAGAGGTCAGGCCAATTTTAGAGACTCAACTTCCTCCACTGGAAGACAGGGAAGGAAAACTTACCTAGCTCATTTTATAAGACTGTGGTGAGGACTGACTGAGATACGTGAATGCTTGGTATAGAATGTACAACCCATACCAGGGTGCATATTAATAAAGTTTAACAATTGACATAATTGTTGAACTTTCATGCTGTCTATCCTTATTATTTTTCTCACATTTATATCTACAAGGTGTTTTCCTTTTTCAGCCAGGGATAGACACTAGGGTTTAGTTAGGGCAGAGACTATTCAACAGGGCTTTTGCAGAATGAATATTACAGCTTTTGGAAGCCATTACTCATTATATTGAAAGGTTTAATTTTGAAGAGAAACTCCTGTTTTGCCAACCAAAACATGCAGTCTATGATGTGCAAACAATATAAAAATTATTGTTTGCAAGTCTTTTTGTATCTAATTCTAGGATTGCCAAGGAACTGGAAAGAAAATGAGATATATGTAAAAGCTCTAAGCTTATGCTTTACCTCAACCCACCCACTCTGCAAGAACCAAAGTTTGAAGTTGGTTTCTAAATTAAGAACCCAGTTTCCTAGAGGTTCTATATTTGGGAGAAAGAGATTTCCCTTGTCTAGAAATACACCCTTTCCGGTGTGGTCTGCAGAAAGCCAGATGGGAGTTTTCCTAAAACCAAGTAAACAACCTCAATTCCTTTGCTGTTATCTTAAATTTGAATTGAGATCAGTAGCTTTGGGAAAATATTTGGTAATTTGACATGAGTGGCAATTCTTCCAGGGCTGTGTTTGGAGTATAAGGCCCCACCTTTTTCCCCCTTTCATCACCTTGTTCTTTCTTTCCTTACAGCACATATTGTGTTGCAAATGATGTTCTTTCTCCCTGATAGGAAGTCACTGAGAAGAGAAACTTGTTTCATCTTGAGGTCTCTTGGGCTTAGCAGGAGTTTGACACAGGGTATCTCTCCAATAAGAAACTGTTGAAAGGATGAATAAATAAATTGGGTAAATGTGTGTATGTACATGTGAATTTATATTCAAAGACGGTGTGAAATGAATTCATCAGAAGATTGAAACACACATTTATCCAAGTTGTTGAATAACTTCAGTCCGGTGGTGGCAATGTGGTACAGTGATTAAGAGCACAGATTTGGAATAAGATAGAACTGGGTTCAAAGCCACCTGTTGCCCCTTTACCTAGCTGTGTGACTTAGGCAAGTTATTAACCTCCCTGTAATGATTACAGTTAGTACATCTCTTGGATCCTCATTGTCCTTATCTGTAAATTAGGGGATGGGTATAAGAATTAAAGGAAGTAAAGCATGTAAAATATTTAGCAGGGGTCTAGCAATGCAGAAGTCCTTAATAAATGGTCACTAGGTGGTAGTTGCGATAGAGAAATAAAAGAATGTTTTAATTATTAAAAAAAACTTTATCCGTTAGAAGCACTCTACTTTTTTCTTTTAGTTAGTATCTTTATACAACTTTCCGTTCAATGGTATCGACGTTAAGTTTTCTTTCTGGAAAACAGTTCCATTTCCAGTTTTCCCTAATGCATGAATTCTTTTTTTTTTTTTCTCCTTATGATAAATGAAATAGGGGTAGTTGATAGGCATAGATCACTCTAATTTCCTTTGGAAATTACTTCATTGATTTCTGAAATGATAAAGGACCTGTAATGTATCTATAAATATACTCATTAAGTCACAAATTGCTCGTGGCAGCACAGGAAATCTCAATACTGTCCAGGCATCTTCCTCTCCCAAACACACATTTTCCCAAGGGTGCCCAGCCCGGATCCATTATCGTAAGTACTGCTGGAGCTAGAGTCATGAATCAGAGAACAACTTTCCAGTTCCTCATCCTCTCAGAGTTCCTTTGCTGGGCGGGTTTTCAGGCTGATGTGATAGGTCAGAACCAAGGATATTTACATAGAAGGTGATTAATTTTCACCACTCAGCTTTTTTGTTACACGATCACAGTTTGGGCACTAAAAGAAGTCTCTCGAACAACAGAGGGCTCTGGTGAGAAGGTGGTACAGCCCCAGGCGTTTCATTTGAAAGCATCTCACTGTGGCTCCTGTGTTGTGCTATTGGGGGTCTCCTTCTAAGGTCTTCTCAGTCAAAGAAAATAATGAGGATCCTGGGATGCCAGTGGTGGCTTTACTGTATGTAAGTGGCTCCTGATGGCTGCACAATAGCACAGGGAAAGTTTTTAACATCCCTACCTGGAGCATGGGCGATGTTCAGATCATTTGATCAAAAATCTGATGGATAGACCCTTTGTGGAATCATGTCCAACAGTGAAAATTCAAGCTGAATCCAGCTCTGAATTGGGGCAGCGGGGTAGGGGGAATCATCATACCAAAATTATTTTTTTAACCTTTTCATATTGTCCGTATTTCCCTCTTACTCCATACTGAGTATATTTCCCTTTTGAGTTTTATTAATTTCCCTTTGTTTCTCCCCACATCATCTAGGGTCTCCAGTCTCACAGTTGAGGTGTTTAAATCATGTATTTCAGTGTTACATGGAAGAACACGCACACAGAGGAGCCTGCTGTCAAGGGCATCAGAGCAGGCACTGGCCTCTGTAGCCTAAAAAAAAAAAAAAAACATTCATGCCCTCCTGTTCCTTTTGGAACCATCCAGCGCACCTCACTAATGGAAGGCTAGCTGGCAGCCACAGCTCACTGCTTTAACAAAAATGGTTTTCACAAGAAAACACAGTTCATGTGCCAAAGGGAAGTAATTTGATCCAAGTACAGAATAATCTCCTTCTGATACCTCAGATTTATTTTTTATGTGCCATATTTGAACTTTTAATCATTTCCACAGAAGCAGAATTACTACCCACCATCATTCTTGGCTTTGCATTTGGCAATGCTACCAGCACTCAAGAATTACTTGAGGGGTACATATTAAATTCCTGTTTTCACTTTATAATGGGGTCCCCTCATCTCTCCATTGTTCTTGGCTTTTTGAAAGGAAAAGAGGCAAGGTGAGCCTGAACCTGTTCAGACCAGCAGCCTATAGTGAGGAAAGAGAAAATCTCCTGAGTAGGGTTTATTCAAGTCCCTTTAATGACATATTAATTATATATGACCTTGACGGCAACTTTAGTGTCACTTTCTTTAGATAAATTATCAAGTGTTTAACCCCGGGGTTTATGTTGTTTCTCTTGAAGAGAATCCACCAGGTGTCTGAAATGACTCTAAGGCTACTCGCCTTGAACCTACCCTACACTGAGCCAGAGTTTGTCATTGATAGAACCTTAGACGGAAGGGTTTTCATCCTCACTGCTGCTTTTCTCCCTGAAGTTCTGTGTTCTTCTGTTTGATGCTTAGACCATCCTCATGCATTAGGATTAGTCTAAAGCTCTTCTAAAGCTCTCTCTCTCTCTCTCTCTATATATATATATACATTTTTTTAAAGAAAAATTTGGTGAAGACTTAACCTACTTTTTCCTAAAGGATGAAAATTAATCTCTTCTAGTTCTGCATTCTTGCGTTAGGAAACTTGCATCTGTCTCAGTAGCTTCCTGCTACTCCCCTGCTGCAATTTAAGTGAGGCTAGAGTTTGTAGGGAGACTGCTTAATTGTTGAGTATGCTTTGTGAGCTCTTTATAGTAAGGGACAATATATACGTGTATATTTCAAAAGTGAGTGATTGCAAAAATTAGTTCTCTTGAGAGCTGAACAATAAAATGTTTTATATTGGCAAATTTTCGATAGAAAGTTTTCTAAGGTATACCGTGTTCTTCTTAAACTACGCATGTTTCATCTTTTTATTAACTTAAACAATCATCATGGACATTGATTATATTCCTATGTCATAAGACATAATGGCTTTGGGAGTTAATTGAGCTGTTTACGCTATTTGCTCATGTATCACTGGTGCCACACTGCTAGACTTTTCCAGTATTTTGTCTGTCTCTTGTAAACTTTCTTCATTTGCTTTTAGTGGTTGCTTTCACCTCTTGATGTGCTCTGGGTATCCCTAAATGGCCTCTAACTCATAAAATGCATGAATTCTAGACATGGACATGGAGGCCCATGTTTTAACTATTCTCTCCCTTGAACACTGGGTTTAGTTGAGTTCCCTCCACATACAACTGTGATTTGTGTTACTCTGACATTGAAAGAAATCTTTCAGATGAAGAGGTCAAAGGGTGGGACATGAAGCATTTGTTACATGACTTTAAATGAGTACAATGCAGAAATAAAATGCAGAAAAGCAAACAATGGCTATTTCCTGTAATAATAAATCCAGATGGGCTAGAATTGAAATTCTTTTTCTTTCTTTCTTGTTCTTTCCTTCTTTCCTTCTTTCCTTCTTTCCTCCTTTCCTTCTTTCCTTCTTTCCTTCTTTCCTTCCTTCTTTCCTTCCTTCTTTCCTTCCTTCTTTCCTTCCTTCTTTCCTTCTTTCTTGCCTTCTTTCTTGCCTTCTTTCTTGCCTTCTTTCTTGCCTTCTTTCTTGCCTTCTTTCTTGCCTTCTTTCTTTCCTTTCCTTTCTTTCTTTCTTTCTTTCTTTCTTTCTTTCTTTCTTTCTTTCTTTCTTTCTTTCTTTCTTTCTTTCTTTCCTTCCTTCCTTCCTTCCTTCCTTCCTTCCTTCCTTCCTTCCTTCCTTCCTTCCTTCCTTCCCAGCAAGGAGCCCAATGCTGGGCTTGAGCTCACGACCCTGAGATCAAAACCTGAGGTGATATCAAGACTTGGACATTTAACCAACTGAGCCACCCAGGCACCCCTGAAATTGTCTCTCTTTAAAACTTGGGTGCACTGGGTGTTATATGCAACTAACGAATCATCGAACTTTACATCAGAAACCAGGGATGTACTGTATGGTGACTAACATAATAAAAAAATTAAAAAAAAAACTTTATATGAGAACTACGGTCAGGGTTCTTTTGTTAAAAATGCAGATTCCTGGAGATGCCTGGGTGGCTCAGTTGGTTAAGCATCTGCTCTCAGCTCAGGTCATGATCCCAGGGTCCTGGAAATGAGTCCCGCATCACGTTCCCTGCTCAGTGGGGAGCCTGCTTCTCCCTCTGCCTGCTCCTCCCCCTGTTTGTGCTCTCTCTCAAATAAATAAATAAATAAATAAATAAATAAATAAATAAATAAATAAATAAATTAAATAAATAATAAAATCTTTTAAAAAATGTTGATTCCTGGACACACTCTAAGCCTTGTAGGTCAGAATTTCCAGAGGTAGAGTTCTAGATTTTTAAACAAGGTAATTCTGAGACAAACACACACCCACACATACACACGAACACACACACATGATTTGGGACTTTGCTGTGCAAAATGTTGAGTATGGGTTATCATGATAATTATTAATGTGCTGTTGAAGCTTGGCAATGCTGGTTATCAGGAAATTTAAATTGATAAACAGAATTTCTTGATGGTTATTTCATCATCCTGAATCTTGCATTTAGCAGAGTTCTGTGAGATAGAAAATTTATCTCAGGGTCAAAAAATTGTTTAGATAATGTTTTTACTCTCAAGATACTAAACAGGCTAGAGTATCTATGAACTTCTTCAAAGTACAAGCAAAATTTTTTGTTGTATATATTTTTTTCAGGAAGAGAATTGATAACTGAATTTTTGTCCCGATTTTAGAGGTGAAGAAACAAAGGCTCAGAGAGATAAAGGAGCTCACCCTTAGTAGCTAAGAAGTAAGTCATTCTTGCCCTGAATAGTTAAAGAACTTCTTAGATGGATAGAACTAGAATCCCAAAGAAAGGTATGTCTGATTCCAAACACATGCTGTTTTTCGCTCAAGCTCAAGGCTTCTTAAGTTACTTTAAAGTCTTCCTTTTGTTACTCTTGGAGGATTGGCCTGATTCTGCCAGGAGGCTGTCCTTCCCACTGTCTTGATCATTCTTACCAGCTTTGTTCACCACCTGACTGGTCAACCTTATCTTAATAGTCTAATCACAGTATCATCAAGTACTTTTCTTGCCCTGGTTCTCTGCCCTATTTGATCTCATTTTGCTTCCAGTTGTTGCTGATTAAGTTTCTGCAAGACAGTTTTTGTGAGATGATCAGATAATAACCACAGCAGATAAAGGAAGTGGGCTACGGGCAACCCACTTCTCCATTGCCCCCATTTTCTTTCTTTTCAGCTTAGGCGGAATAGCTCTGAAGCGGTTAGGAAATTTAAACTGCCATCTCAGGAAAGCCAGCTTGATCTCTGCCTAGGAACAGGAAGCAGGATTTCTTGCCTATGGCATTGTTTGTTTGTCTCATTCAAGTGCCTACTCATTTAAGAGACAACCAGTCCTCTTGGTTGAGTCATTATTATTTTTTTATATAATTGATTTTTATTCATCTAAGTTGGGCACTTTTTAACAAGTGGGCTTCCTTCCCACACATGGCCTGGTCATATTCTTAACGTACAGCAGGCGTTGGAACGCTCAAATTCTTGCATGATCCAAGAACAGCCAGGGAGAGAAAGGAAAAATGAGAGAGATTGCTAGGAGATACTTTGGTGGCAAGAGACAGACATCTGCAAACCTTGTGAGACTACCATTGCTCCTGCTTTTGTTCAGTGCAGTAAATACTTTTTTAGGTATCTGCTGTGTGCTGTGTGCCTGGCTAGGGGGTAGAGACACAGAGATGATGAAGAAAAAGTATGTGTCCTCAAAAACTTCAGCATTGAATTAAAGAACCAGAGGCATACAGACAAGGAGATGGCTGCAGTTTGTTTATGCATTAGAGACACTCTCAGGGATGAAGAGTAGAAACAGCTGGTATAGTGGAGGATAAAGGAAGCAACTGCTCCTTTGGGCTGACATTGGATTTTCTTCTCACTCATCACCACCCAGTGTTTCATCAATCTGACAGTGTGCTCGAGGAGAAAAGAAATTCACATGGGATGGTTAAATTTCCAAAGACTTGAGGCCTTTAACCATCTAGAGTTGCTCCTCCAAAGAGGCTGAGAGTGCATCAATCTGTCATTGCGATCTGCGTGAGACATGCTGTCCAGCCTAGAGGAATTAGCAATTAGTCTCTTCCAGAAATCTTATGATCTGAAACTCTGCCTCTGGTTGAAATGAGAACTGACTCCAGAGAATAATATTCCTGGGAATATACATACACAATGAAAATAAAGAGAATAGATGAATAAGTCTATGGCCAGACTCAAGTTTTTCCCTGAAATACGATTTTGGATTAGCAGGACTTTGCTGTTCAGATTTTCTTCCTGGAAATATTTTGGAATCATTGCTTCAAGTATTTTATATTCATACTTGGCCAAAATTATACTAGTAAACTAATTAGTTTGAAACAATTTAAATATAGTTGGCAACTAAGCGGAATTGATCTTATACCAATTAGTTAACATTGCCCTAAAAATGTAAGGATATGAAATAAAATACATTTTTTGAATAATGCCTTTGTAAAACCTACTACAAAAAAGTTCACTCAACTTGATACCCTTCTTTTTGGGAAGATCTCAATACAAAACGGAATGCTTAAAACCTACAAATTTATATTTTGTTATAAATATCAGCCTTCTATTTTGAAATCATATATAAAACATCTACCAGGTAACAGGTTCAATTCTGGGTGCTAGACTATAGATTCAAATAGCATGGGCTGCCTTCCTTCTAACAGCTCAGTGGTACTAGGGTGGGCAGACCTGTAAACACCCAGCCACAAAGTCCTGTAATCATTGCTGCACAAGTGGCATGTCTGGAGTATTTTAGGCGTTCGGAATGGGAAGTGACTACTCATCAGAAGGAGGTATGGGCAGAAATGGCAGTGGGCTAGGACTTCGAATGGTAAGTGGAAAGAAGTTTGATATGATCAGGTCCACATTATCTATCAAGGAAAAGAGAATAAAACATGTTATAACTTTAATTAAAAATAACTTTTGGTATAATGATTAGTAGTATGCTGTACTTCATCAGTTTGGAATACAATATAAAGAGACGCTTATTTTAATTATGCTTCTGATTCCCCTCCTTTCCCAGAAGGGAAGTTTGCACATGTAAACTCAACTGGTATTTATTGAGCTCTTACTCCAGGCCGGACACTGGTCAGACACTGGGGATAGAGATAATGCCCTGCTTTTACAGAGTTTGCATGCTAGTTGGGAGAAGCAGTGAATAACCCAAAAAACCAGCAGGCTGACCAATAAACAAACATCAAACAAATAACAAGAAAAGTGTAAGAGCTATGCCAGAATTAAATTTGGGTGATGTGATGAGCAATGCCCCCTCTGAGGGCAGGGGATTGGAGCTGAGGTCTGAATGACCACTTCCAGAAGGAAAGCCTCTTGGCTGGAATACATGATTGACCGGGAGCAGGGATAGTCCTGCAGAGCCTGGTGGCAGTTTGGATTTTAGCATTGCTGTGATGGAAAATCATTAGCACCTTGTAGGTAGGGGAGTGGTGGGATCTGATTAACAGTTGTAAGAGATTCAACTGTATGGAGAACAGATCTAGCTGCAAGATTGGAAGCAGGGTGAGTAGCTAGGAGCTTTGATAGTGGCCTAAGTGATACTCAAAGAGGACTTGAAAAATGTTTACCCATGGGGATATGTTTGTGAGGGGGCACTGATTAGATCTAAATAAGGAATGATAGAGGAATTGGAAATGACTTCTTGGTGGTCCCACTGATACCACACTGCTATTAAAGGCTCTGAAACACTGTGGTCTCAGAGATTTCCAGGTTACCCTATCCAGTCAGGCCAGTGGTATTTCTTGGATGCTTCCTCTTTTGGTATCAATTTGCTCCAAGCAAAGAAACTATATCTTCATCTTCAACAATCCAAATGCCCAATTAAACTACAGTATGCTGTTGAAGACATCATTGAAAATTTGGAGATTCAATACGGTTAACATCTTATCAGACTCAGAGTTCCTGTCTGAAGACAAGGTCCTGGGGTTAGCTTTCTCTCCTGGACCAAATGGAAATCTTTGTTCTCCTAAATCAGAATCCAGAGACCCTCCATTACCCTGCCTTTGCCTGTCATAGATGACATTTCATCTCCCCTTGGCTCTGGATGATTAACAGGGACAAGTACTTTCCTTGCATGAGAATCTTATATGTGTCTATCTACAACATACAGTTAGAATTTCTCCACCAAGAAACAGCAATTAAAATAATAGATCCAAAGCCTTGACGATTTGTCCAAAAAAACTTTTTGTAAAGTAGTTAGAGCCCAATTTACATACATATTTGTGGGCAAGTGTTATTCAATAATAAAGTACATTCCAATTTTCATTATAAAACCCAACATTTAACACTGTTCTGCTGGATATGTATATCAGTTTATGGCCACTTTGTTAAATTCTCAGAGTAATGGGTAAGAATTTGCTTTATTTTACACTTTTCATTAAAGCTTTTATTTTATGGTGTTCTCAATTTGATTCAATTTGAAACAAAGAGATTCTTCTCTTGAAGTAATGGTTTCTCAATCTTCAGAAGCCAACTCTAACAAGATCTTTGGCAATTTCCACAAATAAAACAATACATGAATTTAAAATTACTTTCCTTTGATTACTCTTCCACTTATAATTGCTATTACCACCATCAGAAGAGCAAGACAGTATGTTATCTGAAGGGTTGAGTTTTTAGTGGTAAGTGGGGATTATGTCTTTTAGATGTGATCCGGAGAAGTGGTTTTATTGAAGATCGGTGGGGGTGGGCCATTGCCAGGGAACTAGTGTATTAAAATCACCTGAGTATATTTTTCTAGTACATGTGGCTCTCTATCTTGCTTGAGAACCACTCATTTATAGTCCATGATATAATACAAAAGGCACAAGCACATTTAATTATGCAAAACCAGCTTTATAAATTCTGATCATGAAAGAATGAGTCGTTGAACTGAGGCACCAATGGTATACATGTGACACGTAATTTATAGAATGACTTATTTTTATAGTGACTTGTATGTAGACCTCAACTACATTAGAAACAGAGTTTCTTAGAAATAGAAGTCATCTTTGCATATTTTATGCCTTTTGGATATGGGAGACAACTAAAATATTCTTTAAAAAAAACGATTTACTTATTTGAAGAGAGGGCAGGAACTCTCATGAATATGTGGTGTGGGGGGCGGTGGGGTCAAGGGGCAGAGGGAGAGAAAGTCAATCAGACTTCATGCTGAGCAAAGAGTCCAATGACAGATTCCATCCCACAACCCTGAGATCATGACCTGAGCCAAAACCAAGAGTAGGATGCTTAACCAACTGAGCCACCCAGGAGTCCTCTAAAATATTCTTTAAAATTTCAAATAATGTGCTTCTCTGAAGAATAAGGACTATTCACATACCAACTTTAAAATGAAAGATTCTCAGTTCTTTAATCTTTCATTTTCCTTGGATGTTGGCTGTCACCTATCTTAAGAGGGGATATCAAAACAAAGGGAAAAAGGAAGTCCTCCAGGGAGAATAATGATGTTGCTGAGGAGAGACAGATGGCTCTCAGGTGTGGTTTCTCCAGTCCACTGGAACATGTTCTGTCTTTTTCTCCCTCCTTTCTTTCCCATTATATTCAGCCTGTCTTTCTTTGTTTCACTTTCTCACACACAATTACCTTTCACAAACTGAAAAATAAAAAATGCCATTGAGGTTTGAGACTCTGATATTGAAATACTGGAAATGGTCACAGCAAATTCTCTGTGCCACAAAAAAGACCTTTAAAGAGAATAACTTTGTGAAAAATATGAAGAAATAAGAAAATACTCTTGAAAAGAACATACCTTTGTTTATTATCATGACCTGAGTACCCTGGGTCTTTCATTTTTTTAAAATAGTTTTCAAAGGAATCTCATAATAGCATTCATTCAGTACACAACATTCTTCACACATACATTCCATTTGTCACTTACCCAACTATGTTTCCATCAAAGGCTCCATAAGCTACCTTACCACTGAATCTCTTTATCTAATTTCAGAACTTCATTTCATTTGGGGATATAAATAAGGTATCCCATGAAGGGTTTCTGGATTTCTCTATCACCCAGTTTTATGTCTTTCAGCTCCTGATTCTTAGGCACAGTTACACCCTCTGGCTTATTCTTCTACCAGTAGTTAAATAAAGATGCTACTTCTCATCTGAGAAGCCAGCTGTCCAGGAAGCCAACCTGTTGACTCTTATAGCGATACTTGTTCTAGATTCTGGCTTTGAATTCCTGCCCCCTTAACTCTCTGACCTTGCCTTTTTGTTTCTAGTATATGAGCTCCAGTATTCTTGGCATCCTTCCCCATTGCAACACCAGGTACTTAGTTAAGCATTTGATTCCTAGCAGAAAATTACTTACTTTCCTCAAAGCTCCACGCTCTGCTTGTACAAGAAAACCTTGATAGAATTGTTTCTCTAGCTACACAGGTTGATTTGATTTTTACTGTGGCTCCCAGCTCCCCCAGCAGTTCTTGCTTTGTCTGTGAATCACATATAAGGGCTCCCAAGGTAGGAACTCTACCCATTGTTTTCCAAAAGAAGTTTTGAAAACCTCCCTCATCTTTCAGCACAGAATACTACATGCAAGGGAAGCTTCATTTTGCCCTTATTTAAAACAGAGAAAAATGATTTTCTTCAAACCTAATTTGTTCTCTTAAAGTTCATTTCCACTGTTAATTTTTTAAATAATAATATTTTTTATTATGTTAGTCACCATTGAGTACATCCCTAGTTTTTGATTTAAAGTTCCATGATTCATTACTTGCATATAACACCCAGGGAACCATGCAATACGTGCCCTCCTTACTACCCATCACAGGCCTATCCCATTCCCCCAACCCCCTCCCCTCTGAAGCCCTCAGTTTGTTTCCCAGAGTCCATAGTCTCTCATTGTTCATTCCCTCTTCTGTTTACCCCCCTTTCTTTATCCCTTTTTTCTCCTACTGATCTTCCTACTTCTTATGTTCCATAAATGAATGAAACCATATGATAATTGTCTTTCTCTGCTTGACTTATTTCACTTAGCATTATCTCCTCCAGTGCCGTCCATGTTGCAGCAAATGTTGTGTAATCGTTCTTTTTGATGGCTGAGTAATATTCCATTGTATATATGGACCACATCTTCTTAATCCAGTCATCTGTTGAAGGGCATCTCGGCTCCTTCCATGATTTAGCTATGGTGGACAATGCTGCTATGAACATTGGGGTGCATATGGCCCTTCTCTTCACTACGTCTGTATCTTTGGGGTAAATACCCAGTAGTGCAATTGCTGGATCGTAGGTCAATTTTTGATGATTCATGTTTGTTTATAACTTAAAAATGAGAGGAGAGTACATAATACTCTGGGGAAAGTTTAATACACCACCGTTTTGTTCCCAAGTGCTTTCTAAGCTTTCTCTGTTATTAATACCTCAGGTCTCTAAATTGATGTTATGGGCGCCATATTTTTGTCAGAGCAAACTTACCTTGGGGAAAATCCTTAACATCTGCCTTCATGGGCCTAACAAGTGAAGAGCCAGGTGAAAAGCCAAGTGAATCACAGCATGCCTGTGGTACTGTGTCAACAAAATGCGGTCTAGCTGGCTTTGCTTACACACTCTTCCTCTGGTGCAAACGGACATGATGATGCCATTCTAGCTGCAAGGCCAGGCAGTTGTACTATAAAGAGCATTCACGAATGTTCTAATCTCATTAGACAGCAACTCCACATGGTCACTCCAACATCTGGATAAAAATAAATTCTGGGCTGTTTTTCATTGCCCAGGGATTCTGGGGTCATTCCACTTAAATCATAGAGGTAGCCTCAGGTTAGGGATAAAGAGATGATGAGTCAAACTTCTTTCTAGTTTGCCTAAGTTCTGAATGCGGAAAGTCCAGTGATGCCAATCCATGGGCTCAATAATCTGAAGGAATCTGAAGGGATCTGAAGGACTTTAGAACAAACAAATTATTTTCTAATATTTCACCGCCTTCCTCTTCTCAGGCAAAATAGGATAACTAATGCAAACAAAATTGTTGCCCATAATCAAGTCCAACTCCTTTGTAGAAATTCTCTGGTATGCTAGCCTTAAAGGTTTGGGATTTTAAAGACATTTAGATAACCCTAAAGTTTGGCAGTCTATAATCAAGTGAGTTGAAGTCATGTTTAACTACACTAGTACCTTAACTTTAAAAATTTATAATGATCTTTCTATAGACTTCTGTGTAGACATAATCCTTTAAACTATTTTGCATATTGCGAAGGATTTATCACAAACGACATAAAAATGATTTTGAGTTTTGGCAGATGATATTATATAGTAACTTTGCCTTTATGACAATGGATTTTTTTTTAAAAGATTTTATTTATTTATTCAACAGAGATAGAGACAGCCAGAGAGAGAGGGAACACAAGCAGGAAGGAGTGGGAGAGGAAGAAGCAGGCTCATAGCGGAGGAGCCTGATGTGGGGCTCGATCCCATAACGCCGGGATCACGCCCTGAGCCGAAGGCAGACGCTTAACCACTGTGCCACCCAGGCGCCCCATGACAATGGATTTTTAATTTGCATCTGAAAAATTCAGGCTACTGGGGACCTTCCAAGTTCCCTGGAAATAGATAAATGGAAATGATACTAATCAGCTATAAATCTGCTTTCCCTTAGATCTGCCCCCCAACTAAAAAACAAAAATGAAACTCTAAAAAAAAAAAAACCACAAATCTGTTGCCAATATTTTCTAGTTTTATAACACATTAGTAACATACTTAAATGAATTTAAGTCTCATTGAGAGTATTTATCGAAGATGACTGGAAGGATAAGTGAGTTTTCAGAGGAGTGGTGTTTGCTTTGCTTTCTAAAGCTCAGGCCTCTAATGGGTGGTATTCTCATTAAGCTACTCTTATCAGTTCAGTCCGGGAGAATTTGCCCCAGACTTGATAAGGAAACCGAATTCTCCCTGAGGTCCTCTTCCCAGAAAAGTTGTTCCATGACAACAACGGGTCAAGTAGCAGCAGAAGGAGGTTATGTGTAGAAGAAGAGCAGTTAGAGTCCTTTAGAGCCTAGGAGATGGGATCTTCTGTGGACCCTTCAGGTGTGTTGGCAGGCTGGGCCAGGGCTGCTGGGGCCTTGCTGAGAAGGAGAATTCAAGATGGTCAGAAATGGGTTGTTCTGGGGTACCGGTGATTACAATGGACAATCAGGTGGATTACTACAGCTGCCCCCCAGAATCTCAAAACTACATCTGTGACAAAGGAGCCCTCTTTTCTCCAAATCAAAGGAGCACAGAAATGCTGGAGAAAGAGATTGTTCATTTACATGCCTTCCACTAAAAATTTTCAAAGTCCAAGGGGCTCTATGTGTGTGGCCTCTTAGAAAAAAGCAATGTGGTTGAATTTGAGAGCCAAAAAAGGTTAGTGGTGGTCAGATAAACTCTCTGGGGGACAAAAACAACACATAAAACAGGATGAGATTCAAAAGGGCCTTGATAGAAGGTCATCCCAGAAGGTCAATCATCCTAGAATGTCAATAGTGAAAGGTGAACATGAAAAAAACAGGAATTTGGATCAGTTCAAATGCATCTCAAAGGTTAAATGCCTCAATAGTATTAACTCTCCAACTTAAAGACAGTTTCTCATAAAACATCAAGAATGTTTTCCCCTTAACATTAGCAAAAATAACTTATTTTTTGAACTGTATCTGTAACTAATTTAGGCTTGGGTCCAGAAGAGAAGACAAATCCTTTGTCTATCTAGGTTTTTGATCAAGGCCTGTAATTCATCAAAGACCTTTGTTTTCATTTCTTAGGACCTGTTAACACCATGGCGGGTGGCTTGAGTATCACTATTCAGCCATTTCTGTCCTTAATGACATCCTAGGCTGGGCTAGGCAAGTAGTTACACAGCTGCTGGGTTTCACTGCAGGAAGGGGATACATTTTAGGGGAGAGTGAAGTGAGGCTTCTGTCTAACTTGTTGAATACGTTGTAAACAGCTTTGGGTATTTCAGGACAAAAGACTGCATTTAAAGGTAAGATGTTATTATAAAGAGCGGTAATAAGAATAATAACAGTGATTAGTGTTCTAATAAAATACAAACAAAGGAAATGAGTACATGTACCTTTAATAGTCTGAGGTTAACACAACAAACCAAACAAAATAACCAAGTGAAACTAGCTTTTTATTACTTCTTTAGAACTGACAATGTCTTGCCCATTGAAGATATTTGTCTTTGCAGGAGGGTATGTGAAAGCTGCCTTAATGATAAAGGAATCCAAAAAAATAACCAAATGGTACCTGTATTCCTTCAATACATTTACATATAACTTGAGCCTTTAGTGACAGGAAAGAATAGTTTGGCTGGTTTTACTGTGTAAACCTGCATGCTGCCAATTGCCAAGAAAAAAGAGTACTTCCTTTCTTCTAGCCAGTTGTTACTCTCCTTATGGAGCAAAAAGGGTTGGTGGTACTGGGTTAGGAAGGATTCTCTGGGCACATGTGTTGTAGCGGACCCTCTTCTCCTGCAGGTGCTTCTCTTGAATGTGAGATTTGGAAAACTCAGGTTCACTTGGGTGACAGACACGGAACTAGAAAAGAGCTTCTAACTCTAGAGGTGGGTTCAGAAGGCAATGGAAGAAACCCAGGTGTTGATATTCCCTAAGGCAGAGACTACACTGTGGAAGTGATCTCAAATGATGATGCCGATAAGCTAATAATAACTATGCGTGTCTGCCATAAATTAAGGGGCCTTTCTAACTCCCAAGTCTCCTTCCTATGATACAGAAGTATTTGAGTGTGTGTGTGTGTGTGTGTGTGTGTGTGTTTCATTCACATTACCACATATTCCAATGGACAATACCAACAGGAAATGCAGAGGGTGAGTGTCTGGAGATGACGGTGGCGTTTGACCCAGCAAAGCTCCCGGAAGCAGGAACCTCTTCCAGGAAGGAGGGGGCTGGGAAACACCCCACTGCTGTATTATTCTGTTTGTAAAGGGCTGTCCTTGAAACCTGTAAGGGTTTGGGTTTTCTCCTGGGAGAAAGAAGTAGTATTTAGACAAAGCAGTTCTTGATTCATGGTTTAATATTGTTCCAGAAAGGAATTAGAAAATATTTTATTCTGTGGCGCCTGGGTGGCTCAGTCAGTTGAGTGTCAGACTCTTGGTTTCTGCTCAGGTCCTGATTTCAGGGTCCTGGGATCGCTCTGTGTTGGGCTCCACGCTCAATGCAAAGTCTGCTTGTCCCTTTCCCTCCCCCTCTGCTCCTCCCCATGGCATGGGTGCATTCTCTCTCTCTCTCTCTCTCTCTCTCTCAAATTATAATATCTTTTTTTAAAAAAAAAGATTTTTTTCTTCTCATAGATGTATGGTTTGGCTCACAACTAAATGTATATGTAAGGTGATAAAGTGGGTTTGCTGTGTTTATTGTAATGGGAGTTTTCCCTCTGCCTTAGATAGGTGCTTCTGTATGATAGACAGTTACAAGTTAAAGGGAATTCTCTATCAAAAGAATAGAGATAAGCCTATCTATTATGTTTATAAATTTATTTATTCATGCAGCAAATACTTAATGCTTAATAATAGTTCAAACTTAAATAGGTCTGCATAATTCTAAACCATATCTTATTTGAACTCTCCTAAAATTATGTTACTGATCACTATGACATATGAAGTGAAATTCTAGGAACAAAGTAGAAAAGTTGTGGCCAGTATTTTTGAGTAGTTTCTCTTTTACTATGGGAAAAGTATATTGTCTCATCCATCCTCATTTGGTGGTAGTGCCCAGTTATTACCCCTGTGGTAGATAGCAGGCTTAGAGAAGTTGTATCCATTGCTCAGGCTGCCATAACGAAGTGCCACAGATGGGTGGCTTCCACAACAGTTTGTTAGTTTCTCAAGTTCTGGAAGCTGGAACTCTGAGATCAAGGTGTCAGCGGGGCTGGTTTCTTCTGAGGACTTTCTCCTTGGCTTGTAGATGGTCATTTTCTCCCTGCGTCTTCATATCATCTTCCTTCTGTATGTGCCCATGTCCAAATTTCCTCTTATTAATAGGATGCTAGTCTCAGTGGATTGGGGTCTGCCCTAATGACCTCATTTTTACTTTTGCCTCTTTAAAGACCCTATGTTCAAGTGTAGTATCATTCTGAGGTACTGGTGGTTCGGGTTTCAATATCTGAATTTGGGGTAGTTGGTGGGGGGTACATAATTTAGCCCTTAATGGAGGTTAAAATAAGTTTCTCAAGAACACATAGAAAGCAAGTGGTTCAGCCAACAATGTGAATTTCCTCATGCCCTCTTTGTTAGTCTTAGGATGACTTCACACAGTAATGCTTCTCCTATTTCCCTAGTTCGTGTCCTTACTGAACACCTACTATGTGCCAGACTGTGCTGAGGGTGCTGAGGGCAGAGCCATGAGCAAGAATCCCGGACTCCCTCTCAATCATTCATTCATTCGTTCATTCATTCATTAGTCAGAGAGAGTGAGAGAGAGAGCACACAAGCAGGGGGAGCGGCAGGCAGAGGGAGAAGCAGGCTCCCTGCTGAGCAAGGAGCCTGATGTAGGACTCGATCCCAGGACCCTGGGATCATGACCTGAGCTGAAGGCAGACCCTTAACCGACTGAGCCACCCAGGTGTCCCACCAGACTCCCTCTCTTGATGAAGCCTGCTGTGGTCAAGGAAGAGGCAGGTAACAAATGAAACATCAAACACACAAGGTAATCACACAAATGTAGTAAGTATCCTAAAGGAAATAAACAGGACAATGGGATAAAACCTAACTGGGTGGGGTGGGGGAGTGGGAGGCTACTTTTGAGAAGAGGGTCCCAGAGTGTTCTGGAAGAAGCTAATCTTCAGAAGGAGACCTGAAGCAGAGGGTAGAGATCTGTTTCTGTGTAAGTCACTTCCCAGAACTGCTCAACATAGGTGTTAGGACAGAGTCGTGTCTCTGTGAAGGAGAGAAGAGCGAGCATTGGAGTGGAAGACGCTGTGTGGCCGAGTGGGAGGCAGACGCCACGGCCCTCATTTGAGCTTCCGCACCTCCTAGCTGTCTGACCTGGAAGGTCACTCTCCAGCTGAGCCTCAGCTTCTTCTGACGGGGAGCGGGGAATATCAGTAACACACAGCACCCACCCTGCCTTGGCCCATAGCTTGTCACAGTGCCCAACAGAGGTAACACCCATGACAGCACTTTTGAGACTGAAGACTAGGTAAATAAATACGGTGTCACAGAGAAGTCCTGCAGCCATTACTGTCCTAACGTGTATTTTTTTTCCTCCAACTCATACCTAGTTATAATCCCCACTCAAAGCCTACTGCTATATGAAGTGGTTAAACTCATTGGCCACAGCAAAATATCCAAGAAGGTATATAGGACATTGTCCTTCGTTCATTAAACACTCAGAGTGAGTGAGTTAGTTTTTGTTTAGAGAGAGACTTGCAGAGCTTAATGCGTTGCCTTTGAGAACTGACCAGGCATGACCAGGCATACCCAATGGGCCAGCACAGGGGCTGGATTTATAGAAAGGTCCACAGAGCTGTGTGGAAGAAGTGGGAGAGGATAAGTTTCTGTCACTTTCTGCTTTTCATAGCTAAGACCCCCTGAGACCGTGGGAAAGGTCCTTATCCCTTGACAATCAGGACACTTTACCATAACGGAGAAACTCCAGAACTTGGGAAGAAAAATGTCTGTTGTTTAAGCCACCCAGTTTGTGGTAATTTGTCACAGAGCCTCAAGCAAACTGATCTAGTCTTCCTAAGCCTTATTTCATTATCTATAAAACAGGGATAATAATAGGCACCACTATTAGATGAGGATTTATGAGATTATATGTATATATGGACATAACCTAGGGATTGCAAGAGAGAAGTTTCTCCAAAATACTGGCTACAATCTTTCTAGAATGTAACTCCTTCATGTGTCATAGTTGTCAGCATGGTAATGGAAATGGTTTAGAATCATGCACACCTTCGTAATTGTGAAGTAACACCATGACCACCTTTCTTAAGCATTTAGTAAGTGTCCTTGAGGGGAGAGAGCAGCGGGCGCACAACCGGCAGGCTCTGTCCAGCCTCCACGCTGCTGTGCATATGGTTCCTTTTGCTTGGAATGCTCTTTTCACAGGTCTTTGCAGGACTGGTTTCTTCCCAGCACTCCCTTCCCACCTCAAACATGACTCATCAGAAGAGGCTTCTCTGACCACCTGGTTTACCTCCTCAAGCCAAATCCCCTTCTACCAGCTCGCCTTCCTCTTGTCTTCACAGGACTTAGCACTCTAAATGTATCTCAAATATTTATTCCTTTACTGTTCAGTATCTGTTTTATCCCATGAGACACCAGACTCTGAGAGCAGGGACCCTAATGTATTCATCACTCTCTCCCACTGCTTGGATCAAAACAGTTGGTCAATAAATAGTCACCGAATCAAGGAAGGGATGAGGGAATGGGCGAAACTCTTTCAGGTAAAGCTGAGTCCTGGGCTGGGGATTGATCCTGTGAACAGTAGAACCTTACCTAAATTATATTCTGTCCTTGGGCTCCATGGGACATGGTTCCCTCCGGAGGAGAGATAGCGAGGTATAGAAAAGACAGTAGATAACAGGAAATCAGGTAGGCGTGGGTTCACAACCCAGATTTGGCCTATTTGGATACACTCCATTGAGGATGCAACTCAACCTCTACAAGCCTCAGTCTCCCATAAAAGACTGGAAATACTACCTCAGTGCAGAGCAGTTGAAAAGATTCAATGAAGCAGTGTTTCCAAAGAACATGGCAAACAGAAGATCAATAAATGGCATCAATTCCTTTTAATAAACAAACGAAAAGGGCAAGCTACTCATCTTTTGACCTAGTAACAGGAGGTGAAGGAGTGTAAAAAACTAAAAGCCACATTGACGGTTTAATGCAAGGAGCTGGTGGATCCCACTCTATCTGGGAAATGTAGATTAGATTTCTAATTGCCTGGCCCTGAGGATCCTCCTTGGTTCTGCCGGCCTCCCTCAGACCGCCGGGTAACCAAACCTGAGGGCCACAATGATTCTTTGATCAGCAGGAGCATTCACACTAATGAAAAATTCCCAATTTTAAGAAGAAAGTTATTGAAAGAGTTTAATATTTAATTCCCTAATATTACTATCTGGAGAAGAGAGCATTAGCAGAGCCCAAAAGTGTGTGTCAGCAGCACCCGTCTCCTTCAGTGCCTAGCTGCTGTGACATCCTTCATCTGTAACTCAAGAGAGGGCGAGGACTCCCTGCACCTGTGTTGATTGCCGCTGATTTCAGCAGGCTCCCCGGGGGCAGCACCCGCATGAAGGATGTGTGCAGGAAGTGTGCAGGTGTTCCTCACGCTCTATTCCTATGACATGTTTGCTGAGTGCTGGCAAGTCATCATTTTCCCATGAGTGGCCGCCTAGTCCTTTCTCAGACTTCTGAATCATGGAAGGCTTGGGGCCGTTTTCCCAGCAGGAACAGTCACCCAGGAAAGACAGAGTGCCTGAGCATCCTCTCCCTGTGGCTTCCTCCTTTTCCAAAGCAGGGCCAAGGAAAAATGCCAGGAGCCAAGTGGATGAGAGTAAATGGTGAAGAGCAGTGGGATATGCATTAGAACTGAGTGCACGCTAGGAGAATAATTAATATAGTTGTTTAATTTCATTTTAGAACGGTCTCAATCTTTGGCCTGCTTTGTCTAAAGACAAAAGTTTGATTGTTTGCTCTCTGAATAGAGGTGGCTGGACTCTTCTGGAGAGCTCTGGGTTCCCCATCTTGAGGAACCGTCCCACTCTCTTTCTTATCCTCCACCCTCCCTCCCCCACATAGTAGGCATCCTTGGGAGTCTCACGAATGATGCTTTTCTTTTTCCGTAGAGCACTTGAGTAAAAAGAGAAAAAAAAAAGTTGATTTTTTTCCATCTTCCTCTGAAAGTAAAGAGATTGGAGACAAAAATATCTGGGTCCTACATCCAACATTTCAAGTCCTCCATCCTTTTGCCCAAGGATTACTTCCAACAGAAAGTACTCCTTATCTTCCAACTCGGATCCAGTCTTTTGAAAGCGAATTTTAAAATACCACTTCCTTTCCTTAAAGCACTCACTCGCTACCCATTGTCCTCCAAATGAAGGTCAGACACTAAAACTCAGCTAAGAAGTCTCCTTCTAATCCAGACCCGTGCACTTGTTTTTACACCCCAACCACACAACTGGCCGTGTTTTCTGTTTTGGGCCCTGGCAGGTGCTGCTAACACTTAACACACTGATTCTGAATCGTGGAAATTCTTCTGAGATACCATGTCCTAGACAGACTGCTTGGGAATCTCTGGGCTTTCCAGAGTGAAAGCTTTCTAGACGACTTTAAAGTGTAGCAAGTACTCATGGCCACTGGCCCCGATTCTCAGCTTTAGCTGCACATTGAAGTCCTCTGGGGAACTTTAAACTCCCAGTGACTAGCCTACACTCAGACCCATTACGTCAGAATCTGCATCTATGGGCCTCAGGTACAAGTTACTTTTTTTTTTTTTTTTTAGCTCCCCAGGTATGTGCAGTTTTGAGAAGCACTAGCCTTGAGGGTTCTTTGATATAATTTCTGAAGAACTTCCACTCATTCTCTAGGTCTCAGCCTACATGAAACTCTCTGAGAAGCCTTCCCTGAATCAGATGCTCCTCCCCAGTGTTCACAGAATGCACGCCCCTGTGCAGTGACAATTTGGCAGGACTCCCTGTGGATTCATCTGTGTCCCCATCATTTAGTGAGCCCCTGGAGGGCGAGGGCCATATAATTCCTCATCATCTAAGGCAGGGCTTGTCACAGTAAACATGCAGCCCTGAGCAGTGTGTTCTCTGTGCTGGGCACTGTGGTAGGAGCCCCAAAGGATTTCTGTCCTCACAGAGTTTCCAGTGCATTCTCAAAACACCCCATTTTCTCATCCCTTCTAAAGACAAAATGTGGCAGCAATTTTCCAACTTATTTCTCTGCCCCAGAAGCCTGGCACAGGTGTCCAGGAGATAGAATGTAACCCTGCCTAGCTCCTAGTTTTACAGAGAAAGCCTTTAACAGAAAGATCTCCTACGAGAAATATTTCCAATCCTAAGAACACTGTTCTCATCCCATTAGATCTCCAAATAAAATATCAAAAAGTGGGAACACCAGGTAGGAAAAATAGGTAAACGTTCATTTTTAGAACAGATTCTGGACACACCCATTCCAATTTAAATGATCAGTATGAACAGAAGCAGGCTTCATCTAGAAGGTTCTAAATGCAACCTATGAACAGCTGAATTGAGACATGGAGGGAGTCACTGATGTCACTATATATGAAAATGAAAGGATTGCCACGGCAAGAGGATACTGAGTTTGAGTCTATAACAGGAATTGTCCATATGTTCTTACTTTGAATCCTTGCAACAAAATGCTTATTTTCAGTCATTATAGGACTGTATAGTGGGTCTTGATTCAAGTCCTAGCTTCGCCACCAGTTATGTGAACTTAGGAAAGTTAATGATCTTCTCTGGACCTCAGTCTCCTCTGTTAAAGGTGGACAACCAGGTTATCCATCTCCCAGGGTTGTGGCGATGATGAAATGAGACTGTGCAAGTGAAGTATGGGGTATAGTGTCTGGCCTATAGTGATTTAACAGTGAATATCTGCTATTGTTATTAAATTCTCTAGTCAAAAGAGAAATGCCTAGGAATTAACTGCTTTCAGCGCTAACTGAGCTAAGATACAGAGCAGGGATTTCATTGGAGACCATGCCCTCTCATCCATGGTGATGCATGTTCAGGTGGAGGGACCACAGAATCACAAGCTGGACAAGCTTAACCGCCGTTCCTTACTACCATTCAGCCCTAGGTCTTTATCCTCGCCCCTTTAAAGGACTTTCCATGAATACCCAGCCATACTTTTCATTTCCTGCATGCTTCATAGCTTTCCTTTTCCTTTACTGCTTTTATCTGAACAGTTATGAAGAACAAAACTCTGGCGATGTCTTGTCATTCTTAAACACTAGATCCAAGGACTTTCAGGTTCCAGCAGTTTATTTTCTTTCTTTCTTTCAATTCAATTAATTAACATTAATGTATTATTGGTTTCAGAGATAGAGGTCAGTGATTCATCAGTCTTATATAATACCCAGTGCTTATTACATCGTGTGCCCTTCTTAATGTCCATCACCCAGTTACACCATCTCCCCACCCCCCTTCCCTCCAGCAACCTTCAGTGTGTTTCCTATGATTAAGAGTCTCTTATGGTTTTTCTCCCTCTCTGGTTTTGTCTTGTTCTATTTTTTAATAGATCACTGTCCTGGTACCACCACTATAGCTGAATTTCTCTCAGATTTTTATTTATGGAGCTCCTTTCTAAGTAAATGGAAGTGGATAACTAATCAAGGAATTATTATGAGTTGAATGAAGCTCTTCAGAGTAGAAAATATTAGGGTCTGTTAGGATTTTTAAAAATAACTTCAGCTTTGTAAATAGGAAGTAATTTTCTATCATTGTAAATGGGCTCCTATAGCTATTTAAGTTGAAAGTATTTGGTGGAAGGTTACTTTGGAGAATGAATTGGGTGGAATGTGTGTTAGGAAAGAGGACAATTGTGTGTTTAGAGGGGACCAGCAGTGTGTCTGTGTCAAGGGAGCAACTGCTAACTTTCTGTGTCAGGAAATCCACGTGAAAATGTATGAGACTGTGGGGAATTGTTATATCATGAATTTCCTAAGGCCAAAACCCATGGGTGGCAATAATGACTCAGGACCAATAAACTCATAATTCTCCCAAAGGATCAGAAAACTAGACATCTACGGTGTCATCTTTAATTTCTTCTTACAACTTCTTAATGCTGTGTTGGCGATATATTTGTGCTGCAAGTTGTCTAGCCTCCTCTAAACAAAATCATCTCCCAAATATTCACCATATGGGAGTAGTTCTCTACCCAGGCTGGCCTAGCTGGTATTCTGACAGTCCCTGCTGAGAACTCTGCTGCCTGAAACACAACATCCAGCCTGTAGTCCCAGTACCCAGGAACAAGATGGTGGGAAAGAGGACCACCCGTTCGACAGCTTTTTCATGGAGCCTGTTACCTGCATCACTGTTTGTAGATCTGGAACCAAGTATAATGATTTTTACCCCGGCATCCATCAACAAACAACTCTGTGACCCTGGTCAGTTCACCCCTACTAGGGGTGCATGTGCACTGGACCATTGAAAAGGCAAACACTGGCCTGGTTCCAGAACAGACTGAAAACCGTGTTAATCACCACACAGATCTTTAGGCTTCTTTGTTTGCCACAGCTTTGGTGGAGGGACCAGTTCTGGTGTCCTATCCATGCCAATGGATATATAGTAATGATGGCGAGAAGTCAAAGTTGTTTTCTCCATTGTTGGAGCAAGAACCCTCAGGTTTCCATGTTGTAGTCAAGCAATCTAACTCCACCATCATTGCCAACACAACCACCATCCTGGAGCATGCTCATGGAGCATTGACCACTACTCTATGATAATAGTCATAAGGACATCTGCAGTGTCACAAAAATCTCATTCTTGAGATTCTCATCTACACAAATTCTCATTACATTAACCACATAGTGTTCTCTTTCATTGCAACTCTTGGACTTAATAGGGCCCATAATAATGACCCGATTCGATTAGTTCAACCTTGCCCCCTGCTCACATGAATACCTGTCACGTCTTCTGGGAAAGCCTATCATGAGCAGGTAAGGAGCTTGGGAAAATGTAGTCCTTGTCGGTAAATACATGGCTCAGTGCCCTTTGTCGTATGATTACATGATTTTGGATTTATCAGCTAATGCCACTATCAACTCAGCCTAATGTCGAGTTGGCAGACTGGTGTTCCACTGATTCCAATTCGGGTACCGATACTACATTCTCAGATGGAAACCTTGCTGAACTATAATGAAGTGCCAGCATAGTCATAAATTACCCTTCTGTTTTAGTTGCAGTCTAATCTCTTACGTATCTCAAATTTAACTTAATATACTCAGGGGAACTTTGTTCATTAGTAAGTGGAGGAAGGGTTAAAGGAAGGCAGAGTTTCTGAGGTATGTGAGAACATAGCTATCCTAATGTTTTGGACTCAATTGTGTGCCACCAAAATTTACATGTTAGAGTCCTTATAGCCAGTAGTCCTCAGAATGTGTCTTTATTTGGACATAGGGTCTCCAAAGAAGTAATTATGCTTAAATGAAGTTGGATGGGTGGGCAGTAATTCAGTATGACTGGTGTTCTTAGAAGAAGAGAGACAGAAACACTGGGGACACACACAGAAGAAAGATCATAGGAAGACACAGCCAGGAGCTGGCCATCTGCAAGCCAATGAGAGAGACCCCAGAAGATAACAAACCTGCTGATATCTTGCTCTTGGACTTCTAGTAGCCTCTAAAATTGTAAGATAATAAATTTCTGCTATTTAAGCCACCTAGTCTGTGGTATGGCAGCCCGTGCAAATTAATATATCTTAAGAAAAATTGTGATGAAGCTAAAACATGTTGCTGAGAGGGAAGAAGAAGGTGAAGTGTCATTTTATGCTCTATTTTTTTAGTTTTACTTATTTCTTTTCTGTGAAACTATTATGACCCTTAACTGTCCAAAAAATTTTAACAGCATTTAATTTGCATTTTCTTTTTTCTTTTTCCAAATTTTTTATATTTTTTTTAATTTTTAAATTTTAATTCCAGTATAGTTAACATACAGGGTTACATTAGTTGCAGGTGTACAAGATAGTGATTCAACAATTCTGTACATTTCTCAGTGCTTATCGTGAGAGTGCACTCCCTCTACCAGTTTTGCCCATCCCTCCCTCCCAACTCCCCTCTGGTAACCATCAGTTTGTTCTCTATGGTTTAGAGTTGGTTTCTTGGTTTTTCTCTTGTTTTTTTTTTTTCTTTGCTCATTTGTTTCTTAAATTTCACATATGAGTGAAATCACATAGTATTTGTCTTTCTCTGACTAACTCATTTCGTTTAGAATGATACTCTCTAGCTCCATCCATGTTGTTGCAAATGGTAAGATTTCATTCTCTTTTATGGCTGAGTAGTACTCCATTGTATATATTTACCAGATCTTCTTTATCCATTCGTCAATCAATGGACACTTAATGGCTATTTCTGTATCTTGGCTATTGTAAATAATGCTGCTATAAACATAGGAATGCATGTACCCCTTTGAATGTATGCCTTTGTATTTTTAGGGTAAACACCCAGTAGTGTGGTTGCTGGGGCATAAAGTAATTCTTTTTTTAACTTTTTGAGGAAACTCCATATGGTATTTCACAGTGGCTGCACCAGTTTGCATTCCCACCAACAAAACAAGAGGGTTCCTTTTTCTCTACATCTTCACCAACACTTGTTTCTTTTGTTTTTTATTTTAGCCATTCTGTCAGAATGTAGCTTTGATTTGTATTTCCCTGACAACCAGTGATGTTGAGCATCGTTTCATGTCTGTTGGCCATGTGAATGTCTTCCTTCGGGAACTGTCTATTCATTTCTTCTGCCCATTTTTTATTTGGATTATTTGTTTTTGGGTGTTGTTTTATCACTTCTTTATATATTTTGGGTACTAACCCTTTATCAGGTATGTCATTGGCAAATATCTTCTCCCAGGTTGCCTTTTTGTTTTATTGATTGTCTCCTTTGCTGTGCAACAGCTTTTTATTTTGATGTACTCCCGGTAGTTTATTTTTACTTTTGCTTCCCTTGTCTCATGCAATATACCTAGAAAAATTATGCTATGGCCAGTAACAAGAAATTACTGCCTATGCTCTCTTCTAGGATTTTTATGGTTTCAGGTCTCACATTTAGGTCTTTAGTCTGTTTTGAGTTTATTTTGTGTATGGTGTAATAAAGTGGTCCATTTTCATTCCTTTGCATGGAGCTGTCCAGTTTTCTGAAGACCATTTGTCGAAGACACTGTCTTTTTTCCACTGGATATTCGTTCCTCCTGTATAGAAGATTAATTGACCATATAGCTGTGGGTTTATTTCTGGATTTTTTATTCTGTTCCATTGATCTATGTGTCTGTTTTTGTGTCAATACCATGCTGTCTGGATCACCACAGCTTTGTAATACAACTTGAACTCTGCAATGGTGATACCTCCACTTTGGTTTTTCTTTGTAAAGAATGCTTTGGCTATTTGGGGCCTTTTGTATTTCCATACAAATTTTAGAATTGTTTGTTCTAGTTCTGTGAAAAATGCTATTGCTCTTTTGATAGGGATTGGATTACAGGTATAAATTGGTTTGAGCAGTATAGACACTTTAACAGTATTTGTTCTTTCAATTCATGAGCATGGAATGTCTTCTTATTTGTGTTGTCTTCAGTTCCTTTCATCAGTGTTTTATAGTCTTCAGAGTACAGGTCCTTGACCTTTCTGGTTAAGTTTGTTCCTAGATATTTTATTATTTTTGGTGCAGTTGTAACTTGGATTGTTTTCTTAAAGTTATATGGTTTTTAAAAAATTTTCTTTTAAGGCATTTGTCACTGCCTTCTCTTTTATGGAGACTGTTCATTGTTTGTTTTTCATACATTTCAGGAGCATTAGGAAGTAGGTCCACATCAGATCAACCTAAGTTCTGATCTCCAACACTTACTAGTTCTTTGCTCTGACCTCTATGGCCTCTATGACTGTTGACAGCCTTTTTATGGTTCCACTTAAGTTTCTGTAGAGGGGATTTAGGATGAAATCTTCAATTTGTTCACACCTCTACCTACTCTTCCAGAGATAATACTTTGTCAAGACTCCATCTCCATTTAGGAGTACTTTCAAAATATTGTTTATAAACTTGTAAGATTATATGTGAAAACTATAAGAGTGGAGAGTTATGAGTCAGAACATGTGGATCCATTTGTAAATGTTCAGTTCTGTAAGCTATGGATGGTGGTTTAACAAACGTAAGTTGGGGACTGAGGTTTTGCTTAGAGAAAAGATTCACCTGTAATAATCAATAAAAACCGTCTGTCAAGGCATCAGACCTCATTCATGAAAGAATAAAATCCTCAAGTAAACCACTGAGGAAAGGAAAGGAAAGGCCTCAGGGACTCCTTCTACTTCGGGATACCATCTGGCACACTCCTCTATGTCCAGCGTGTCTGACTCCACGACCCCTGACACGACTCAAAACAGGGGCTCTGCCCAAACATCAAAAGGGCCCACGCTCTTTTCTTCTTCATTTTTATTTATTTTTATTTGTAGTTTATTTATTTTTTTTTTTGCAAGTGGGTAAAGCAGAGAGGCTAGAAGAAATACACAATATATTTAAAAGTTTAATATTTAGGGGCGCCTGGGTGGCGCAGTCGTTAAGCGGCTGCCTTCGGCTCAGGGCGTGATCCCAGCGTTATGGGATCGAGCCCCACATCAGGCTCCTCTGCTGTGAGCCTGCTTCTTCCTCTCCCACTCCCCCTGCTTGTGTTCTCTGTCTCACTGGCTATCTCTAGCTCTGTTAAATAAATAAATAAAATCTTTAAAAATAAAAAAGTTTAATATTTAAAATTATTAAAAAATATTTCTATAAAATATCTTTAAAAGTTTCTCTTCCCTTTCTCCTTATTTATTCTTGGTCCATTATTGATCTTTATCTCACCAGGACAGGGGTCAATTACTAATACAATAGTAAGAACCTTACTTTGACCATTTGTATTACACTCCAAAGATGTGTTGCCTTTTTAAAGCTTCAGTTTTCTAGTCTATAAAACGAGAATAGTAACACTTGGGTATTGTGGGGATTCCCTGTGACAGGGCACGTTCCCTAGCCCAGGGACTGGCATGTGCTCAGTGTTCACAGATGTTAGCTATGGTCCTAGTTACTATTGGCCTCAGACCCCAAGGGCCCCCCTCACGAACACATTGCATATCTTCTTCTTCCTTCAGGTGTGGCAGTGCTGCTGTATGGTTTCATCGTCAGCTTTCAGAGATTTTCTATCCCATTCCCCCAGCTCTTCATATATTTGTTCACAGCATGTCGGAATCCTAGTGGTGGATCCACTAAGGGAATTCTCCTTGTTCTCTCAGGACTTTGATTTATGTACTTAAGATTCACAGAAAAACCTCACTCTTGATTCCAGTGTTCTTTTGCTTTCTATCCTTCCTTGAATTGTATGTTTAGGAAAGTCTATATGCAGTGATAACATCTGTTTGACTTTTATGTAGTTCTCAATGACACCACCTGAGTCACTCTATGTAAACAGTTAGCCATATTAGTCACCATGGAGTGGGTTATCTGTTTGACATCAGAGCTCGCAGTACCACTCCTAGAATGAGTTTCAAATGCAGCTGACATCCTTTCATCCCAGGCCTTGGACATCACAGCTCAAGATTTACCACCTTACTAATCTTAAATTCTGCTCTTTACTGTCTTTACTCTAGGCATTTTTTTTTTTTTTTTTAGAGTGGGCCTTCTCTCAGCAGCTTTATTTTCTTATTCCAGCTCTCTCTCCCATCCACCCCGCAACCCTGACTTCTCCTGTGGTTACACCCTTTTGCCCACATCATCCACCGTAGTCAAGCAGGTGCAAACAATACAACTTTCTGTGAAGATGAAAATACACACTTGTGTACATATATCTGTGCAGGTATACTTTCCAATATGACAGTCACTAACCACATGTGGCTATTGATTATTTGAAACATAGCTAGTGAAACCAAAGGAATGTATTTTTAATTGTAGTCAATTCTAATTTAATAACCGCATGTGACTAGTGGCTACTGTATTGGACAACAGAGCTCTGCTACATAAGCAAATACTACAGGATATGACTAGATCCAGTAAGGAACTCTTATAGGTTTATGTGACCCAGGTGCCTTTGGTCAGATTTTGTCTATAATTTTGTCCCTTGGAGTAGAGAGTTAAAAAGGAGATCTCTGGGTTCTTTTATTTCCTCATTAGGCTAATTAACAGCTGTTAGTTCCAGAGTTCTGCTTAGAACCTAGATGCGTGCAGGATCTGAAATATTCACAACTGTTTCAAAAGACAGTTACCATCCACATTTTATAGATAAGGTCAGAAGAATGCAGTAACTTGCTTGACATTGCAAAGTTAAAAAGCCACGGGCTTGGGATTTAAATTAAGGTGTGCCATAAAGAAATCCTTTCTTCTCACTGCCTCCACTTTCTAACCTGTGACATGCATTCAACTGCAAGATTATTTGTCATCACTGCATATTAAAAACACTGCCTGCTACTCAACATTCCTGCTTCTTGGTGTGATTATATATGATTCCTTTCACAGCTTTTCCTCTGTTCCATATTTTTCCTTTCTAGATGTATTCCCCCTCCCATATTTTTCCCATAAAAGGCTACTTTCCACTCCGTTCTCCTGTTTTACTGCCCTGTACCCATCCTGCTGGCATTGTATGTGTTAAACCATTGTGAGTCATACTGCATTTCCTTTCCATGCTTCCTATATGACGAAGCAGTGCACACCTGAGCTTTCAAAGCAGCCCCACAAATTCCTGTCTGTTTCCCAAGTCCATATTGTTGACCACTGACAATTCCAATTTGCTTTATAGGCCCTTCCTGAAACCATTACCTCCTTAAGGAGTTCAGATGGTCCTTCAAGTGGCCCAGTCTTTTCTCTCTCTCTCTCTCTCTCTCTTTGCTATCTATTTGCAAGAGGCTTCTAAAAAAATCCAGTGGAGACACACACTCAGCTCATCCTCCCAATTCACTGATGTGTTACTCTCTCCCATTTTGCTAGTGAAGAAACCCAGGCCCAAAATGATTTATTTGATTTGCAGCAAACATATCAGGAAATCAAAAAGGAGTCCAAAAATAGAAGCTCGTTCAACGTGCAGCCTAAAGTTGAGGCATGATTCCCAAAAGTAGTAGTAGAGGGTCACCTTTTGTAACAATATCAAGGGTATTTATTTCCAAGCAGTTCTAGGAAAAATAGAAATAGGCAGAACTACAAATACTATTTTGGATCACACACCCAGCCTGCTTCTTCCCCTGACCTGGCACTGGAAATTTCTCATCTCCTTCGGCACACAGTCTGCTAAGGGCAGTGAGGAAGGGTTAGCAATAGCAGTGGGACTCCTTTCTCTTAAGTGTGGCTGGATTTCTGAAAATAACCTGCCAACAGCATAAAAATAGTATCTTCATGCCTGGGTCAATCTGGGGTTCTAACAACATGAACAGTACAGAATGGCTGGTAACTGTGTGCTGTAGAGGGGACTGGGAAAGGTTTGATTTCAGGCAGGCACTGGGGGGAGGTCTCTGTCGGTAGTTGTTTCCAGACACCTCATTCTTGGTAAGACCTGAGTTAAAGAGTACTTTAGTGTACAGGAAGTCAACGTTATTTTTTAAGCTTTCTTCGTTGTTTGCATAAAGTGAACTTCCGTTATGCTACGTATTTTAAATGGAACTTCCTCTTACATCTTCATTGGATTTAAATGAAGCGGATTCTCTACTCTCCAGTTTTCACTGGGTTTAAATGAAGTGGGTTCCCTCTTCTCTTTCATGATCAGCAGTAGCTATCCCAGCAGGGGAAAACATTGTCCATTGTTTAAAAGCAACAAAAGCAATGTGATATCAACGTAGATCCAAGAATTTTTCTCAGCATAACACATCACTACTCATGAAGAAAACTTAGAAGGACACGAAAGGGCATTGGTATGTCCAGCATTAATAGCCAGGTCAGTGATGGGAACAGCATGTGAAGGCTTTATAAAATAATGTGAAGAAAGATCCGAACAAAGAGGAATGCCTGGCTGGCTCGGTTGGTAGAACATGCAACTCTTGATCCCTGGATTGTAGGTTCAAGCTCTGTGTTGAGCATAGAGCTTACTTTAAAAAAAAAAAAAAAAAAGATATGAATAAACATAGTAGTTTCCCAGGGCTGCCATAACAAACTGCTACAAACTTAGTTTCTTAAAATAACAGAAATGTATTCCATCATATTTCTGGAGGCCGGAAGTCTGAAATCAAGGTGTAAGTTGTTCTAGGGGGGAGTCTGTTGTCTGCCTCTGCTAGCTTCTGGTGGTTACCAGCCATCCTTGGCATTCCTTGGCATGTAATTACCTCACACCACTCTCTGTCTCACTACAGTCTCAAATGTCATGCCAATTCACAGTGACAATCTTCCCATGGCCAAGAACACATCATTTGGATTTAGGCACCACTCTAATATACTATGACCTTATCATAGTTGAACTAATTACCTCTGAAGAGACCCTTTTTCCAAATAAGGTCTGGTTCTGAAGTTGCAGGTGGACACAAATTTTCGAGCATGCTGTTTGATCAGCACAACCCCTTTAAGAATTATCACTATTCCTTTATCTCAGCTCTGTGTTCGAGATGCGAGGCCTGATGAAGGGTAGTTGGATTGGGAATCTGGAGGGCTGGCTGGTGCAGCAAGCTTGCTCTGACCTTGGACTTGACTGCAATTCAGTCGAGATTTGGAGCTTTATAGCAGTATCCATGTTTTCCTCAGAGTCTGAAATGTTGCTTGACTGACATTTGAGTGTCTCCCTAATAAGTAACAACTTCTTAGGTATAAAAAATAATTCCCTTTGACAGCCACACTTATCAGATCACATAGGTTCTACTGCGTTTTAAAAGAACTCTCTCCCTCTGTCTTTTATAGAGACCCTTTATGTGTATTTATACCCTAACAAAGCAGGCACTTGAGGAACCGTAGGGAGTTCAGTTCATCTGCCCTTTTATTTTCCCCCCTTCTCTTTTTCACCTGCTTGATTTTTATTTCTTCATCTCTCTGTAGCTTTCCCACAAAATAATGAGTAAAAGAAGGAAAAGTGGATTCTGGTCTTCTGACTATATTGCTGTTTTTCTATTATTTGACAAAGGTATGGTCCTAAGGAATGATTTTAGCTCTATATGTTTTTTCTTGTCCCATTGCCACAGAAAGTCAAATTAATCTTTTAAATTGACATGACATAGAATGGAAAATTCAACTTTGTGAAGGCTGAGTTTAGAATAATAAAAATAAGAACAACTTTTTTCTTCATGATAGTCTGGTTTTCCCGATTCCCTTAAGCCTAATATCCATTTCTGTGAATAGAATAGAAAAGGTGAAAATACACCAAGTAATAATATAATCTTTTATTAGTTTTTCTAGTGTAGTCCAATCATATTCCAGAGGCTCATATGTGCTTGACCCATTAGTCACTTTCTCTCAGGTGTTCTTACATTGACACTACTGAGTGCTCCTTAGAGAGGAATACTCTCAAAGTCTCAGAAAAAGGCATATGGAGACGGGTTTTAAGTTTCTTCCCAAGAGTAGACGCTCTGCACTCCTCATTTAAAACAAAACAAAACCATAGTATAGTCTGAGAATGTTGAGTTCATCATTATTCTTTCAAAGTCAGTGAAAAGAATGAAAACCAGTAAGCGAGATTTGAAATGGAACTCTCCATTATATTGGCCAGGAAAGGAAATCTAGGCAAGCAAGACTTGAAATCTGAGAAAACAGGCTTAATGGTTTTTTTTAGCTTGAAATAAAAGGTGGTGGGTGGGAAGGGGAAAATAGAAGGGAAACTGATCCTTCAAGAGTTGCTGACCACACAGAAGGCACAGAGAGAGACTACCAAGGGTCCACATGGTCACTGTCAGTTTTGACCTACTTTTAAAGACTTAGAGCCAGTTGATGTCAGTTGAAAGCTCAAAATAAAATTGACTTCGCCATTTGGGATTGGTCATTTTAGCTTATGATCAGCCTTTCACTTTCTAGATAGCTGAAAAACAGCCAACAAATTTGCTTTGTATTAGAATAGAGTCTAGAACTAAAAAGAGTAAATATATATATATATATATATATATATATATATATATATGACATATTTATCCTTACATTTATATTTACATTTAGTTATTTTTTTCTCTAAGTCGGGGAATGGAAGCGGTACCTCGATAAGAGCTTTCTAACAGGAAATCTTAACCAAGTGAATTAAGTTTTTTAAAATAATTTTAGGTTCACAGTTTTCAGGAAATTTTAGTGTTTGTAATACTACATTCAGGCAAGGGCAGGTTGATTGAAGGCATTTATAATTAAGTCTTATTCTCTGTTACAGGTTTACAAGTTCCTTTTTTTTTTTTTTTTCTTTTCTTTTCCCCCCATCTCTAAAAAATTGCAGTTCAGGGACCATTGCAACACTGACAGAACTGAGACTAAGGATTTACATCCTACATAGTTAATTTCATGGGTCTTTACTAATTCAGTGGTGTGTCTGAGAATAACAGGTTCTAATTTTCCTCCTGTGCTTTTTCCTTCCTTGCTCCAAATACCTTCATAAGAGATGGAGTCCATTATGCAAAATATACAATAACATCATCAAAAGCACAGAGAGGGTGGGAAGGGCTTTTCTACCAATTTGGAAGTGGATGTGGCAGTTCTGTTCCAGTATTAAAATTCAAAAGTTGCCACAAAACCACAAGGAAGGAGAATCGGCCAAGGTAAATTTCAACTAAGTTCATATCAGAAAGTATTTCCTTCAGTGGAAAGTTTCCCCAGAGGAGCTAAAAAAAAAAAAAAAAAGGAAGAAGAAGAAAAGAAAGAAAGAAAAAAAAAAAATCCACTGACAGAACCTTTTGAAAGAAGCAGAGGGGCCAAAATATAAAAGAAGCCTATCTTAACCTCACAAGAGAATTGGCAATACAGATGCCTTTAATAACCCTAGCTAATATGGATGATTAAAAAAAAAAAAAGCAAAGCTGATGAAATATTTATTTAGTTATTCTAAATGGCCTTGTGTGGTGCTTAAAATAGAATTAACATAAAAAAATACTTTCTCCTCTTTGTGCTGCGGAATTACACCACAGATCTTCTTTCCTCCCACACATGTGGGTGATCTGGCATCTTCTCCTTGGATCTAAAGAATCTTAAACAATAAATTGGTTTAGTCACTGTTAGTGAAACTTCTTCTATTTGTTCCCCTTAAAATTTTACTACCCTAAGAATGGACTTGGACATTAGCTATCAAGTTTCCTTCAAGATAAAGTGGCAGTTAGTAAATAATGGCTTAAATAATTCTCAACACTGGGTGGCATAAAGCCAAGATAAAACTCTCCCTAGTACGTGTAACTGTTTGCATTAATCAAAGTCTATGTAGAGACCCAGACAATTGTGTAGAATTCTGACGCTCACTAAGATTTTGAAACAGCTAGTTAAAAATGTTGAGAAATGCTCTAAATCAGTATTTTTAAACCTCAGCCCTATCAAAATGTTGGATCTTGTAATTCTTTGTTGGGGGAAGGGACCTGGCCTGTGCATTGTGGAATGTTGAGTGGCTTCCCTGACCTTTATTGAATAGATACTATGGCACCTCCCCTGCTCCAAGTTGGGACAACCAAAAATGTCTCCACACATTGCCAAATGCCCCCTCAGGGACAAAAATCACCTCCCATTCAGAACCATTGCTTTAAATCGTGGCAGAAGGACAAAATAATTCACCCGGACATCCCATTTTTCTTTTCCTCTTAAGTTTATTCAGAGTAACTTCTGAACATTGCATTTTTTCCCTTTAATGTGTAAAAATGTGACAAATCTTTGATAATTGTGTTTTAACTGTATTTGGGGGATGAATCTGGTAGATTCCCTCCCTACCTGGTCCGTTGCCCATCTTAAGCTGCTCAGTTCTACTCTCTATTTCTAGGGGGAGAAAAAGCCCTCTTCCAAACAGGAGACCTTCATCCTGTACTCTCCTCCTGGTGCTGTGACCCATGGGCTCCTGCCTTCAGGGCTGGAGGTCTTCCTAAGAGCGTGGACTTGAACATGCCGATACCTGGGGCTCAACTTATGACAATAAATTCAAAATATCTATGGGTGACTCTTGGGCATTGATGTTTTTAAAAGCTCCAAGATAATTCTTATTTGTAGCCAAAGCAGCAAACCACCATTCTCAACTGTTTAAGCCAAAAAAAAAAAAAAAAAGCATGGACTTGACCCAAAGCTAGGATTTTTGTGTCCTGCAGCATCACAACTGGAAGGATTTCAATGACTGCTTCGAAATGATGTTCCAGAAGTATCTAAGACTAAACTTGGGGGCCCTGGGGAGTTGCTGGGAGAGACTGAAAGACTCCCATAATGTGGGCCACCTGAACTCAAACAAGACAATAGGACTTACTGTTTACTGACTAAAGAAGAAATATTTTTGATTCTTTTCCAGACATAAACTCAGGTTCTAGTTCTGAGCATCCCCTAGGTTAGGCAAGCCAACTATAATAAAATATATTTCAAAAACAAATTGAAAGTCTTTTTTTTTTTTTTTTTTCCCCTGAACAGTCTTTTCGTTATTCCCCAACTTACTAGAAGTCTGCTGGGAAAGTTTTTCAATGGCTTTGAATAGATAATGGGTAAAGAAAAGTAAACTAGGTCTCCTCCCTTTTGTTCATCTTGCCGTTTCTCTCCTATGTTTACATCTGAAGCCTCAAGGTACAAAGACTAAGTCATTATTTGCATTATTAAACATGAGTAAAGAGCTTGCAGTCTCCTTTACTGAGCTAGCTTGTCTGTTCCCTGTTGCAGCTTTGACTCTGTAGACCACATCCAATGCTATTGTAGAGCATGGATTATGACAAAGCACCACAAAATGGTAACAGCTTATAATAATAACATAGATAATGTTTATTGTGTATTTGCTTTGTGCTAAAGACATTATGTAATATTTTTTTCCTTTTGTTACATATAGTCCTCACTGCAACCCTATAAATTAGGTCCTATCACTCTACTTCCACAGTAAGAAAACAGGCTTAGAAAGGACAAGGTTACATATTTTAGGTGACAGAGTGAGAATTCAGACTCAATTGTTACTAACTTTAAAGCCTTTGTTCATAGTTAGAAAGACAGACTAACCATGATGCTACAAGATGCCACTCTCCTTTCCAGGAATTCCCTGAAGATAACGCCTTGACATGAAAGTAGGCTCTCAAAGACAGGAACCTCTTTCTATAGTTAAGGAGGTATTTATCTTAATGTGATTGAATGAATATTCGCTGAATATCTTGCTCTGTTGAAAAAGCAGATTCATGAGTCCTACTCCAGACCTAATGATTCATAGTTTCTGGAATGGGTGGTAAACAGGCCCAGGTATCTGAATTTTTTAAAATTTCAAATTATTTGTATGCCCAGAGAAGTTTTTGAACCACTGACCTATGTTGTCAGCCGAAGTGTACTCACTAGGTTTGGTATCTCTGGTTTTTCCCTGCAGACCATCCCTGCCCAGGGTGGGAGGATACATTGGTTCCTTCAGCAGGCTTCCTTGCCCTCTGGCTTCCAGGAAGTTCACGTGTGGGAGTGGTGGCAAAGGTATTAACAGGAGACCAGGGGAGAAGAAAAGACCTTAGGAAAATGTCTTCAGTCCTCAGATTTTCCTACTTTTCAGTCATTGCAGATTGGCTACTTTGAGCTCCCAAAGGCCACAGCACCTGTCCAACAGCCCTCTTCACAGAAGGAAATCTCAATGCCAAGAACGACACTCTCATCTATTTAATGACAAACGTTCTGGGTATTAATGTTCCTTCCTGTTGCTAGCTCTGTTGGTTTCTTGAGGGTCTATCCACATCTCTGTGAATATTCCCTTTCTTAAATTCTCTGCAGTGTCCCCATTTGAGGCTGTCCTGTGGTTCCTGGCAGAACCCTGATTGACACCTTGACAAACATGACTCAAAGAGCTATAATTTATCTATTTCTTCTGTGCTATTCTTTCTACATGACACCTGGTAGGGAGCTGATACCCCCTAAGTTGCCTCATCTGTTATGGGAATAGTATACCTACCTTTTCCAGCTGTTGTAAGGATTAAATGATATAAATCTGTGTAAGGTCCTTAGTGTGTGTATACTATAGTCTTTGAGTTACTGTTACTCCCTGACGCCTGTTTATGGCATATTGCCTCTGTGTTATTGTTAGCATAACTTGACTGGCCTTCAAGGCATAGCTTACTCTTTTCAGGCCCTCCTTGATCCTTGGCCCCCTCCAATCTCCAGCTATCTACCGTATCTTCTCATCAGAGGACCCTTTGTTTACTCTGTCTTTCTTGGTTTGCTTAATCTTATTGGTACCTACAGTATTCACAACAAGAGCTACCCTGTCAACTTCCATGGTGCCCAAGCCACATCCTTTCTATCTTTCTGAGCACCGGACCTTCCCATTAATGCCAGATTGACCCTTCTTTTCTCTACTGTCCAATTTTCAGGCATCTCCAGATTTAGCCCTCAGAACTTAACTAAGCTAACCTTCGGTTTCATGGGAGCCTGCTGTTTTTTAGCTCCTATTGATAATCCAGTCGCTTCTTCTTTAATCCTTATCCTGCTTCTAAACAATAATCCCTGTCCATCTAGAGCTTAAAAACTCCCATTCTAGAGTAGCACTTTGTATCTACCCTCAGGTCATTGCATCTGGTCAAGTATTCATCTGCAGCTGATAAATGGGCCCTTCTCAGCCTGGCAACAGCATAAAATTTGTTCTTTAATTTAGAAAAAAGTGATCCAGGGAAATTGAACATATCTGTTCCCTTGAGTACCAAACACATGCCAGGCACTCTCCTAGGCACGGAAGATCGTTGTTCCTGCCTATGCCACGTGCAAGAATATAGGCAAGGGATAAGTCAGTCTCCTTACTCAATCCTCTTTCATAATCCTGGTGAACGCGTGAATTTTTGAAGAAAGCATTTGAATTGGTGGAGAATGGGCGAGCCCGTATCTTCCAGTGGAATCACTACAAAGATTTCTCTACATGCTTACAGCTAATGAACTAAAAGGGTTTATATTGGGTTACGATATTGATAAGGTACGGTTGATACCTGCCTAACTCATTCTAGTCTAACTGAAGTCTCATGTTTTAGTTGGAATATACAATCTGCACTGGATTACCTGCTTCTCGCCTCAGGGTTCTGATTTCCTCAGTCTCCCACTTTGATTATGCCTTTGTTTAAATATAGTCTTGAAGTGTCCAAATATTAGCCAGTTGGTAATGCTGGAATTTTCTGGAAATAATGAATCTAGATTTTTTGGATTTGTCCATTCGATGCTTCAAGTCTTTAATACTGTAGTCTATGGCTGTTGTATTTTTTTGGGAAAATCAGTGTTATCCCATAGTCAGTGCATCATCTGCTTTTTGGTCTATGTCCTGTGCCTCTAGAAAGAGGGTTTAAAATTTAGGGTATGGACTGAGTCTCCATTTCTGAGAATTGAGCATCATCCTAGAGTACACCAAGCATCAATAGTTTAAGATTTAATCCTTTCATGGCCTCCGCACTGGGGATTACCCACATATGCTTTTTAAACATAGAAAAGAATAGCTTGTTCAGAATGTCCCAAATTAAACCTGTGTTGAGAATTGCTAGAACTGTATATTTTGTGTATGATTTTTCATATGAATAAACTGAGGTCTGAAAGTTTAAGAGATTCTTCCAAGGCTCTAATAATCCAAACCTTTTTTACATTTTTTCTTTGGAAAGTGTTTTATAGCTTTTTGAGGATATGGCAAAATAGCTATTCATCTTTTTAATTGTTTTTATTTAGCCTATTTTTCAAAATATACCCCCTAGATGCACATGAAGGGGTGGGATGGGTGCAAACCAAAACTTCTCTGAGACAATGAGGAAAATAAACCGAGGATTAAAAAATATATTAATAATCCACATCATACAATCCACAAATAAGATAAACCATGTGTGGGAAACTCACTACTGGAAATATTGTGCAAGGTCAGAGGGTTAAACAATACATCCAGCTGAGAACCATGGATCTAGGAATCTAGATTTGTAGTTAATAACTCCAATCTGGCTAAACCTCTGATATCTGCATAAACTCTGCGTATCTGTGTACACATTAACAAGATGTAGTAAAATACCAGTAGGTAATGAGTAAATTTATTTCCCAGTAGCTGTTCTAAGTTGTAGATTTTAGTTATATTCTTAGACAGAATACTCCCTCATTCTCAGGGAGAAGCAGAGGGGTAAGAATGATTACTTTTTCGAACCACGGAATAAAAGCTTCATGCAAACCGTCCATTTCCAGATTCCCAAAAGATGTTATCTTTCACTTTAGATGGAGACCTGAACACTATCACCAAGACATCTTCAAATATTTGAAAGCAGTCTGTGCCTGTCTTTTCTGATTGCATCTGACGCCAAACCCAGGTTAAACTACAACCATAAAGAGCTTGGACAATGTGCTCCAAATTGAATTTATTGTCTGTACTCCCTAGTGAAAACCTACTTAGTTGTCTCCCTAAATCGCAATAATGTCCCTTCCTCTCACTTGTCTGAGCCTCCCTGTTGTGCTGCAGAGGTAGGAGCCCCATCGCCATCTCCTCTACTGTCTGACCGTGCTTCCTGACCACAAGTGATTGACCCAGACTGAGCAAGTCAGAGTCCCTTCTAAATTAATTTGGAATTCATATCCAGAGAAGTATCTCTCTGCACATATCTGTAATATGTCAATTTGGTGACCATGCTTTCTGCCACCTCTATGAGAGAATCAAAATCTCTGTACTATTATAGTAATAAACTAAGTGGTCCTCCAAAAATCATGGTCACAGTGTGGTCCCATCTACCATACTGCTCACCTCCCACCCAAATGTGGTATCTGCCCATAAAAACAAATATAAACAAGTCACTCCACTGCTGAAAATCTTGAATAGACATTATGCAGTCTGGCTTACATGTCTTCATAATCTCGTTTCCACATATCTTTTAGGCCCCATATCTCAGCAATCATCTTTTCCCCGTCAGAGTCTTTCTATGACCCACAGACACAATTTCACAGTCCAGTCATGCTGAACATCTCCTATTCTCCAACTCACTGAGTGGTTCCTACTATTTGACTTTATGTACTTTCTTTTCCCTCTGCCTAAAATATCCTTTCCCCTGTTGACATTTTGACAAATTGTTATTCATCCTTCATGTCCCAGCTCAAATATCATCTCTCCCTAGAGCCTTCCATGTCTTTGGTTCACTTCTCAACAGTGATTCAGCTCCTATGGAAAACCTCCGCCAAACCCTATTAAACAAGCTGGTGGTTCATCTTTCTTTCTGTAACTGTACTTTGTTTATACGATCTAACTAGTGTCCTAGGACCATGCCTGTCTTCCCTTTGAGACTGACAGTTCCTGGGAAGACTGTGACTTGACTTTACATCCCAAAGCGAGTGTAGAGCCTAGTGCCTCATACCTGGTGGGCACTCATTAAATGTAGGCTGAACGTGTATATGAATATCTTGTGTGTCTCTAGAATACAAATAGAGCAAGAAGTAAAAAGAACATGGAAAGGATTTTCAAAAGATTCTTAGAAAAGGAAACTTAAGAGATATAATTTTTATATTTGTCAGCAAAAGGGATTCAGCCCACAAACAGGAGTGGCACTGGTTCACAGGTGAGATCGTTGAGTTCATTCACCTTTACATTTCCACAAAAATGACCACTTAAGCACATATATCTGGGCACTGAAAAAAAAAAAAGTTCATAGGGTGAATCAGTGCTCTTGCAGCCTCGATATTAATGACTATAGGTATCCTATCAGGAGTATGTGAAAAAAAAATTTATGACTCAAATACATAATCTTAACTAGAGTGTTCATTTCTACACATTAAATTGGTTAGTTGAAAATACCCTTGGATTCAGAAATTACTATTTCCCCTTAATTTTATTTTATTTTATTATGTTATATTAGTCACCATACAGTACATCCTTTATTTCCCTTTAATTTTAACTGTGGTTTCAAACTTCATTTCATCATGGTTTTATGTACAAACTGACCATTTAAAGTTTTTCATCTTATTTACTTTTTCTTCCTTTTTAAATAGTTTTTGATTGACCTCACTAAAATAGATGCATGTATAAGGAAATGATGAAGTATCAAGGAAGAGGTTTTAAATGAAAAAATACCTTTCTAGTTAATAGGGATATTCAAAGGATATTAGAAGTGTGAGAGTTTGCTGATTATGAAGGGTGAACTTCAATGCAAATGCAACTGGCAGGCTTGGGAAGTTAGACCAGCTTCAGAAATGGTCTGTCCAGAATGTTCTGGATGAAGGCAATAGTGAATTTGTGGAAAAAGACAATTTGTTGGTGTAGTTTCACACAGCCATACTATCATCTCCAGGTGAATTTTGACTATTCGGTGCTTCATTGTTTACAGAAACTGTGTCCTGTTGAGAAAAAGCAGGTGGCACAGAATTAGGGATTGTCAGTCCTCTCCTTGTCACTGTCAACAGCTCGATACTGTAGAAGTCACCTTGCTGTTTATCCTTGCAATTTTTTGCTTCCTGTCTATCACCTAATTTCTCTCACTGGCAATTTTATTGAAAAATTGCAATCCTAGGAATTAAGGAATTATGTATTTGTGAAATTAATTCTTCAGCAGGCCTCTACCTAGCCCTCAATAAAACAAATGCCTGAATTAAAATAACTCTTCCTCATGTCTTTTTAGTATTTAAGAAGTGTATGAGAACAGGACCAGCTGTTTCTCTTGAGCAGCAATGATTAAAACAAGCAGAAAAATATGAAACAAAGAAAATACTTCACTGCAGGCTTCAGAAAGGTCAACTTTAAATATAGGTAGTCACACAACCAGATGGTCTCCTTGGGGTTTGTTTGGTTAAGAAACTTCCTAAGAAAGGGAATAAAATGGAGTAAAGTCCACTACGAACAATTTGAAGGAGTCAGATTTGCTACAGAATGTTTTAGTTTTATCCCATCTGAATTCATCTTACCTTTAGTTGGATTTTGAGCAGCATCTTTGAACCAAACACATTATAGAAGACTTAATGGAAAAAATGTAAAATACCTTCCTTTCTTTTTCCTTTTACCCTCAAATATGGATAAATCCCTAACAGGTGCGTCTACACACTTCTGTTCATACTGGGTATATTGTTAAGTACAATTAGCATTTCTTCAGCATACTTATGATCCATTGACTTAGTTGAGACTCGTTTGGGAGTTTTTTCCTCCAAAATGTCATTTTTTGGGGTCATTGGAGCCACTGCTGTGTCACTTCTGCAGTCCTAAGTTAAAATGCAGAAGTCTGCAGGGGTATTGTTTACACTCGGGAAGTATGTTATGAATACATGCCGTTAGTCTTGGACTGTAAGAGGTACAGTTGACCCTTCAGCAACACAGGGGATGGGGTGCTGACCCCTGTGGAGTCAAAAATCCATGTGTAATTTTTGAGTCCCTGAAAATTTACCTACTGACAGCCTACTGTTGACCAGAAGCCTTACTGATAAGATAGTTGATCAATACATTTTGATGTGAGATGTATTATATACTATATTCTTTTAATAATGTAAGCCTAGAGTAGAAAAGAAAATCATCCAGGAATATAAAACACATTTACAGTACTAACTGTATTTATATTAAAAAAAAAAAGCCCTATGTATAAGTGAACCTGTGAATTTAAACCATTGTTTAAGAGTCAACTGTAAAATATATGGAAATTATATAACCTGTCTAAAGCACGAAACTCAAGGTAAAAAATAGGCCAAATATTCTTTATTGTTTAAAAACGTGTTTTTATAACCTCTTTACTAGGTCTTACTATAAAATTCCACTTAAAGCTTTCAGTAAAATATAGCACTTCAAGGATATTTCCACTTAAATATTGATCAAAAAGCATAAAAGGAGATACTGTCTTAAATATATGCCATTTCTTTCTTATACCAATGACCCCCTAGTTGCCCCAGGAATAACTCTCAAGTTTGGTGTCTGAGCTTCCAGGAATTTGGACTGATTTCACCAGTTAATTAACCTCATGCACTTCCAGGAATATAACCAAGTTGACCTCCAGGTTCCGCTAAGTGCTTCTTCCCTCAGACTTCCCAGATCACAGGTGATCAAGGGGCTCATTAACAGAAAACCAACTTTAAATACCCATGCATCACATAAACTCCTTAACGGTGATGAGCCACTCATACCCAATAAAGAAGTCATTAATAATGAATCTAAATAGCAATCCCCCCACCATGGCATTGTAAACTCTGTCAGTGCTTGGGAATATTAAGGTGTTCTCCTACATGCTCGCTACACTTTCTAATTAAAGCCTCATGCTAATGAACTTAAGTCTTAGGCTTTTGGACAGATATGAATTATGCCACATTAGTGATCTATTGTTGTGTAACAGATTACTCCAAAACTTAGTGGCTTAAAACAACAAGCATTTATTACCTCACAGTTTCTGTTGATCAGGAATTAGGAAGCAGCTTAGTCCGGTGATCCTGGCCCAGAACTTCTTGTGGGTTTATAGTCAGCATGTCAGTAAGAACTTCAGTTATCTGAAGACTTGTCTGGAGCTGCAAAGTCAGCTTCCAGGATGGCTCACTGTGACATGGCTGTTGACTCGAGGCCTCAGTTTCTAGCAACATAGATCTCTTCACAGAGCATAGCCTTTGGGCTGTGAAGTGTTCTCATGGTGAAATGGCTGCCTTCTCCCAAAGTAAGAGTTTCAAAGGAAAGAGCAAGGGGAGACTACAATGCCCTTTGTGACCTAGTCTGGGAAGCTGTATGCCGTCACATCCACCATATTTTAGAGTCATTAAGTACAAGGGGAGGTGAATCAGGCACCAGATTTTTAAGGGAGGAGTGGCAAAGAATCTGTGGGCATTTGTTAAAACCGCCACACGTGCAAAGTCACTTTCCACAAATAAATGTTAGGTGCATGTGGTGGCCAACAACAGACCTATTGAAAGAAATGGAGAACTAATGAGGCTAAATAAATTTTCTTTTAAACACTAAAAACAAATAGGGAAAATACTTGGTTGAGAAGAGAAAGAATTAAGGTCTTTGGAGCCTGTTACGTGCTCAGTATTTTTCCCAGGACAGCTCACTTAAAGGTCATAAGAAACATTGTCTGGCTCTAGAGCCAGGATGCACTGTCTTGTAAGGGACATTGGCTAGCATCTCTGTCAGCATCTCCTTCTCATTCCATGTGCAATGATACCATGGTGGAAGCTTGAAGTCAGCCATAGTGGGAGCATTTACACCACGGAAATTGAAAGATTCTCCGAATTAGTCATCCTTCCCCTACAGAGCTGGTTGTTAAATATTGATGAGCATATCACTGGGTGGGAGCGGATCTAATTTACAGATGAGGGTAATTAATGAAGAAAGGTTTTTAAATTTTTTTTTAATATTTTGCTGATATTTTTACTTTCTCCAAGGGCCATAGGGGTAATAAATGAAAAGCCTAGAGTTTGAACCAGTGTTGAATAAATCTACAGTTAGTTTGGTTTCTAGTATGTCTGCTACCTCCTAAGAGGATTAATTGCTATACATGGCTCAAACCATTTTCCTTGCCTTCATCATGATATTGGTGTATTTCTAATGATGAGGCCAACTATGACGGATTAGCTGACCATTTGTGACTGGGAAATAATTCTATTTCAGGGATTGAAAAAACTAGTGCAAATCAAAGATAAAATGAGCTAACAGCAGTTTAGTGCTAAGTAGGAAACAATGGGGAGATGAAAGGTAACAAATGGGGGGGGGAACCCTATATTCTATTAAATCGGAGCCTGCTAGAAATTGGAGCTATGAGGCATTTCTGCATCATCTCACCAAAGTGTGAGAATATTTTCTCAGTACAGAAAACATTGAACCTCATTTCTCCAAATCGACATTTATATATTTTTAATATGTATTACCTTGTCAATATATACTACCTTGAGCCTCAGATAAACACTCTTGAAAAATTATTCCTGATATATACAATTTTTGCCCTATTTTGCATAGTTAAAACATCCATATTCCATACACAAGTGCAAAGTTATGCAGAATTTTCCCTGTGCAGACAACCATACAAACACTAATGCACACACACCCCAGAATGGAAGCTTGCGATGTGTAGTGCATGGAGAGCAAGGATGAAATTGACTTCAGTGGAACAACTTTGGTGTGGGTTTTTTTTGTTTGTTTGTTTTTTTGTTTTTACCAATAATGCTAATAGCTCAAAAGTGATCGCATTCATAGTTATGCAGTTAAACGCTGTGCCAGAGACTATGGACATGTGCATTAAGGCACGCACATATGACATCTCCCCACCATGCTAGAGATGAAAAAATGACAGGTCCATTACCATGGAAACCGAAGCAGAGACACCAGCTACTAACTCCGAATACCAATTAACAGCTAGCACTTCTTTATGTTACAAAAATTGGTTGCTAGGGCAACTCACAGATTTGGCTCAGGTTATCAAATGAATTACAAGCTGAATCCAGAAAGTCAAATTCTTGAGAATTTTATAGATGTTAATTTAGGGAAATGATTTATAGAGGTTATGCTGTAATTAAAACAGTATCTGTTTTCTCTGATTCTTCCTTTGTCATTTCCCCTTCCTCCTCTTTTTCTTTTTCATTTAAAAATATTCCTTAGGCAGAGACTGGGACATATACCTTAATATTCTCATTTATGTTTTCAACAACAACAACAAAACCCAAAAAACAAAAACAACAAAGCTAAATAAAACCACATCTAACAAGTTCTTTTCAGAAAAGCACAATATAAACAACCTTGGTTATATCTACACAAAATGGTTGATCCCTGGTTAGCTACATTTTGTCAAGCATCTACTATCTGACTGTATGAGAGGTGCTGTATATATTTAGTCCTCAAAAAGAATACCGGCCATAGAGATATTGGCCACGTGTCGCTGAGAACCGAGTGTTAAACTGTTTGCCACAGGAAGGATTCACCTGAAGCCTTGTTGTCTTCCAAGGTCTGTGGGGTACACAACAGCAGAGCCCAGTGGATACGAGTCAGCTTGTCTTACCTAAACCTCATGCCTGCCACACGATGACTAGGTAACCTTGAACAAGAGCTCTAATTTCTCTAGTTCAGTGTCTTCATCTCCTGAGAGTTTTCCTGAGATCTGACCAGGGCTCACCACCTCTCCTGCAGCCTCCCTGCTCCAGACCACCAGCCCCTTTGCCCTGGGTCGTTACAATAGCTGCCACCCTGTCACGAGTACCCAGTGTGATCCTAATAAAACATAAGTCAGTTCATGTTACTTACTTCTCCTGGAACTCCAACCTCTTAAGATCGAAATGAGATTAAATGAGACAGTCCCTGTAAGGGGCTTGGCACAGTTCCAAACACGGAGTAAGCATTCATTCACTGAACAAATGTTTACTGAGCACCTACTGTGAGCCTGCTGCTGGGGAGAGAGCAGGGAGCAATACTGAGAAATATGCTTGACCCCTTGCAGGTTCCCTGAAAATACAAAGCATATTATTAAATCATGGTAAGTACTTAGAGAAAAAATTAGAGCATGGAAAGTAGATGGGGAGTGGGAGTCTACAGGGTTCTACAGGATGACTGGAAAAAGCTTCACCGAGAAGGTGACATTTGCGTAAAGCCCCGTGAATGACAGTGAGTCATGTACATTTGTGGGGAAAGGGTACCCCGGGTGGTGAGCTCAGCAAAGGCCACGTTCCGCCTCAGGCCGTGTGACTGGAATCTGTGAGGGAGAAGCATCGAAGGACTGGTATCTCAGAGACACTGTGGAGGGAGGCGTGCATCACTTAGGGCCTGTGGGACATAGCAAGGGCTTTGGCTTTTATTTCAGTGAGCTGCGGAGTCACTGGAAATTACCATGAACTGACTGTGTTTTATGAGGCTAGCTCTGGCTGCTGGTGACGAGTTAGGAAGTGATTGTAATAATCCATGGCGGATGGGCTGGTGGTTTGGTGGCTGCAGGAGAGGTGTTGATAAGTGATAGGGATGCTTGGTAAATAACAGCTATTACAACATTCTCTGACACTGTTTCTTAAAGCTGAATTTATCACTCAGTTTAGACAAATTAGCATTTGGTTCCCTGTTTATGATCAGTCAGTTCATGCTAAGGGCTCAATCCTATTTGTATGGTAGTTTGAGTTATAATATTCTGAGTTATAATAATAATATGATTATTCCTTTTTTTTCAGTACTTTGTCACTGTTTACTGCAGTGCTGTAAAATATTAAATAAGTACTATGAAAACTATATGGTAGTTGCCAAAGGCAGGGGAGGGGGGTGGGGGAAATGGGTGAAGGTGATCAAAGGTACAAACTGCTGGGTAGAGTAAGATCAATAAATTCTGAAGCTGTAATGTGCATCGTGGTGACTGTATTCAACGGTATTGTATCACGTGTTTAAATGTTGCTAAGAGAGTAGGTCTTAAAATTTCTCATCACAAGAAAAAAATTTATAACTATGAGGTGATGGATGTTAAGGGAATCTACTGTGGCAATCATTTCACAGTATCTACGTGTATCAGATCATTATGTCATAGACCTTAAACTAACACAACGTCATATGTCAATTCTATTTCAAAGAAACTGGGTGGGAAAATGAGCAGGCGAAGTTAAAAAAAAAAAGGATATAGAACTTCTGGAATTGAAAAAAATATAAGTGTAAAAAAAATTCAACAAGGGGCACCTGGGTGGCTCAGTCAGTCAAGCGTCGGCCTTCAGCTCAGGTCATGATCTCAGGGTCCTGGGATCGAGCCCTGTGTCAGGCTCCTTGCCCGGCAGGGAGTCTGCTTCTCTCTCTGCCCCTGCTGCACCCCCTGCTTGTGCTCTCTCGTGCTCTCTGTCTCAAGTAAACAAAATCTTTAAAAACAAACAAACAAAAAAACCTAAAAAAACCTCAATAAAATACTATAAAACAAATCAAAAACCAAATGAATAAAATAAGTTCTAAGGAAAAAGAAAACTCTAAATGTCTGACTGAATGCCATAAAGCACAATCATTCTTCTAATGGAAGATTGTGTTTCTTACAATGCCTCATGCCTAAAAACCACATAATAGTAAAGTAATAGGTGAAATTTTTATTGAAGCCAGTCCATTAAGTAACATAGAATGTATTACTTGTGGTTAGTCCTTTAATAAGATGCATTGTGTTTATGCCATTGTCCTTTCAATAAAGTTCCCCGAATGTACATAATTTATTGAGGGCATTTTTTTTGTTTCTCAAAGCTTTCTCTCCAATACATTGTATTACCTCATAAGGGATAAGAAGAAGGCTGTTCTGTGTTCCTTAATGATGAGAATTAAAGATTTGTCGAATGTGACAGTCTTGAACCTTGAACTGATCCTTATCTCCTCAACCTCAAATAAGTATTCCTGGAGTCTAAGAACTAATCACATTCCATATACACACCTGCCTTTAAAGCCATCCAAAAGAAAGCCTGCATCAAACTCACTGTTCAGACTTTCTAAGTTGAGGGTTTTGTTTATGTCAGCAATACGGAGCAAGTAAGAAGTAAGGACTTTTGTCCTAATGCTAATATTGTTGATAATAACAGCAGTTAATGGTGGTACCACACTTACCTTGTGCCAGCCACTGTTTTCTCTGCTTTAAGTCTGTGAACTCACATACAAATCACCACAAGCCTCTGAGCTAGGTACTGTTGGTATAACTGAGGAAACTGAGGCACAGAAATTCAGCTACTGAAGGTGACTGAGTTAGTAAGTGGTAGAATTGAAAGTCAAACCAAGCAGTCTGACTTCAGAATCTGCTGTCAACCCCCATATTCCATAGCTTCTTGGCATATAGATCAGGACATTATTTTGAAATATTAGTCCATGTTACTCCTCTTAGATTTTCTCCTTTCCATCCCTAAACTTTCACTCGACTACCTGCAGTTCAAACTGGAAATGACTTTTGCTTTCCTAAAGTTCCAGACTTTGTGGCTGCTTACAACGTTGTGCAAAGAATAGGAAATAAAGAGGTTTGCAAAACGGGGGCTGGAGGCACAGTCTCTTAGTCCAAAGGAATGAGGATAGTGCTATTTTCCCTAAATTAAACAGTGATTCTTCTCTTTGGAATCCTGGGAGAAGTAAAGTTGATGTGAGGACTGCTTGGGTTCCCCCTTAGCACCATGGGGAACAGAGGAGGCCCCTAATATGAAATGGCTGTCCAATGTGACCAGTTGATAGAAGAGTAGTAACCAGGCTGAGAAAATCCATGAAAAGACTTTTTGTCTAAAAACCTTGCCAACCCAGGAGGATTATGAAAATAGAAATTAAGTCGATTTGCTGAAAATAAAGGAAGTTACAGTTCTTGTCAGTATGAGTTCATCATGGACCAGAATTAATGCATGTGAATCTACAGTGTAAATCAGTTATCTATCCTAAACTCAGTAAATTACTTCGCAATTACTGGTGATTAAGAAATGTGACATAGGGACGCCTGGGTCGCATAGTCGGTTGAATGTTGGGTTCTTGATTTTGGCTTAGGTTGTGATCTCAGGGTTGTGAGATTGAGCCCCGTGTCAGGCTCTGCACTCAGAGTGGAACCTACTTAAGTTTCTTTCTCTGTCTCCCTCTGCCCCTCCCCCCCTGCTTGCTCTCTTTCTCTCTCTTTCAAATAAGTAAGTCTCTAAAGAAATGTAACATAATCCTTTCCTACAGCCTACATAGTACTTCATTCCCTTCTTAGAACCTTAGACTCTACCACCAACATAATAAAGAAGATGACAAATTAGATGGCACCAATCTTTACCCTGATTTTGTATGGCTAACACATACCTCATTCTGTGTACAAGTAGACTTGAACCTGAGGTGCTTTCTAAGTAAATCTTATGGTTGAAATAGACTATAAATAGAAATAACCAAATAATATGAAAGCTTTTATCTTTGCCTTGAACAGTGGTTTTATTCCTGTATTGTAAAAATAGGCTGAATGAATTTTGTTTTGGGGGCATATACTCTGTTCTGAAGTTATCAGAGAAAAACAAAAGTGCAGGCATAGCAGACAAAAATCCTTAAGTGTTTCAAAATCATAGATTAACATCCTACAGGTTCTAGTCACCCAGCTTGCTAGAAGCTAAAAACCAAAAAGTCCTCTTAATAGGAAAGAAATGAGTAGATAAAATATTCTTACTGTTGTGAGAAGACTCCAGAAATATGGCAATGATTAAACTAAGCAGCTGGAAAGTAAACATTCAGTGTTACTGTAGCTGGCAAGGTTCCCTGTCAGCAGTCAACTCTGATGTATTTCCCGTGAGGTTAAAAGTCATCATCTGAAATCTGTCTCCCTAACTATCGAACACTCGTATCATATGGGCATGATCTGGCATGCTGGAAGGGGTAAGGAGTCCTGGTTCATAAAGTATTTCAATAAGTTAATTCTGTTATGCTCTCTGTTGATTATCTTGTCAACTGTGAACATGACATTAAATATGCAGTCTCTTATCGACTCAAACGGAATTCAAATGGAATGATTCTGTGTTGGGTTCATCACAGTGAGCACCTATCACCATGATAACAAAGCATGGCTATGTAAGAAGTGTTTAACAGAGTCCCGGAGAAGAGAGAATTTATGGGGCGTCGCTTTATTCTAGCTCCTGGATACATCTGACTTCTTGACTGGCGCGAAGGCAGAGTGGTCAAGGGCACAGACTGGACCCAGACGCTCGGGGTTCCTATCTCTGTTGTGCCACTTACTAACGCAGTGAGCCCAGGCAAGTTACTCAGCACTCTGTGCCTCACTATCCCCAACAGACCAAATGGGTCTATTACTAGTATTTATCTCATAGGGTTGCCTGAGAATGAACTGAATTACACATTAAGTGTTTAGAATAGGGACTAATACATAACAAATGATATGCAAGCATTAACTATGATTATTGGCCGTGGGAGAAATGAACAATGTGTTCTAGACTCTCCTTTCTTAAAAACCACATCATAAATAATTGTCTTTGTAAATATATGAAAAATACACATATATAGCTAATTGAGTTCTTAATAGGTACCAGACCCTGTTATAAGCAGTGCATATATTTTAAATTGTTTAATATAGGAAGATTTCTAATGAAATATTTTATTAGAACTTCAATGGAAACGAAATATATTTCTCCATTAAATTTTTTTTTATTTAAAAAAATACTTATTTTAGCACTTACAGAGTAGCTCCTGAGAGATGTGTAAAGTTCCCACTAATCCACGTATGGGTAAAAAGTAACCTTAAGGAAGCACAGAGATGATATATTGAGTTAACTATGCTGTATACAGGTTGAAATTCATGTTCAAAGCTGACACCAGCTCCTTACCTGCTAGGAAGACTATTTTAACTGAAGATTAACTAAAGGCCAGACTGTGTCCAAGCTAATTTAGGGTCAAATCAAGCTAATTTAAACACATATACTTCAAATCCAAAAGGCATGCCTATTGCCCTTTGCTCCCTTCCACACAAGAATATCTCAGTCTGGCTTTGTATCAGCATAATTAGCAACTTATGTCACCCTGACTCTGAGATAAATACTAATTAAAGAGCATTTTTATGCCAGTAAACACTTGCCTCGCAAACTAGCACTTTGAAATGTGTTATCACCTGGTTCTATGGAAAGCAGGCTGGGTAGGGTAGCTGCTGAGATTGGCTGGGGTAAATATTTGCCACTGCCCTGGGAGATGCTTCTTTTGCATACAAACCCCTTTGTAAATACCGCTCACATTGTCAGTAGAAAGCACAGGGAAATGAGTTCTCTCTGTGGAGAAAACAGCACTGTTTGCTTATTCCCACAGATCCAGCAATTCTGTGCCCCCCATTCTTTGGCGCATGGGGACAGCTGGCCATTTCAGGGTGGACACAAACATTTCCCCCTGGCACGTTGTCTGCACTGGCCTATGTTGAACAGAAGCCAAGTTCATTTATAGCTATTTCAAGGACAGACTTAAGATTATTTCAAGCGCTCTAACAATATTTGCTTTTCTAAGGAGGCACGGCATAATATCCAATCTTGGTTGGCACAAAAACTTAAACCTACCACATCCCTACAAGCTGGGCAAACTTTCACACTCATAAAACACACTTTCTTGCCATCCACAGGCCTTAACCAAACAACTCAAAAACAATGTACATTTTCTCCATTTCCTTCAGTGTAAACTTCCTCAGAGGGCTCTCAGGTTTCTTGATAGCAGAAGGAGGTTAAATAAATGTTGAAAACAAACCATGAGACTCGCTGGGCTGGATTTTTGAATGGCCCCCAAATTCCAGCACGGCCACTTCTTTCTAATGTGCCCTTTTTAATCTGAGGATATTAAAGAAGTTGGTAAACATTAACGGACTTAAAAATCATTCTGGGTGGTAGCTGTCTGAGCTCACAAGTAGGAAAGTGTGTCGACAGGCCTCCGCTCTGAAAACCATGAGTGAGACCAGCCATAAACCATTCAGATGGGGCAGGTGCATTTCCACTTCTCACAGTGGGGGGCGGGGGGGGGGAGAGGAAGCTCTGTGCTCTAATGGGACAGCTCAAGGGCCCAGGTCAGGGCCTGCTTCTTTGTCTATGCTCAATGAACCTTTGTTGCACGAATGTAACTCTGCACGTTATAAAAGGATCTTTTCTGTTATTATTTCAGTCATGTCATTTAAAGTCTAAAACAGAAGGGTCCAAATTAGGAAAAAAATCTAATTTTTAAAATTCTTTTGAAGATGAAGGACCTGCGTCCATGGAATAAGAATTCAAACCTTATGTGTATGAAGCCATTTGAACAATTCCCCTGCCTCCCCCACCCCAGGCTTAATGAGGTATAATTGGCAAATTGAGATTTGAAGTGTACGATGTGATAATTCGATATACACGTACATTGTAAAAGGATTCCCCCCATCGAGTTAATGAGCGGATCCATCACCTCACATACTGACCTTTTTGTGTTGTTAGAACATTTAAATTCTACACTCTTAGCTTATTTCAATTATACAAAACAATGTTATCAACAATAGTTTCCATGTTTTTCGTTAAATCCTCAGACTCGGTTCATCTTAAAACTTAAAGTCTGTGCCCTTTTACCCACCTCTCCTTGTTTCTCCCAGTCCAGCCCCTGGCAACCACTTCCATTTTTCTGCTGTTTCTCTGAATTGACTTTTTTTTTTTCTTTGGTCTGGCGTATTTCACTTATATAGCCCTCTGAATGAATGTGGTTCATCCATGTTGTTGGAAACGACAGGGATACCTTCATTTTTGAGGTTGAATAATATTCCATTGCATATATGCCACATCTTCTTTGTCCATGTATCCTCAGTGATGGACACACTTAGGCTATTTCCATATCTTGACAGTTGTGAATAACGCTGCACTGGATGTGGGGGTACACATATCTCAGTCAGACAGTTTTTAACCAGTTTTTTCTTTATTCCCTAAATGCTCTCTTGTTATAATAATTTCTTCAACCCTTTCTTGGGGATAATAGACACTGGATGTAAAACTGAGAGTTCAAAATGTGTCCTTTAAAAAGAGTGTGAAGCATTTTTTAATTCTTCAACCTTTTCAGCTATCATGAGATTAATTAATTAATTGAAAGAACCAAACTGGTCACTACAGTTTTCAAATTGTTCCTTCCATTTGTCTAGCATTGTTTGAACCCCCTAGAATTCATCAATAATATCTTGCTGCTCTATTTACAGTTTTATGGTAAAGCTGGTAAGAAAGAATTTTGAGATTTTGTGGAAAAGGAGTATTTCATAACCCACTTTTTAGAAATATTTCCTTAAATGAGGATTTGATGGACATTTTCGATGAAGGGCCAAATAGTAAACATTTGAGGACTTATGAGTCATGTAGTCTCTGCCATGTTGTGCAGCTGCCATTGCAGCACAACAGTAGCCATAGACAATACTGAGCAAATGGGCATGGCTGCGTGCCAATAAAACTTTATTTACAAAAATAGGCCACAGGTCAGATTTGGTCTCCTCAGTCATAGTTGGCCAACTCTTCTTGATACCATGCTTTTTGGACTTTATGATGCTAAGAGGATATAGTTCATCCAGTAAATGAGAAGTTAAATCGTTAGTCTTATAATACGAGGGCCCTCCAGTACTGAAAGAAATGATCAGCTGTAAAATGTGAGTCTGGACATGTTACCTGATTGCTTTGTAAGTAATGTGCATCATAGCTTCTCCTTCCTGGAACTATATTTTTAAAAAGTCGATCAACTACTTGAATTTACCCTCACAAATGATGCAGAAAGTTGGCACCCAGTAAAAATGCTTTCAATCCCTCAAATCTTTATTCCAATGGAAAAATCTCAGGTGATTCGGTGCTTGGCATTCACTCGAGCTCGTGATGACAGTTGTCAAGGCTCAGCTTCCCACTCCCTTCTTGTCCTGCTCCTTCATTCCCACCAGCTTCACCATCAAGGGCTTTGGCTCCTTAAAGGAACTAAGAGGGAAGATCATGGGCCAAGCCTGGCCTGCCTCCGTGTGCAGCCGACAAGATGACTTCTGAGCAGTTGCATCAGAAGAAAAATCTGCCTATGCACAGGCTCACTCTGAGTCTTTGGATTGGAAGCCACCTGTTGAACATATTACGTAACTGGTGTCTTCTTTGCTTTTCAAACATTTGCCTTGTTCCACAGATATGGTGGTTTCCATCCTTGAAAATACTTAACATGGTTTTGAGATTTTTCATTGTTGTTGTTGCCAACAACAAAACACCTATGTGATTTCACCAACACAAGCAACAAAGGTCTACCTCATCTTTCTAATAAATGCTACTTATAACTACAGTTTCTAATAATTACCCTTCTGGCCTATCTTTAAACTGAAATTTAATATTGTTAAAACTTCCACAAAGCTTAAGTTGGTAGGATTTCACCTTTTAGCGTCAGGGCAAATATTCTTATATCGTTAATGTAACCTTTTTTTTTTTTTAAATGTATGAGGCATCAGTGAGATACCCAATGATCAGTAACTCAGTGATAGAGAAGATAATATCATTTCAGACTCAAACTGGCAAAATACACATACTTTGTGTGATTGACCATCTGTGACAATTCACTAAGAACTTGTCTATAACCCTGTGTCTCCCCATCCAGTACTCCTTTCTCCTTACCAAATTCTAACACCAGCAGTTGCCAGGATAAGTGGAAAGTAGGCTTGTGCCCTCTGAGAGCAGAGATGTGCATCACCAGGACAGGGCTGTGGCTAGTCACCCATTCAGGGTGGCATTTGCTTTCTTGGATGCACTGAGGTCCAGGGCATGATCTTCTGGCACATACACTGTGTGGACAATGGAGATTCACAGTAACCACACTCACAGAGATTGCTGTTAAGATTCGATGAAAGGGCTAGAATGTCTGGAGGGGCAAGTCAGTATGTTCTTTCTTGGACAAGTTACATGAAGAGCCACGTTTTCATAAGGCTTGTGAATTAGGACCGGAACAAAGGAAATACATAAGAAAACAAGTGTTGAGTCATGTCAGGGTATCATAATTTTGGTCACATAAATGGTCACATCCATTGAAAGAGTAGAACGCTTGCTGGCTAGAAAGGGCCCTAGTCACCTAAATAGTGCTTGAATGGGCATGTCTTATTTTTTTTGTCTATCTGTGGGTTAGTGGTTCCCATGGCTGAATGAGCAAAAGAATGTCTTTTATTTTTTTTAAGAAAAGGGTAGAATTTCATCTTTATTTATAGGATACTGCAAGATAGAGATTCCACACAGAAATAAGAAACCCACTGAGAGGAGAAGCTTTGTACGGTTTGTACAGTTTGGAGCTGTTCAAGTATAGTTTCTGTTGTAAAAAGTGCTATAATAACAAAACCCATTTTAAAAAAGTTCTTAGTAGAGAAATAGTGAGACAAACTTACACCAAACATAGCACACAACAAACAACTTTATGCTTCAGCTGTGCAATCTGAAAGTTAAAGGTCTCAGGAGTGCCATCCTGAACTTGGAATAAATGGCCTTCAGAGGTAGTTCCCGGCACAACAGTTTGATCTTCCTCTTCCTCCACAGAGAATTAGTTCTCATTCAAGTTTAATGGAGCTTTGTACACAGACTGGTTTTCATGGGTTTGTAGAGCTTCAGTTTTGTCTAAACCTCCACATTCTTTGATCATTATACTGTTTCTCAGTTTCACCTAGTTTTCAACAGAATGTCTTACTGAAATTTGAAGGGGCAGGAATTACTTAATCTGTCATGCCCTCTGCACCATAAGGTTCATTAAATTATAATGGGGGGCTGACTCAGAAATTTTGTTTAGGGGATTCTGATACCCTGACCTCTTGTTCTTTGAAATCAGACAGACTTGAATCAATAGTCTGGCTTTGCCACCTAGAAAACTTAACCTGATGGAGTTTTTAGAGCCCTCAGTTTCTTCATCTGCAAAATGGGTATATTAATGCCTACCTATCAAGGATGCTGGGAGAATTAAATGAGACGTAAACCCAATGCTAACTAAGCATTCAGTCAACTAGATAGCCATTCGCTGTATGTCCCCAAATAGAGTGTGATATAATTGCTTAGGTTATTGCTTATTGAACTACATTCCTTTTATAACCCTAGGTCCCAGAGAAATTTCCTCCTCATTCCAATTATATGTAGAGATACATGATTGCAGACAAGTTCTTGGTTGATTCCCATCAATGGTTGACCACATAGAATGGGTGGGCTTTTCTAGTTTAATGTCCCAAAGTCAGCCTTGTTCCCCTACTCCCAATTCTTGGGAATGGATGTCTCCTCATCACCCTCAATGTGTTATTTTTATCACAAAAAATCTCAAAGCTCCTGTCAGTGGGTTGAGAATATTTCACGAGAAAGCTAGTCTCATCAGAGTTGTGTCCTGAGAACATTTTAATGTGAAGCTTGTGGTTGAAAGACAGAACAGTGATTGTTAGAAGGAGGGTCACTGGGATCCTGAAAGAATCCACTTTTCCGCACGACAGGATGGGTATGATCTATGCTTCCACAGGTTCCACAAGCATGGAGGTTATGAATGGTCTGATACTAACAGAAATAAACCTTCCTGTCCATTCCTGTGTGACCTCTCCCTGCTTCAAAGTCTTATCTGGGTGTTTCTGGGACTCCCACCTGACGACCAAGCCTGCTAGTGGCCATGTAGCCTGGGCCATCTTGTCAGTCCCCTGTTGCTCTGGGCCGCTTCGGGGCCATCGCACTGTGCACTGCATATCCTGTTGACTGCCTCTGGCTCTCTGTGGCTGCTACTGAATCTGTGAAGCCATTTGGTTGCAATCCAGGCTGAGAATGTGGACGTTCTCAAGGGGCTAAATCCAGGCTGTTTCATGCAGAAACAAAGAAGATCTCTTTTTCAGCTTTGGTATTAAAGTTTGGAACGTTGGTGCAAAACATTGCTATAAATGCCTCAAGTGTCTTCCAGAGGATTCAGTGAAAATAGCCCTTTTGGTTGTTACTCACAGCACCATTTTCCCTTTCCCCACTTCCTCAGGACCTGGACTTAAGTCCACAGGGAGTTCCAGAGACAAATACTGCTTCCTTCTCAGTAGCCACGCATGTGCGGGTGTGTGCACGCGTGCACACACACACACGCACACACACTGCACTCTGGTCTTTGTAATCAAGCACATGTTACTGTCCTCAGTCCATTTTACCTCGGATTACCTCACTCCTGGAGGGCACTTTGTCCCTAGGTGAATAGTTTCTGCTGGTCAGCTTCACAAGTTCATTAATGAAAGATCTGAACCCTGGCAACCAGCAGCTTACACTCAAAATTGGGGCCTATTAAACGAGAGAGATGGAAATAGGGGAATTTGAAAATCCTAAGTAAGAAAACTTATAAGAAATACTGGGTTTCTTTTTTTTTTTTTTTTTTTTTTTTCATTTTAAAAAATAGCCAGGCAATTTATCCACCAAGGACTATTCTATTCAGGCTGTTGTTTCTCCTTTCATTTGTGTGCACAGACGTATGTGAACTGATGATTTCAAGTTAACATCGCTAACAGCTTGTGTTGACCCTCCCTAAACGTGTCTGGAGAGAACTCATATGACCTGTTCTCTGTTCACAACAGAGACACGTATCACCCTTTGGTGTATCAATCCTGGGAGGGTCAAAGGAAAAACCAGGAAAGAGAAGATTGAATATGATCCTTCCCTGCCTCAAGGGAAGCCGCTGACCAAGGCCAGCAGGCAGATGGCAGCTACCCGACACTCACAACCACCCCGAGCTGCTTCCACAGATTCAGGAAGCCCCAGGCACACACTTTATTTCTCTGTACGTCTCATCTCATATTCTCATAAGCTGCTTCCAATCACTCACCACTGTCATTGAATAATTACCTGATATTTTACTACTTTTTCAATACAGCATTCTTAGCCTTCTGTGGATTTTTTTTTTTTTTTTGCAAGGTCACTCATGAGCTTGTTCCAGGGAGTGAAAATCTTAAATATCATTGCACGTCGAAATATGACACATCGAATTCGCGGGAATGTAAAGAGTTGCATGACTCCCTGTTAACAACAAAGCATGTTTAAACTATCTCGTAAAGAAGGGTGCTATAGGAATTGTCATAAGGCACTTGGGTGCAAATATGTCAACACCGTTACTTCAAATAATTGCCACTTTCGAAAATTTCGAAGGAATTTTGAATAGCACGTGTTCTGCACACATGGATGATAAATTGAAGTCCGGGGAACTAAGCCAAAGTTACATTTGCAATTCAGTAAATACAAACTAGCTCTGTGATGCTGCTTCAAAGTCAATGCCTAGATCGGGTATAAGCTCCGTTTCATTTCTGGATAGCTTTAGATTGGTGGGCTATTCGTACAGTGCTTTTGACATTTATGCCACACTAATTGTTTTGCAGTTTAAGAAAAACTCCCTTGAAAATGGAGGCTTTTTAAGAGGGTGAAATATTGTGTTCTGTGGCGAATACAGGGCTACGAACCTTAAACGGTGTAATTCTGTTTCACGTTCTGAAGATAACAGGAATGGCAGTTTTAAACATGTGAACAACAATGCATCTAGCATTTTCAGCTCTTTGGGCAGCTGGTGGACCAGTAGATACCAGAGGTCCAGGCCACATTTGGCAAAGAACACATTTTTTGGCATTAGCATACGTACTAGATGTTGCTATCAGTGTTACATTTAGCTGATGCTTCAAAGTACAATTATCTTTATTATTACCTAGACGAGGCTTATTACTTTCGTGTATGTCCCATCATTTATGCGAGACAAGTAGTAGTATTTTCTGTGTTGGATGAGGAAATCAAATAAAATGAGAGTATTCTGCACTAGAAGATGATGCCACAGCAGTGAACAGATAGAGAAATCATGAGTTCTTGCTCCCCAGGGCGTGCCTGTCACCTGGGACCACCTAGGGCTTGAGGGAGAGAGTAGTCCCTTTTTGCAAGGGGGAGTCTCTCCTCTGCTTCCCTCCTCAACACACAAACATTATAATAATGCAATACCAGAGAATAAACGTTTGAAAGAAATTATTTATATCCCCTGGAATATAAAAAAAAATCATATTAGCCTACTTTCTCAAACCACAAGTGCTAATGATCTTAAACCATACAAATATGTGATACAGAATGGTCTTATTAAAATTCAGTTACTATATACTCATTGATCTTTGTATCCCGCGTACCTCTTGGTTGGGGGCCAAGAAAGAGTTGTGAGCCTGGCCCTCGATGAACCTCTACAGGGGCACCCTGTATCTGTTAAATAGGTACAGTCTCACAGGAAAGTAATACATGGAGAGAGCAGAGTTTTCTCCAGAACCCTCGGCACAGCTGCCGTCAGGAGCTGCAGCTTAAAGGGGACCCCCGGGCAAACAGATACAGTGACAGCCTGGGTGAAAGCGACCCAAGAGGCTTACACCCAGCTTACCCACTTCTCAGGAGTTCTGGAGGTCCCATCTCCATTCCTGAATGTAACCCAATGCCATGTCATTCATAAAATAAGTATAGATTTAAACCAAAAAAATCATCTAAGCCATTAGACTTTCTATCTCCATCCCAGTAAAAAGTCCCAGTTAACTTTTATAAAGGCATATTTAGTATTCGGAAAACATTGTTTTTGTCTAAATTCTTTGAAGTGACTAAAGCAAAGGTGAGTGATATATGCCAAACCCCTGTCTGTGCAGCACTCTACGAAGTTTATTTTTTTTTTATTGACTCCTTTAAAAACAAAACAAGATACAGACCAATGCTTTCACAAGGATGCAAACACATGAGACCTTGCTTCCTCATTATGTGAGATATGTGTAGGGAGAGAAGGGGACAGAGACGAAAGGGGCGGAAAGATAACAATAAGGCAACAAGAAGCATGAGTAAGCTTCTGATGAGGGTACAAAAGTGAGGTCACATCCTGCCCTCCATGTAGGCCTCTAAGCTTTTATTATCTAATAGTTAGCCCATCCCTAAACTGTAAGATCATCTATATTATATGGTGAGAAAAATATGCCATAATGAAAATTATTCTCTGGGCTGTGAAAGCTTAGAAGGTACCCCATGTTTAGAATGACATGCACTTGGTTTAATGCTCTAATGTCTTGATATTTCCATTCTTAAGTATTTATAAATAGGGGGCCTTGTTTGTTTTTTTGTTTGCTTGTTTTTTTTTTTTTTTTGATTCCACGTGTAAGTGAAATTCTATGGTATTTTGTACTTTACTGCCTGATTTTTTCACTTAACATAATACTCTAGTTCCATTCATGTTACCGCAGTGGCAAGAGCTCGTTGTTTTTATGGCTGCATAATATTCCATTGTGTATATAGCACATCTTTATCCATTCGTCTTTCAGGTGACACTTAGGTTGCTTCTGTATCTTGGCTGTTGTAAATAATGTTGCAGTAAACATAGGGGTGCCTGTACCTTTTGAAACTGGTGTTGTTAGGAGAATTCAGCTCAAGTGACATTGGAAATGCAATAAATGAGAGAGATTTTACTGGGGTCCGCTGCAGTTGATCAAACTTCAGTCTTTGTCAAAACACCGGTCACTCCCACTAAGAATCAAAGACAGCGTGTGCACTTGTCATGCTGCCCAGATCTAGCTGCTTATCACTCTGCTGAATTCCTTCCAGTCTCTGCACTTGAAGTCGGTGGTCTCACTTAGCTCTTGAGCTTGATTTCCTTCTCCTTCAGGCTGCTGAAGAGCTTGTGGGAAGCCCTGACCGGGGGCTCTCTCTCCTCTGACGGCTGGAGTAGCCGAGAGCTGCACGTTGCTAGAGATTGCATGCACCTGTGACTTTCATGAACTGAATTAAAATAATTCAGAAAAAAAAAATAAAAGTTTAAGAGCGGTGCGGTGGGGACCGAGATCCCTCTGAGGACTGCAAAGTGATGCCCCACGCAGGCGGTTTATTCTCAGGGCAGCAGCTACAGGGGAACACCTCCCTGGCTTTCTCAAAGTGTACCACGCGGCAGCAGGAGCCAAGTCCTCCGCTGTATGTAGTTTGCCTCAAGTCTTTTGGTCAGGCAGTTATTTACTAAATCAGAGATGCTCGAAAGAAAAAGCAACTTGAAGTGTCTGTCTGCCTGTCTTCTTGTCTTAAGCAGTGGTCTTTCTTGAAATAATTCTGCAACCTCCCTCATTTATCTAGCAGTATTTATTACAGGGTTTATTGTCATTTTTCATTAAGAAATATCATGCATTGCTTCAATTATAAACACAGTGAATGGCCAACCCTGCATTTGCCTTCTACCCCAAACACAGAAGGACCAGAAGCTCAGAGTTGTCTGGCTCTTTTGTTCCCGAGAGCGCATCGAAAGACGATAGCATCTGGTTATTGTCCTTGAGCAGAAATTTAATTAATACAGTGTTTACAATTGATACCAGTTGAAAAATAACTTTGGGGGAAAGTATGAAGTAGCGGCAGGGGCACTTGGTTTCTTCTATATTGATCAAATAATTCCCACCCTTCACTTTGTAAAACAGGAACTTTCCAGTGGTTCTGTTCTGTGTTGGGATCCCTCCAGTTTAAAAACATTAAGGTTGCGATGTCCATCACTGGCAGATGACATTGCTTCTGTTAAACTAATGGCGTTGTCCACTTGGGGTCTCCTTTTAAAATTACTCCTTATGTCTATTTCATGAAACACAGATCAAAAGGGCTTTTTTTTTTTTAGGCCGACCACTAGGCTTCATGTCTTAGTGAACTGAATGTATTGTTTCTGACAGCAGATGTAAAGCTCATTAAGGTGTACCTGACATGGTCCTAGCCTCTTCATCTCACAGTCAAAAGACTGGCCTAGAAGCTGTCTCCATCTATGAAATCAAGAAAGGATCAAAGCAGAGACACAATTTCCTCTGAACTTGAAATGGAAATGAGTGTGTTTCCGGTATCTATTAATCTGCCTAAAACCAAGTAAATCATTCCAGAAGTTTTCAGCACTCTATCAAAGTGATAGGAGCGGTGAGGTGGCAAAGTAGAAGCACATTTACAACTTTATTTCTACTGACTAGATAAATAACCTTCATCACTCAGCATGACGAAACCAACCCAAAAAAGATGTAAAATGTCCACATACCATTCTATGAGTAGGACTTGAATCTCACCAGAGGAATAGAAGAAAATAAACAAAATTGGGAGGATGACGTCACAATGTTGCTAGGTCATGATCCTCCCCGGTGTTAGCTCATTCCCTCCCAGAGGTGTTTGACTAATTTGTTGTGTGTCTGTGTAGTTTAAATGCACATTTTGGGTGAATACACTACATAGTTACAATGTATGAGCCAAGAATTATGCTGGGTGCTTTACGTGTATGATCTTCAGTTGACCCAACAATATTGTCACGTAGTTTTTATCAGCACTGTTTTAAGGATGAGAAAACTGAGGGTTAGTATAGTTGAAAAATAATTTCCCCAACTCTCCAGAAATAGTAAGTAATGAGTTGAAGATTCAAATCCTTATCTGTCTAACCCAAAGCCCATGTTCTAAATCTTTTGCAACATGGAAAGAAACATTCTTTTGTTTGTCTGTTTGTTTGAGAGAGAGAGAAAGGTGGAGGAGGAGAGGGGCAGAGGGAGAGAGAATCTTAAACAGACTCCAGGCCTAGCATGGAGCCTGACGTAGGGCTTGATCTCAAGACCCTGAGATCATGACCTGAGCCAAAATCAAGAGGCACTTGCTTAACTGACTGAGCCACCCAGGCGCCCCTTGGGTAAGATGAGAACACAAAGTAAGTTTTAGATTGTGTGTTCTGAATTTTCTGACAGAATATGGTTATGACTTTCTCCATTTGACAAAAAAGAAGAAAGCATTGAACTAATTATGCTTAGGATCAGGTAATAAGCATATTTTTATACAAAATGTATAATAAACTGTGAGCAACTCATGGTAGATATCCCAACCTAATCAGAGAAAGATTTTCTCCTTTCTCTTAGTAGTCAGTCTCTATGGATGTGAATTTAGGCCACTGAAGCTTTGACAGTGTTTTACTAGGGTATAAGGAAAAGAAAGATTCCCTATTTTTGATGTAGCAGCTTGGACAAAAGAGACTAATGATAGGCTCTAATGTAAGTGTTCTCAAACTTTTTGTGCCATGAATCCATTGTAGTCTGAGGAAGCCTCTGGACCTCTTCTCAGAGTAATGTTTTTAAATACATAATATACATAGGATTAGAAAGGAAGCCAATTATACAGAAATTTAGTTATCGAGAATTTCTAAATAAGATACAGAAATACATGAACTTCTTTACTACACATTAAGGAACAAGATCTATTGGTAGGTCTAATAGCTATCACACATTGGAAGCAGGGGTGAATGCCAGAAAAAATGGAAAGATCTGTTTTTTCCTATCTCATTACAGTTGTTGTAGGTGATTTTTGTTGGTGAAAAAGTTGTAGGTCCTAACAGTAACTATGTGATGTCATGGCTACATTCATATATGAAGGTAATGCTGATTTTCTCTTAGAGTTTAATGAAAATAATTCCACAATTACCCAGCAGTTTTAGGGATATCCGATCAGAACCCCAGGTGTGATGAATGAGAGTTGGAGGTGAGCAGTGGTGATGAGGACGGGGCACCAACAGAAACTGAGGTGTAGGGCTACTGTGGCACATACAAGCGATGCTTTGAAACTCAGCCCAACCCTGATGACTACTGCAAAAACAAGGCAGGAAACAAGCAAAAAAAATAAAGGATGAGATCCTAGCTAAGGAACTCCCCGAAGAGAAGTCACATCTTTGCTAGCCACATCTACTCTGAAGAACAGTAACCAGATTCCATAATTTACCTTATTTGGGGGGAAAAGAATGGGAAATGTTTGGGAGGAGATGCTTGGTGCCACTTGAGTCTTTTAATATTTTCCCTTTAACACCAAAATGAGTGGCGTATCCCCCTTAAAGTACTTGGCATACACGGTGCCCGAACTGGATGGTGGCTAAAAAGATTTATGGTAGGTTTTCTATCCCACTAACCAGCAGATAATGATAGTAATGAAGTATAACTCATTGAATAAAATAAGAATCAGTGAGCCAAAACTAAAAATGATTAAATGAGTACATGCATGGAAGAGAAGGGAAAGCTCTACATTACAGAGATTGCCAACTAATAATGTAGAAAAAATGATTCAGTTATAAAATCACCACTTTGCAAATGAATAGTAATAATTGGTTCAGGCAAGAACTGCCATTATTAAGGTTTTACTTATTACTCATGAGTAATCTTAGTATAGTAGTAGTAATCTTAATAGCACATATTATGTGGTAACTAAGTGTTATCACATAATTATTTATTATATTTTATATAATTATTAAATGTATTATATATTTTAATACTTATTTTTAATTTAACAAAATATTATTTACTATTTATTAAATAAATATATTAAATACTATATATTATATAAATAAAGAATTATGTATTAACTCCAAACAGCATAATTAGCAATTTTACAATGAAAAAAGTTGAAGGTCACTACTTTAGCCAACGTCACCAGTAACAGAAAAAAATTAATCTTACACACTTCCTAATGTGATGTAAGTGGGACTCAGTATCACTTAAAAATTTTTTTAAAATGTATAACCTGAGTCAATCATGAAAAAACATCGGTCTGTACAGTAGTCCCCCTTTATCTGCAGGGGATATGTTCCAAGACCCCCAGGGAATGCCTGAAACCATGGATAGTACCAAACCCTACGTATAATGTTTTTTACTATATATACATACCTATGGTAAAATTTAATTTATATATGAACACAATATATAAGAGATTAACAAGAATTAATAATAAAATAGAACAAGTATCACAATATACTGTAATAAAAGTTAAATGAATGTGGTCTTTCTCTCTCCCAAAATATTTTGTTAGACTTTGTGCACCCTTCTTGTAATGATGTGAGATGATAAAATGCCATGAGATGAGATGCTATGAGAAGAATGACATGGGCATTGTGACAGAGTGTTAGGCTACTATTGACCTTCTGGTGACCCATCAGAAGGAGGATCATCTGCTTCCTGACTGAGGTTGACAAATTAGGTGTAATTGAAGCTGTGGAAAAGGGGGACTGTGGATAAGAGGGGCCTACCGTATTTCCCTCCTTCCCGCCCTCCCTCCTTTTCTCTTTCTTTTGTTCTTCTCTTCCTTTTGCCTTTATTGTTTTGATATGTTTTGCTGTTGGTGGTTTTTAATAACTTTTCTCTCCTGTACTGCTTTGGGACATAGACATTCATTTTTATTTCTTTAAATATTATATTCATTTTAATACATATATTTGACTTAAAGTCTCAAATTATTCAACATTTCTACCCTCCTTCCAAGCAATGCAATGGGTTTTAGGAAGCTTTAAATCAAACCACTCATCTTGTGAATTACACTATTGCCGTATTGTTATACCTTCCACGTTAGTTGTTGCTATTTTTGTAGTTTTATAGTTAATGATTATTTTGATTTATTCACATGCTTACCATTTTTTAAAAACTTACATTATTTTTTTTTGCTTTTTAGGTTCAATTTCCTTCTTTTAAAAGTATATCTATGAGTAATTCTCATAGAATTTTAGAGAGTCTGTGAATAGTAAACTCCACCAGTATTTGCCAGAAATGTGCTTGCATGATCCCAACGTTGAAAAGTTTTTTAGCTGCATAGAGAATTCTAGGTGGTAATTTTCTTTATAGAAAATTAAAGACAGTATTGCCTTTTCTCTGGCTGTTGTTACACCAATAAAGCAAGAATAAGATAGTGTAAAACATAAAACATCTTGGTATGAAAAAGAGCTCTTGGAAATTTAAACATGTTTTGAAGGTTTGGCCTATCTGCATCAGTAAACTTGTCCTGATGTGATAGTTTTCCATCACTGCTATAACAAATTATCAAAACTTGGGTGGCTTAAAAAAACCCAAATCTATTATTTTACAGTTCTGAAGGTCATTTGTCCAATAGGATCTCAGTGGGCTAACATCAAGATGTTGTCAGCCTTCTGAAGACTCAGAGAATCCATTTTCTTGTCTTTTCTAGCTTCTAGAAGCCATTCACATTACTTGACTCATGGCTCCCTTCCTCCATCTTCAACGTCAGCCATGGTGGGTTCAGTCCTCTCTTCCATATTAAGAACCCTTGTAATTACACAGGGTTCACCCATATAATCTTCCGTATTCTAATAATCTCCCTATTTTAAAGTAAACAATTCACCTGTAACTTTTGATTTTAAAGCGTGCAGTTTCCAAAACATGAGGGTGTTGGCTCTTGAAATGAATAGAATAAACACTATAAAGTAAGATATTGAAATCAGAAGCCTTGAATACTACAGCCCGGCATGCTGACCACTCAGATGCCTTTGCTAGCTGTACTTGTCCTCAGTTGGAATGGCAGCTCTTTTCACCTCCCCCATCTGATTATACATATGCTTCCAGACTCAACTTTGGTCCTTGTTTACCATAAAACCTTTTTATTATTTCAACCCTAACAGGTCCTCTCTTTTCCAAACTTGCATCAGACTTACAGTCCACATTGTGTAATTTTTGTTTTAATTAGATATCTAATCTTTTTTTTTTTTTTTTTTACTATTTGTTCATTATTGTCACTATCTTTGCTTCCATTTACTGAATCCTCATTATAGAGTCAGGTCTGTACTAAACGCCTTATGAGCATTACCTCACTTAATTCTCATATTTGCCTCTCAGGGTATTTTTCATGATCCTTAGATTGCAGCAGAAAAATGGAGACTCAGGAGGTTACTTTTGGGACCCAGGTTCAGGCACCCCCAAAGTGGGGGGACAGGAATGTGAGCCCAAATCTGTTTGGTGCTTTTGGCCTCTTTTCTCTACCACTCCAGACAATACTTGTTTTGTTCTTTGACCGTAAGCTTTTCCATGGTAGGGACTAACAATTTTTCTGTAACTCTCACAGAAACTAGCACAGACTTAAGTGTATAGCAGGAGCTCAGTACAAGCACTGAATGGGCACATTTGGCATGAACATGAACTTGAAACAGAATGGTGTCCTAAGCAATGCAAATAGCCCCAGGTTGGGTTTATTACACATGAATGAAGTGGTTATACAGCAAGTTGAAGAATCTATTTCAAAAGTTTTTATTTTGTGCCTTTAAGGGTTGTTTGGTATGTTAGGAAATTTGGGGGAATTCCCTCCACTGGTTTTGGAAAGATGACTATGGTAACCTCCATCAACAAGGCACCTGGCTGAAACAGTGTAGCCAGGAGAATACCAAGGCCAGTAACCACAGAATTTACATAGTTTCCACATCAACCAATTGTCCCTAAAATAATGCTACTCAAGGGAGTGGTCTGTGGTTACGTCCAGATTTCTATGAGCCTGCTGCCTACTGCCCTCAGCCAGCCTTCCGGGGAAACTGAAGTACTAGATCACAGAGCCCCGCCCCAGTATGAAATTCCAGAGCACTTATACCTGTTTAATGATAATAATTAAGGATTAAAAAGGGCTCTTCAGTGCACACGGATGATACATTTTATTAGCCATGTGGCAACCATCACTTGTTAGAGCAGAGCATCTTCTAGTATTAAGTATCCTAAGTCCGTGCCTTGCTCAGAGGAGCACACATGTGCTCAGAATTACTCCTCAGATACTCATGCACTCTGTGCTCCGGTGTGGGGCTGTCCCTTAGATATTCCTGCTTTAGGTGACTTGGCTAAGCTCACGGTTGCGCAAGCAGGTGATGGGAGGGGAAGAGGGAAGGCACCATTGCTGAAGAGCTGGCCTTTGGGCCAAGATAAGGCTTGTAGAAAACTGCAGGCAATGAAGAGGCGCCTAGGAATAGTTCCTGCCCTGTGTGGATGTACTGCTTTGTTTCTGAATACGGTGCTTGGCGCACGGTAGGTGTTGTGGGTTGGAGGAAGCTGTTTTTCAGCTCACTGGCACTGGGTCCTTGTATAAAATGGGCATATAGCTGGGGCCAGAAATAAGCAGATTTACAAAGTTGGCAAAACCTTTAGAGCTATTCTTAGCAAACCCTAGTCTTTGCCCAGCCCACTTGTTCTTATATTCTTTCCATCCAGCTCTCTGGGTCTGGAGGCAGGATCTTTCATGTGGCAGATGCAGCACTGCGGCCTCCCACTGTGGTCTCCCAGAGTCATGTCAGTGCGTAACCTTGCGTGTTTCCCCGTGTCCCAGCCCCTCCTCATTGTCTCCCGGCCCCACTGCCCGTCTGATCCTGAGCTGCCCAACTTAGATGGCTCTGACCTCCACACAGAGGAGTGAAGGGTGGTCCGAAATGGTCATCCCTCAGCTTTGCAGATAGGCAGGGCCAGGAGTATAGGAGCCACCGCCTCCCACCCCCTCACCCCATACAGCTTCTAGGTAAAGGGAACTTCCTCTCTTGGCCCCAGGAAGTCATATAATAAGTGCCATTTTCTGTGAGTGCGATGAGCGAGAAGATTCAGAAGGCATCGTTCATTGCTGCCCATATGATCAATGGATGTAAATGCCTACTTGTAGCAATTTTTAGTCTTTGAGAGGCATCAGATTTACGGACTGGGCTTCTTAAAAATATGTTGCCTGTCTCCTAGCCCTGAAATTCTAATGCAGTCAGTCTGGGGCCTGAGAATCTGCATTTTAATAAACTCTGTGCTATATTTATGAACCCTGTACTTGCCAAGGTAGACAAGGCATTTATAACAAATAATCCCCAAACCTGGAAGGTTTCTAGCACAGTTTGACGAGTATACAGGCGATAGACGTTGGGCGAGGGGAATCACAGATGGAGTAACTGAGGCCCAATGAAGTGAACTGACTTTCTCAAAATCTCAGTGGAAATTAGAAGGACTGAATCCTCGTTCTTCATCTAGAACTTTTCCCACTCTTTCACACTATATCCCTTCTTCAAGTTTGTAGAAAAGCTCATGTTAAGAGAGAATTGTTCCCTGTGGGAACCCTTACACATTAGGAAAATGGGTATGGGGTGGGGAGGGGAATCAAGACTGCAGTGGGAGTTGAAGAAGAGGCAGTCAGTATAACTGAAAAGTGCCAGGTAGGCACTATATTATCTTTCACTAGTGTATCAAAGAGTTTTTAAATTTGGGAATTACGAATCTTACCATAATAAAATCATAACATTCGATTTGTGGAGAGATATTTGAGGTCATTAAATCTGTTTCCCAGTTGAGGAGAATGATGAGTCCTTTAAATCATGACAAAGCTGTGATTAAAAGCCAACTTAATTTAAGTTATCGGTGTTTCTGCTGCTTTGCCTTGCTGCATCCTTGGTATTCCTTCCTGGCAGGAAGGATCCCAGGAAAGGAAACTCATCATCTTTCACTTTTGAGAAAACAGTCCTTTTCTGTGTAGCAAAATCATCCATGCAGCTGTTACTGCTCTCTTTGGCCTAGGTCCTTCTAGTGGTCTTAGAGACTCTGATAAGGGACACGAGACTCTTGGCATTTGTGACATACCGATAGCTCACATGGCAGTGGTAGGTTCTCCATAAATGGTTGACAGTGGGTTGAATAATGGAGAATCTGCATTTCAGTGAGCTCCATAGACTCTTCTAGTGCATTTTGCATTAGCCAAGATAAGTTAGTCTTAGGTGGCAAACCAAAGTTTCTGATCCTTATTTTATATACCAGCAGGAACATTGCTGAGGTATTTTTTAAAATCTTGGACAACTTTTTGAAGTTTAATATGCTACAATCTCTTTCAGAACCTAAACTTTTTACTATTTAGCTCTTCAGACCTAGATCAGAGCCTGGAAAATCATTGAGCCCAGTTGAATGTCTCCCCCTCTCCAACTTCCATACTATCCCCTTTCCTTTCTTCTCCACGCACCGGCAGGGGCCCTCAGTAGCTTGTCAGAAATCCTGTGGGGGTCACAGAGCTGAGCAGTGTTTGTCCGTAGGTGCAGGGGTCACTACTCCACATGAGAATTTTGACGTGGAATCCATGTCAGGGCAGCCGGCACTAAAGATGCGGTTCCACAACAGAGTTCTTGAAATTCGGTTCTTTCCAAAGGTGACGTGGTCCCCATCGAGCTTTGCTGTGCTTCTCGGATCCTATGTCTGGTCCCCTTTCTCTTGTCCCTCCTCCAACTCAAGCTTCCTCCTCCTCTTCCTTTGTCACTCCTGGTGTATACATGCGTCATTAGCAACCTCTCACTGTGGCAGGAACCGCTTTCATCTAGGAATAGATTGTAACAGCCTCCTTCAAGCTTCCTCTCAGGGCTGCACTGACTCAGCTACCCTGGGAACAGGGAGTGCTTTGACTGACAGTGAGTTTTCCCATTCTAAAGTATGGTGATGGGAGGGCGAGAGGTGCAAGAAGACGGGTCTAAAGGAAGCCTTCCTGAAATAATAAATCCACCCCAGCACGGTAAGAGGCAGAGTCGAAAGACGAAGAGCAGCTGGAGAGCTATTGTGGGTTGCTGTGGATGAAGTGAGAGTTTGGGATATGAAATTACTGATTTAAAAAAAAAGACATCTTTCAGGTTTGGGCTTTGAGCTAAGGATTAGAAATAAAGTACCTCCCCTGAGAAAGGATATTTACAGAGCCAATTTGCAAGTAGCTAACCTGGGAGGAAAAGAAGATTTCCAGAAGGCAAATCCAGGTCATCTGTTCACAAGTAATGGGTGCGATGGCTCTCACACTAAATGCATAGTTACTGCCTTTAATTAGTGACAGGACACCATCACCACAGTGGCCAGCTGCAGAGCCTGCCTCTGTGGGCTTTCACAGACAAGAAGGACCATTTGTGGCACAAGCACCCAGGATGTATGGGAACAAACCTCGCTTGAGCCTTATGTGGGATGAAACCAGCCGAAGAGGTTTTTCCAGAAAGAGGTAACCTCAAGGCTGTTTATTAATAGGACAATGGATTCACCCAATAGAAATGTTTGGTGGTGTCTGCTTAATTATTCTCAGGCACTAATTATTGCAATTAGGAACCTGCTACATTGCAAAACCTTGTCTAGACTAGAATTAAAAAGAACCTGTTTGTGATTGTTTTTTTTGTTGGAGAGAGCAGGTAAACAGTTGAACCTAGAGTCTCACTCAAGTGTTCACTCAGTCTCTCTTGGACTTGGACTACAGCCTCTCTTGGCTTTTAATGATGCAAAGGGCACACCAAAACACAAGTGCATGAAGACTCCCTTCACACTCTTACAAGCTGCAGCGTGTAACACGCTTATTAGTGAATATGTTTGGTGTTCCTATAAACGATGACTGTTAAGGTTTTGATTTTTATTTTCTTTAGCTAGAGACTTTGCCCAGAAACAAACTAGATGAGAGGAGGAGCTTCAGAAAGAGTCAGGTAGGGTTCAGAAACACTGTGATGGGAAGATATCCATGTCCCAAAATACCACTTCCTACTGGGAGCTCCAAAATTTACTCCTCTTGAAATCCCCTCTGCATCAGAGTCTGTGAATCTCTAGTTCTAGAGGTTTCTCCTACGTGTTACAGTGATCACTCTTTGTTCCTTGATCTTCACCGCAACTAAACTTACTATTAATTCTCCTGTTTTTCTAAAGTCAGTGCTAAGTGGAGATTTAAATTTGCATTCTCAACCCCCTGCTGATTTTTTTCTTCTCTGAAAGGTCATAGCATTTTACATCTATTCTATTCATCTGTGCACTTAACTACGTGAATCCTTGGATTGTTACTTGACAGCTTGATGGGTGTATGTTATCTTCCCAATTTAGATCTAAAGTACTTGGTAACAGTGACATAACCAGGAGTCTGTGATAAACAATAGTTTCTAGGTTCGCCTGGGTGGTTTAGTGGGTTTAGCATCTGCCTTCAGCTCAGGTCATGATCTCGGGGTCCTGGGATCAAGCCCCGTGTAGGGCTCCCGACTCAGCATGGAGTCTGCTTCTCCCCCTGCTCTCCCCCCACTCATGCTCACTCACTGTCTCTCAAATAGATAAATAAAATCTTTGAAAAAAAAAAACACACACAACAGTTTCAAATACATAGGAGGCCTTTAAAAAATATTTTGTAGTTTGAAGATGCTGTTTTATAATTATTGAAATTATTTTTTTGAGCAATTCTGGGTTTACAAAAAACTTCAGTGGAGAGTACATAGTTACCATTTACCACCCCCACCCCTGCTGCTGCAACACCCCCGCTCCTAGTTTCCCCTGTGATTTTACATTGTACATCAGTCGGGTCATTCGTTGCAGTTGATGAGCCAATATTGATACAATATTATTAACTTAAGTCCATAGTTTACATTAGGGTTCACTCTTCTGGTTGTACATTTTATCTATTTTGACACTGTATAGTATCATTAATTTACTATTGCAGAAGCATACAGAATAGCTTCAATGACCTAGAAATCTCCAGTGTTCCACCAGTTCATCCCTCCCATGCCACACCCCTGCACATGCCAAACCCGGGCAGCCACTGATCTTCTCACTGTCTCTAGAGCTCCCAGAATGTCATGGAGTTGGAATTGTACAGTACATACCCTTTCAGACTGTTGTCTTTCCCTCAGATATCTGTACTTAGTTCTTTCATATGTTTCCATTGCTTGAGAGCTCATTTCTTTTTATTATTGAATCACATGCCGTTATTTGGATGTTCCATGTTTTATCTCTTTGCCTACTGAAGGACACCTTGGTTGTTTGTACGTTTTGGCGAGTATGAATAAAGCTGCCATAAACGTTTGTGTGCAGCTTCTTGTGTGGACCTAAGTTTTCAAATTATTTGCGTAAACAGCAAAAAGTACAATTGCTGGATCATATGGTATGAGTATGTTCTATTTGGTAAGAAACTGCCAATTTGTCTTCAATATGGCAGTACCATTTTGCATTCCTGCCAGCAATGAATGAAAATTCGGGTTCTTAGAGGATCTTTTGAAACTGGCTTTTGGTAGGCAGAAAGCATAAAGAAGGTACATTTGCGGGGTGGAATTAATCCAGAGTCACCTTTAGGTTGTCCTGCGGTCAATAGTGAGGAGTCGTGGATAGTGAGTGGATGTAGAAACAAGCAGACCTGGATAATATCTTCATCCTGCTCTCTACCGGCTATGTGGTCAAAACAAATGACTTCACCTGAGCTTCGCTTCTTCCTCAAGCCTGGGACCGTAGTACCAACTTCCTCAGTCTCTAGTGAATATATTAAACGAGCTAATACTTCTGAAGAGACACATAATGGGCACTCCAAAGATGGTTTCCACCCCAACCATAGGGACTGTATTAATTTTTACGGGAACTTTTGTACGATGTGATCATCAATATCCACTCCCTGTCTTCCGAGTTCCTTTAAGATGGTTGCAGAGTCCTGTGATGAAAACAAGAAAAAAAGTCAGTACTTCTAATGGGTGTGGAATATTCGAGGTTCTATTTTCACCTGGGAAAAAAGTTGAGGGACTAGAAATGTCTTTCCAAGTCCTTGACTTGTGGAGACCTCACACTTGAACACAGGGCTGCATTCTGAGTGCTTGCCTCACCTTGACCACATCTCAGCAAGTGAGGTCACCGTGACAATGGGCTGGTGCAGGTGGTTCCACTTGATTCTCTCTCATGCGAGCCTCGCTGACCATGAGCTTTTCCTCTGAGAGACACAGTCAGCAGCATCTTGTAGCCCCAGCTTCACTGCAGCCTGTGGAAAGGTCAAAAACTGTCATCCCCCTAGAATATTTTCCCTCATCTTCCTGTCCTTACCACAGGAAATACCACTGACCAGTGAGACCTTCATGAAAGGCTCATGTGTGGGTCATATTTTCATATTTCTCTTGCTTTTGCTGTTTATGTTGGCAAAGGACGTGCCACGGAGGTGTCTTGCAGCCTAATTTCTTTAAAATATCATTTTCAGACCCTGCTTCTCTGGCCCTGAGCTAATAGTTACCTTACGTTTATCTGCTTAATGTAATTCACAAGGTAAAAACAGCCTTTGGCCCTCAGCCCTTTTTCCATATGACTCTCTTCATCTGCTGATTTCCAACTAAGGAGTAGCTGAGAGAAATTGAATCTAATAAGGGTGTTTTATTGTGCAGGGGGGCCAGGTTTCTATTTTGATATATATATGTCATATATATATGACTAGTCTGTCAGTTACCGCTTTGCCACTCCCAAATGCATCTCATTGTGGAAGGGGTGTAGAGGGAAGTGATCAGTGAACACCAGAAATTAAGGTTCAAAGATTAGAGTCAAGATTTCTTTCCTTTTGGGGGTTTATTCCTGTGAATAAATTATGGTTCAGTGACTAGTGGAGAAAATCACTGGTTGACCTCTGTTACCAAGTAATTATTGACATATTCTTAATCCGTACATCGATATAGCATTGTGACTGCCAGAGAACCCCAGTATAGGTGAACTGGGGAGAGGTGAAGTTGTTTTAACGACGCTTGCATTTGGAGCAGAGTGTGAGCTTTATACGTTTAAAAAATTCTATATTGGGTCTATAAAGGCCAATATGTGGGAGAATTGTACTTTAGGCTATATCGCATGGAAAAATTGGTCACATTTCAGTAGGAGTTTGAAAGGACTCTATTACCATAGTACTTACTGAAAGAATGATATTTTGGAATCAAAGCTCCAACATAGGGAAAAAACTAAAGAATATTTTTGATCTGAGAACCCATGCTTTTTTGTTTTCTAAACGTAAGAGAACTACAAGTTGGATTGTGGTTTAAGTATTTCTATTTCAACCAAGTAATAAGTAAACGAAGGCAACTAAATTGTATAGTTCCCACTCATGATCCATATTGCCAGTTACAGGCAGATTATAATAACTAGATTCAGTATTTCATTTCCTGAGATAATATTAGCTCCGTTAATAGTTTTATTTGAACAATATTAATCTTAAAGGGTTTACCGGTTTTCTCCTAGGCTCCATAAGCGAAGTTAGACAGTTGAGGCATCCCTAGACCAACTGTTAAGATTTCTCTGGATGTGAGTAATTAAGAAAGTAGGAATAATGCAGGTAGTCAACTGATTACCTTTTTACTTTTGAAAACATAACATTGTAACATTATTTCCCGGGCTGATGTTTGGCTTATGCTTACCCATGTGGCTGCACTGCTTGTCCAAATACAGAAATATTTCCATTGAAATTGGTAAATAGTTACTCCCTCAGGCTCCTCTGATGCCCTTCTAGAACCTTAGCTGACTCAGGGCCTCTCCTGGACCCTCCCCTGATCAAATTCTCCATGAAAGTAGATGGTTGGCAGAAATGGTCACAATTGCTTTCTCTCTATACCCACACCCCTTTGCAATGTGACTTTTGTTTTTTCCCATCAAGAGGTAAAGCCTCTTTTTTCACTCCATGAATTTGGACTGATCTTGGGACAGGGCTTCACCAATAAAATGCAGTGTAAATGATATTATGCAAATTATACACCTAGGCCTAAACAGGTCTTGTGCACATCTGGTCTCTCTCTTTCTCAGAAACATGCTCTGGAGTCATAAGAACAAGCCTAAAATACTTGGTGGAAGGTGAGAAACCAAGTGGAACAGAGACGAGTTCTCCAAATCCAGGCTATCTCAGGCCAGTCTGAACTGGAAGTTGACCAAAGATATAGGAGTAAGCCTGGATGAGAGCAGAACCACCCAGCTGAACCTAGTCCAAATGACTGACCCTCAGGCACATGAGCTAAATAGATGGTCATGGCTATTTCAAGTCAGTAGGCTTAAATGTTTCTTATGCAGGAAGATTTATTGCACATTTATAAGATTACATATAATTTATAATATTACCTACACATAAATAGGCAAATAATAGACCAACAGTCCAGCATTGGGGGTAACAACTAGGGAATAGCAAGCCCTCCAGGTCCTCCAGAAATCTCCCAGGCCCAGGCCAGTGTCTGTTTTGATTCATTGGTCCCAATGGTGCAGCAACAATTTCATCAGGAGAGTAAGAGCTTTTACATTTTTAAAATTCTATACTGAGGCTACAAAGGCCAGTAAGTAGAATTATACTTTAGGCTATACAGTATGAAAAGAAGATTTATCACATTCCACCAGAATCCAAAAGGATCCTCTTACTGTAATACACACCTAGCTGTCATTAATTTCTTAGTTGTAATTAGGAACTATTTGATACTAGGTATTTACCCCAAAGATACAGATGTAGTGATCCAAAGGGGCACCTGCACCCCAAAGTTCATAGTAGCAATGTCCACAATAGCCGAACTTTGAAAAGAACCAAGATGTCCATTGACAGATAAATGGATAAAGAAGTGATACACACACACACACACACACACACGCACGCACACGCAGGAATATTACTCAGCCATCAGAAAGAATACTACCATTTACGTTGATGTGGATGGAACTGGAGGGTATTATGCAGAGCATGATAAGTCATTCAGAGAAAGACAATTATCATATGGTTTCACTCATGTGGAATATAAGAAACAGCACAGAGGATCATAGGGGAAGGGAGGGAAAACTGAATGGGAAGTCATCAGAGAGGGAGAAAAACCATGAGGGACTCTTAACTCTAGAAACAAACTGAGGGTTGCTGGAGGGGAGGTGGGTGGGGGGATGGAGTAACTAGGTGATGGGCATTAAGGAGGGCATGTGATGTGGTGAGTACTGGGTGTTATATACAACTGATGAATTATTGAACGCTACATCTGAAATTAATGGTATGCTATATGCTGGCTAATTGAATTTAAATTAAAAAGAAATTATTTGATACTTCAGAGCATTTTTTAGGTTTAAATTATTCATTAAAGTTTATTTTTAGTAATCACTGTTTTTCTTACCAAGATTAAACAGAAAGAAACACTCAAGTAAAAAATTTTTTTCTTGGTAAAACTGAATAAAAAGACAACCCAATTTTTTAAACAGATAAAAATCCAATGAACTGAATACTTATGTGCACACAAAAATCTGGCTGTTTATAGCAGCTTTATTCATAATAATCAAAATGTGGAAGCAACCAAGATGCTCTTCAGTAGGCGAATGGATAAACAAATTGCATTCCATCCATATATAGTGGAATATTATTCGGCTTTTAAAAGATATCAGTTGTCAAGTCCAGAAAGGACATGGAGGAAACTTAAATGCATATTATTAAATGAAATAAACCAATCTAAAATGGCTGCGGACTTCCTGTACGATCGGAACCATATGACATTCTGCCAAGGGCAAAACTATGGAGAAAGTAAAATGGTGAGTGGTTGTCAGGTGTTTGTGTGGAGAGAAGGTTGACTAGATAGAGCCCTGGGTATTTTTAAGGCAGTGGGACTGTTTAGTATGAACATCAAGAGTGAAAACTAATGCAAACTATGGACTTCGGTTGATAATCACACAATCACAACACAGTGTAATATCACAATCATTAATTGTAACAAATGTGCCACACAGGTGTGGGATGTTGACGGTGGGGGAACTGTGTGTAGGAAGAGGTGGCGTATGGGGACTTTCTGTTCTATTTTGCTGTGAGCCTAAAACCTACTCTAAGAAATAAAAGCATGTATTTTTTAAGAAATTGGATAAAAAACTTGAATAGACACTTTATAATGAATGGTCAATAAGCACATAAAAAATTCTCAACATTAGTGATCAGGGATGCAAATTCGAACTACACTGACGTATCACTACACACCCACTAGAAGGGCTAATATTAAAAAGACCATTAAAATCCATCGTTGGCAAGGATGTGGGGCACCTAGAAGTTTTACACATTGCTGGTGGGAGTGTAAAATAGTGCAATCACTATTTCTAGTACAGTTAAAATATACACTTACCCAGAAATTCTACTCTTTGGTATTTACCCAGAAGAACTGGAAACAAAATAAAAAGACATCGAGAAAAAGATGTGTGCATAACTGTTCATTCCAGCTTTATCCATAATAACCCCAAACTGGAAACAACCCAAATGTGTACCAACTGGTGAATGATAAATAAATTCTGCTATATTCTTACAATAAATTCTCTTAAGCAGTAAAGTAAAATGAACTGCTAATTCAGGTCACAATGTGGATGAATCTTAGTCATTATGCTGAGCAAAAGAAGCCAAACATAAAACAGTACAGATTGCTGATTGCATTAAATGAAATTCAGTACCAGGCAAAACTAATCTATAGTGGATGGAAAAGAGGTCATTGGTCATGTGGGGGATGGATGAGAAGGAGAGATGAGAGATGGATTGCCAAGGGGTGAATTAAAAAAATATATCCTTCCTACAGTCAGACAGCACTGCAAGGGATGGTAAAACAGATCCCATGCCAATGGTAAATACTGCTAATCAATTATGGCACATTTTTCAGCTTTTTAAGCATACAAAGACAATGCTCCAGGTAGCCACTGTGAACCATCAAAGTTGGCCCAGTCCTTGAAACCTTTCTGCTGTTCCAGACTAAGGCCCCTCCAGGCTTTACCCACCCCCACCCCCCCATACACCTCTGCCCCAGAGCAGGAAATAGGACAGGCTCCATGGACGTGCGACATGTGCACTCGCACAGAGCGTCCCTGTTTACAGTCACCCTGTACTTGGCACTGTCCTGAAATTATTAATAGATTTTTAATAATGGACCTCTCCTTTTCATGTTGTACTGGCCTCCAAATTTCATAGCCCATCCTGGCAGCAAGTCTCTCAGGCATGAAGCCCCTGAAGTCAGTTCAACTTCAGTTTTCAATCTGTAGTTATTTTAAGATACAAAGATAGCATCAATTCTTTCTTTCTCTTTTTCCTTCCTCCCTCCCTCCCTCCCTCCCTCCCTCCTTCCCTCCCTCCCTCCCTCCCTCCCTTCCTTCCTTCCTTCCTTCCTTCCTTCCTTCCTTCCTTCCTTCCTTCCAAAGATTTTCATTTATTTAACACAGAGCACAAGTAGGGGGAGCAGCAGGCAGAGGGAGAAGCAGGCTCCCCATCGAGTGGGGACCCCAATGCAGGGCTCGATGCCAGGACCATGACCCAAGCAGAAGGTAGACACTTAACGACTGAGCCATCCAGGCGCCCTAGCATCGATTCTTTCTTAATGCTTTTCTTGCTCAGTATCTGGCTCTCTACTTTAAGGCCAAAGCAAATAGGTTGAAGAGTTTTGTGGGGGGAACAGACATTAGATTCTCTTTCCACTGAGAAAGCCCTAATTACTACTTTGAAGGGGTTTGATTTCTAAGTCTTGCTTCAGACTTTTGTTTTCGCATGGGGCTTCTTGTAAAGAGGCCATGCCCTTTAGCTACCTAAGAGTTTTTAAATACAGGATGGGACATTCACATTCTTCCTTTGAAATCGCATCCCTTTCATATCTTCAGCGCTTGCATCAGCCTAAAGTAAAATAAAAATCTCTGTCTTGATGCTATGGGCTGAACTGTATCCTCCAAAACTATGTCACAGTCCTAATCCCCAGTACCTGAGGGGGACCAGATTGGGAGTAGACTCTGGGAAGACACGGAGAGAACATCCTCTACACACCAGGGGTGCCTGAGGCCACCAGAAGCCAGGAGAGAGGCAGAGACTTCTCCCCCAGCACCTTCAGAAGGAACCAACCCTGCCAACACCTAGATCTCAGAAGTCTATCCTCCAGAACCGAGACACAGTAAATTCCTGATAGTGAGGCCACCCGACCTGTGGTACTTTCCACGGCAACCCCAGCAAACTAAAGCAGCTGCGGAAACCGAAGGGCAGGAAAGCATGACAATAGACCTCCTGGATCAATTATATTTAATTTCTATTTAATTTCACCATTATTTGTCCTTCTGAAACATACAGTAGTCTCTGTTTCCTCACTAACGCCTTCGCAAGTTTTCATTGGGTTATCACGATAACTTCTGGCTGGAATCTGAAGACCTAACCATCAAAATGTGGTCTGCCTGCTGTCTACACGAAAGTCACGAGGTACGCTTGTCTAAAACAGGGGTTTCTAAGTCCCCAACCAGAATGACAGAATTGGATTCTTTGGGAAAGGATGGCCCATGAGTCTTCATCTTCTAAAAGCTCTCCAGGTGATTCTGAAATAAAAGGAAGTTTGGTTAGTAAACTCGGCAATTACTGAAGGATCTTGGGCTGGATGACCAGTGCTACATGAGGGAGTCATTCACATGTAGCAACAGCCTGCCCCTCCCCAGGGTCTGGGTCTTTTGAGGGGCTAAGTAAGGGGGAGACCCTCCCCACACTCCTCCCCATTCTCCTCCAGATAAAAGACCCACCTAGTATGAGTTCCAGCATAGAGGACATATCTCGTCCACCTTTATCAAAAGCAGCAGAGGGATTCCTGGAACCAGACTCTTGCTGAGACTATTCATCCCCTAGCATTTCCGGAGGCAAGGAAAGGGTTTGGGTAAAGAGTTGAACTCTAAATTACTATTAATTTTTACCTTACTCTTTACCATAGAAAACCAGGTTATACACCAAGAGTTCATAGCTACACTTGGTTCCTTAAAACTACTTTTGAGCCAAAAAGCGTACTACGCTTTATCAAAAGGTGACTTCTGGCTGCTTTAAACCCCAATAAGACCTGTGTTGGATAAGCTAGAAAATTCAAGGCCCCAGACCATTCTTGGTATCTGTTCCCCTCTTGCAAGAGTCCTCTTATTTTCACATTAAGTTCACAAGATGGAGGACAAATAATGGTGCCTCAAAAGTAAGGGTCCAAACCCAAGACACAAAGAGACACATGTAGAAAGGAGCAGGCTATGGAATTACAAACGCTTTGTTTAGGCAGAATTTGGAAATCCCTAGTTAAACCTGGAGTTTCCAGAAGTTTCTACCGGGAAGTGGTCAAAGTGCCTCTTTGCCTTTTATCTTGTCTGTGAGACAAAAGGCCTGCAGGAATCCCACCCCAGGGCTTTCTCTAGCAGTCCTTTCTGAAGGAGTCCTTTGTCTTCCTGCGACCAGCTGCAACCTTCTCTGGAGTCGGGTGCATTAGGTTGTTTGTTCTCTCTTAAAATCTGTTACTTGCCTGAGGAAGGGGAGTTTTAGGGTCTCCGTCTGAGGGATATTTATTAGCATGTGACGTACATTTGAATTTGGCGCCCCAAGGGAAAAGAATCTTAGGTTGGAAATACCAAGCCTGTTTTGTTAAACCGTTTTCCAATTCAAAGACAACATCTCCTCTGCTTCTTTCCCTATTTTTAGATAAAAGTTAAGTGCAAAATACAGATGCCTCTAAATCTGACTCAAATTTTCACCTTACCACAGCACTGATTTTCCTGGCATGAGCAAATTGGACCATTGGGGTACCCTTGACCATAGTCCTAGACCTCAGAGCATAATGTGAAGTTGTCCTTACACCTTTCTCCTTTAGCTCAAATTCCCCTTTAATTAGCAGAATGAATTTCTAATCATTCCTTCAGTCCACAAGTTCAAGAGGCAGATGTTGGCAAAATGCAATATTGCCAGTGTTTGAGAAGCTCCCCAGTGGTGTTGCTTCCCTCCTTGATGCCGTGTGGGTGCGACCCTGTGGTGTGTGCATGCCCCCCGTGCACGTGTGTGCGTGTACACACGTGTGCACCAACAAAAGACAGAACTGGAAGGTACCAAATAGGTGCCTTTATTTGCGGTCTTAGGGGTGGCAAACCTAGAGGCACAGGTTTGACTGAAGTTGAAAGCGTGACCCAGAGAGACAAAGGAGTTCGAGTTTTTAAAGAGGAAAGAGGGAATTTACTTAAGTTGTTTTGACCAGAATGTGATTGGTGGTGATGTAGGTGCATAATCTGTATGCAGTTGTTCGCTAGGGCTAGTGTCAGGAGGAAAGTCCATTTATGACCATTTTAACATACAGCGGATGCCTTGGCATTTAGGTGAGTTGAGCAAACATTCTGAGAATTTGAGAAACAGGAGGTGCATAAGCCCCACTTCCTCGGTGTCCTCCCAGCTCCATCTTAAATAGCACTCTTAGCAGTGCTTACTCCATTTTATTCTTTCCTTTGTCACATGCGTATTTGTGTGCATGCCCTTGTGTGTGCATGTGTGCCTGGGGCTCGAGGAGTAACGGGCTGCTGTTTGTTTCCCAGAGGAATATCAACTCATAAATTGATGCAAAATATATTTTCCTTTCTCAATTTAGTTTCAATTTAGTAATTTGCACCTGTAAAATAATTTTAATTTTTATTAAAAGCATATGACTTATCATTAACCCTTATATGCTTTAAAAATAGAGATGATTATGCAGGAAAGGAAGGGAACAAAAACTATCAGATTTTAAGCTCACGTGCAAGATAAATGCAGAAAAGATAAAAATCAAGGTACTTTCCCACCAAAGAGGCCAGTATTATCAACCATATCACGTTTCATATGGCTTCTTATTTCATAAACTGTATGAATATTATTTATTAGAAACAATAATTAATGTGAGATTAGATTTTGTACTTAAATATCATAATTTCTTGCTTTAAAGAAAATTCCCCAACAGCTGTTTTTATAAATTGTTGTTTAGTTTTTCCTTCTTTAAAATTCCAGTGTATTTGGATTTAAAAAATAAATACCCCACACCCATGGTAACTTATCTTTTAGCACCATCAAATATAAGGATTCATTATTTTACAGTGGAGGAATTCGTAGCATTTAGTAGCGTTTTACTATAACACTATTGGACTGACCAAACTATAGGATTGATTGGTCTTTGTATATAGACACATTCTGATAAGAAAGGCAACTGAAAAGTAGAGAAAAATGCTAGGTATAAATCTTAGTTAAATTTAAAAAAAATTGTGTCAAAACTCACCAAACTTAATACAATTGAAAGTAATGAAAGGTGCTGCCCACATGAACTAAAAGTATTGTCTGTCTTATGAAAATCCCCGATTCAGTAGCTGATCTTAATGTGAAGGCAAAAACAGGGGTCTTAGTCATCATTTGTTAGGTACGAAGAGGAGACTACTCCTGTATTAAGAAAAAAATTACTAGCTTAAATGTGAACCAGTAGCCCCTAAATGAGTACTAACCTCCCTCTCCCCGAAAGAAATGGCCATATGTTATGTTCTCCCAAATATTTTGCCTTTCCAGGAAAAGGCATTCCAACCTTGCTTAAAATAACAAGCAGATAAACATACAAAATAACACAGTAACAAGAAAATCAAATAGTAACAACAAAAGCTGTTGACGATGAATATAGTTCGTAACAGAAGTATAGCTAGAAACTAAAAAAAATGGCCTTGTGTACAGCAACAGCGTTAATGACCTTGGTGCTAGGTCCTTTGTGTGCAATCCCTTTGATGCAATGTAAGTTTCTTCTTGGCAGTCACCTGTCACAGACTGAAGTGTACTGAAGGTATTCTGTGGCTTGCTCACTAAAGCCACGATTAAGAAGTGGCCAGTGCTGTCATTCATGTCTGTTGTCTGAATATTACTCTTGGGAATACATAGACAGTAGACGTTTTTCTTACTGTGCAATTTCCCATTAACCTATTCTGGTCAGTAGTGACTCAGAATGCATCTTAATTCACCTCCTTGGATGTTGGTGGAACAAAGAATAATTTCAGTCATCCCCCTTTTGACAAATCCAGGGCATCTTTTATATTATGTAAACCCATTTAATGTGACAGAGATTTAAAACAGAGTAAGTTCTTGACGTAGTTAGAAAATATTTTGTTTTCTAGACTCTAGAATCACAAATACCTATTTTATTGTTTGAGCTTTACTTGCTATTGCAGTTGTCTGCCTTTCTGCTGATGGTGACACTTAGATTTTTAAATGAATTTACTAAAGCCAAATCCTTTCTTGAACTTTGGAAATTTTCAAAAGGTTCTCGTTTATAATTCAAAAAGAAACTTCTTATGCCTTAAACCTTATTCTTTCTGTAAGATACCCTGGGTCAGATGAGGCTGGCATTTTATAGGTATGGTATTGTACCCTGGGTCAGATGAGGCTGGCATTTTATAGGTATGGTATTGTAGAATATTATCAAGGTAAAATGAAATATTTATATTTTCATTCGTAAAGTAATCAGTATTTTGGATCTAAAATTATGTCTAGTATGCTTACTCCAAAATATATAGTTTTGTACTTCCTTCTCTTATATTGTGTATTTATGGTATATATTCTCATATATATGGTATATATATTCATATATATGGTATATATGAGTATTCAGTTAATAAACTCAGAATTAAAATCATGGAGAATACTTTTTTTTTTAAGATTTTATCTATTTGTTTGTTTATTTAGAGAGCAGGGAGAGGGGCAGAGGGAGTGGGAGAGAGAGAAAATCTGAAGCAGATTCCACACTGAGGCTGGAGTCCGACATGGGGCTTGATCCCACGACCCTGAAATCATGACCTGAGCCAAAATCAAGAGTCAGATGCTTCACCAACTGAGCCATCCAGCTGTTCCTAAAATCATGGAGGATACTTGATATATAACTCAAAATTGATAACATCATGAAAGAAGTGGTGCCCCTAACATAGAACTTCTACTTGTGTTCTCAAAGAACTTTATTAGGTCATTCTATAACCAATACATTATGAATATATGAGGTTATTACAAAGAAAGAAATATATATGGGTAAAAATACTTAAGGTGCATTTTAATTATTTCCTGCAAAGTACTGATTATACTGGGTTTGCTTAAGTCTTGCATTTCATTTTCCAGTTGTGCAATCTATTTTTTATTAAGGTATAATTGATATATATCATTATGCTAGTTTCAGGTATACAACATACTGATTCAATATTTGAATACATTGCAAAATGAGCATCACAATAAATCTAGTTAACATCTGTTACCATACAGAGTTATGAAGAATTTTTTTCTTGTGATGAAGAGTTTTAAAATTTAATCTCTTAGCAACTTTCAGATAGGCAATATAGTATAATTAATTATAGTTATTACATCCCCATGACTTATTTTATAACTGGAATTTTGTACCTTTTGACACCTTTCACCCATTTCACCCCCTCCCTCTCCCTCCTTTTCTGACAACCACCAATCTGATCTCTGTATCTATGAGCTTGGGTTTTTTTGTTTGTTTTGTTTGTTTTTTTTTTTAGATTTCACATATAAGTAAGATCTTATGGTATTTGTCTTTCTTTGTCTGGCTTCTTTCACTTAGCATAATGCCCTCAGTTTCCATCAATGTTGTCACAAATAGCAAGATTTCATTCTTTTTTATGGCTGAATAGTATCCCAGTTTTAACATTTTTTGGACAGGGTGGGTTTTTTTTCAAAGCATCAAGCTTTACAAAAGCACATGTTTTGTAAGTAAGTCACAAAATATTCCATCTTAAGTTGTAATCTGTATTTTTCTAGAGACAATCTGTATTTAATTTAAAATTGTATTCTCTATTTTTCAAGAAACATTCTGAATGTGTTGGACAGTAATTGCATAGAGAGAATGATCTTTGGAATTATATCATTTTTTATTTGCTTCTCACTTTTGTTTGCCCATCATAAGATCTGGACCAGCTCTGTCTCCTTTTTTTTGATCTAAAAACAAAATTCTGTACATCTGTTTGGTCTATAGATCATCTGTCTTTGAGTTGTGGTCCATGCTCCAGAATCTTCTTATGAAAACAAAGTTCTTTTGCACCAAGGAGTAAACTCAAGATGTGAACTATTTGCGGGAGGGAGAAAAGATCTTTGTTTCCTGGCTGGATTAAGTGGTAGGATACCCAAACAATATTCTTGCTGGGAAAAGAACATACTGAGAAACAATGCTGTTTTCCTTTACAATTTTCCCTTTCACAAATAAGGACAGCTCATGTTACATATCAACTTTGTTGATGAGTCATATACAGTGAACTCCCTCAACCTTGTACAGAAGTGCCAAAGACGTAACCACCTATAGAATTTTATCAATCTGATCTCATCTGAATGTGTGAAAAAAAAAAAAAAGATAAACTGTGCTTTCCTAATCACTACAAGTCCTTACTGAATCTTAAAAATGGGCAAGTGGCTATTTTCAAGAAACTCTTTAGGAGAGAAGCACCAATCTTAGGAGTCTTAGAATCTGTTTTTAGTCCTATCCCATCTGGAACCTCAGACTCAAAACATCTCATCCTAAACTCCTGTCTTCTTCCCTATTTGTCTTTTTTTAACCTGCCACCCAGCTACCCAAGCTAGACGTCTGGGTCAGCCTTAACTCCTTCAGATTTACCGTATCTGTGCAGCGACATTCCCTGCTGGTTTTACCTTTTAACTAGTTCTCTGGTCCATTTGCTCCTCTCCTTATGAACAGCCATCAATCTAATTGGGACTCTTATTTCTCTACTAGACTGTTGTAGACCTGTCTGAATTGGTTTTCCTCCCTTCAACCTTAGTACCCTCATGTCTGCCTTCAACACAGCCTACAGAGTGCTGTGTCTGAAACTGGGTATTTGACAGCACCGCCTTTGTACCGAGAACCCAGCAGTGTTCCCTTGCCATCCATATGATAAGCTCCACACTCTTTCATATTCCTTCAAAGATCTCCATGATATAGCATTTACCTTCCTTTTCAGGCTGTGAAACTTTATTAATCATGCTGGTTGCTCGTTCTCCTGTCTCTACCCCCACTACTCCTAGTCATGATCCTTTTACATCTAGTTCCTAAGCTTGCCCTTTAAGCCTGGTGCAAGGTAAATGCTCACTCGATGTTGGTTAAATAAATTTGGTCTTTAACCAGGAATGAAGTTTAACTAGAAAAAGAAAAGACCTTAGGATACATTATTCTGGGAAATCACAGAATTACCTAGTCATCATTAAATCAGGTGAAAATATTTTCCAAATTTCAGAGCTGCCTGTGAAGATTAAATAAAGTAGAAGATGAATGTAACTTTTGTTTTCAAGGTTTATCCTTTCCGCAGTGCCTATCATCTCAGTAAAAGAGCCCTCTGTCTGCCCTTTTACTAAAATTTTGATATCATTTATATCTTCCTCTTGCTCACTCCCATGCCTTGAGATTCATGGTGATTCCATCTTTTTCTTTTTTCTCCCAAGAGAGAAAGCCCCTTTTTTTCTGGGCTCAAGTAGGAAAACTGGGAGGAGGGGAGAATTCTTTTAGGACATATAACTCCTATATAATCCAAGTACCTGTTATTTGCCTGTCTGTATTCATTCTGCCCTCATAGGTCATTACCTACAGTGAAGTGGCTTTTATTTCACTAAGGAAGAAGTTACTTCCTCACCTAATTGTCATCAGAACTACCCTAATTTTAATAAGTTGTTTTAATATCTACATTATATTGATGCAGGAATTTTTTTTTTTTTTTCACTCAAAGCCATAATCTCAGAGTTGTCATGTTCCAGGGCATTCTTTTGTTAGCAAATCTGGGTAATTCTATAAATCTCTTATGTGGAAGTTCTTCTACGCTGTATCAACTTCAGTTTGTACTGATATAAGCTATAGGTTGTCCATACAGGTTATCCGAGGGCATTATATATTATAATGAATATATACCTTAAGTATACATACCTAAACTAAGAAAAATTCCCTTGTTAAATAAGGAGGGCACGTATTGCGATGAGCACTGAGTGTTATATGCAAACAATGGATTGTGGAACACTACATCAAAAACTAATGAAGTACTGTATGGTGATTAACATAGCGTAATAAAAAAAAATAAAAATTTTTAAAAATCTAAAAAAATAAAAAAATAATATATAATGCCCTTAAATATGGTATAATTTATCATCACTGGATGATTTTTCAATGTATATGTTATATTAACTTAAAATCCAAAAAATGGCCTCTCTGGTCATCTTCTCCTCCTTCCTAAGATCTGATTGGTCCTGTTTCAGTGTTTTGAACTTCAACGGTGTATGATGCCAGCTGATGAAGTCAGCAAAAATTAACCAGTCCCACTGTCAGTATCTTATAGAACAAGTAGTAGGTTGCTGAAGACTATAGTTCTTGTTGTCAGCTGGTTCTGATCGTGTCAAATTGTTTTATTCAGTTGTCTTCCTTAGTTTATGATGTTTACCTATCAAAAAACTTCTTGTTCTTTTTGTGGAACAAGAAGTTCATATTTAAAGAACATTAAGCAAAGAGATTAGGCAGTCTGCCTGCCCCGGAATGTGCCTTGCTGTTACACAAAGTTCAGTGATAACATTAGCCAATAAAACTTCTGCAGACTCGGGTTTCCCAGATGAATTGATTTTCTTGATTTGTAAAAGATAAAATCAGTAGTTCTTAGGCCATATGTGACCTTATGGACGAAAATTTACACGTTGGCCTGAATTGGGGACAAGATATTTAGTTTCCAATATTCCTTCGAAGTTGTCTGCTTGCCCACCATTCTTAAGATCGGGGGGAAAAAAAAAAGCAAAACATAAATGTAAATATCAAAGAAAGAGCTCATATTTAAATGAAATATTGATGCGTAATTTTCTATTTGATTTTTTCCCTTCTTCCTACAGTAATGTCTATGGTAGTGTCTGTATAATCAGTTAATCCAAATGGTCCTATTCAAGTTCCGTTAAATCAAGGTGGTTGAATAGCCAATGATTAGCTTTGTTTATATATAGGGACCTTCTTGAAGATTCAGTTGGTAGCTGATAACCAAGTCTAGTAAATCTGATATTTAAGTTTTCTGAATTGGTTAGCTCTAGATCAATTCAGGGCTGTCCGCTTCTACCTAAACAAACGAACAAATTTAGAATCTATCCCCCCCCCCCAAAAAAAAGTTTCAAGACGAAATTGCCCACATGCCTCAAAGACTACAAACTGATATTTTGAGGATTAGGTAAATGTACTCTCATTGTTTCACACCCCCATCCTAAAAAAAATGTCTCCCTCAGAAATTATAGCAGCTTATTTTACGTAACTAAAAATGTAATGGTATTCGTGTGTAAGTAGGACTTTTGGAACACGTGTGTTCCTAAGACTCTGTTGAATGATCATGAAAAATGCAGCTCCTGGCCTCATCCCAGAGATTTTGATTAAGGAACAGTTATTTTTGAAACCTTTCTCAAGTGGTTCTGAGGCAGGGGGTCCAGGAACACCTCTTCAACAGCATGGTTATAAACAATTAATAAAAAGATTGCAACTCTTCTTATCTCTGTGCCTAATAATGATCCCAAGTGTGCTGTGGCCTCTCAGCATTGAAATTCCAACATGCCACACAGTGTTTGGTGGCCTAGTGGCCCTCTTCTTCTACTTTGCTGGGTCCAAAGAAAGAAAGGTTGACTGTGGAGCTAATATCACAGTTTTGCTTTGTTTTATACTTGACAACCTAGAGGGCCTGGTCCCATCCTTTTGTAACTTGAGAAAAGGGGTCATTTTCTCCCTGCCTTACCTTGGGAAGCCGGTGTCTGCTGAGCAACGGTAAGGGCACCTGCCCTCTCCCCTTTGAGGACGGGCTGATGGGGGTGGGGTCGGGTGGGGGACAGGGCTCTTCCGGAGCTTGACCAGAAAAGTCCTTGACACTTAAACTTGTAAAAGGACAAATATCTTCTGACCCCACAAGTACCCATCCCTTTGAAAGACATAACTTGTCAGTAAACATGAGGCAGAAGAAGGAAAAATAATAAGCAGCCGAAGAGATTTCCTCCAGGCTCTACCATGACAGCTGTTGTTTTCAACTAAATGATAATGAGCAATCAGCAAGTAGCTCACCTACAAAATGCTGAAGCCATTTTCCAGGGAAGCCAAAGTTTCCATTTTAGAGAAATGTAACTGTTTACATTTCTTTATCTATAATCTCTTACCAAACTTCCCTGGGAGCCATATCTCTTATTTAGTTTCCACCAAGGAGAGAAATTTTTCTTGTAGCCAGAGGGACGAGAAGGGGAGGTGAGGACAGACAAGTAAACCAGAATCAGGATTCGCCCCAGGAGGAGAAGCCATTTACCTTGAGAGGTAGAGACCTGCAGAATATTCTCAGATATAAAACTGAGAACTTTGGTTGATTTTTCTTCATGTTGTCTAGAAAATAATTAGCTTAATCTTTGATGCATGCTCTGCACTCCTAATCCTTGGAGACACAAGAGTAGGAAATGTAAAATTAGCCTTGCCTTGCTCAAGTTGGGAGGGAAATGTGAGTCCTCTATAATTTGAGAAGTTAAGAGGGAACAAATCACACCATTTGCTTCATTCTTCATCTGGAAAATGCTCACGTGTCCCTAAATCGCCTCCAGTCCAAATATCTGATCATTAAGGCTGCAGATACTTAGAAAAGAATACAGATCCAGCCTCTCAGGGATGCATTCAAATGCCACATAATGACTCACAGTTGATCAAGCATTTGTGTGTATTCAACCACTGACTTCCGCCATCACGTAACCCCATGCTCCTTGGGAGTTCCAGCATGTGACCGCCTGTAGCACAAAGGACTGGCCCCTGCCCTCTTCCCCTTTGGTGTCCAGACTCCAGCTAAGTTGCAGTTTCTGTATATTTGTTTTGGATCTGCCTAGATCTGCGTGCGGCTGTGAAGGCTTGTCAGAAGGCAGCTTGGATAAATGCTATCCGTGTGACCGCAGTGATGCCTTAGGTGGGGGCAGCAAACTGCAGTCTTCCATTAACTACATAGGCCAGCTGTTAGCCTCCAGGTGGAGCTGAGGCCACTAAAACACTGACAGTATTAAGCCAACAGTTTACATTAAACCTACCCATCTAAGTCACTCAATAAACCTAACGCAACTAAATGAATAACTTTAAGTGCATGAAAACTAGAACATAATTTCTATTATTATGACTTTTGAAAAAGAATGCAATCTTTTTTGAACGTAAAAAGCTATATGATAGCGTGGACAATGTATGGGTTGTGCTCACACTTGACGTGTGTCCCTTTCCTTGTATAAAACAATACAGCTAGGAAACCAAGTTGATCTGAAGACGATTTAAGCTACAGGGTAAGCACTTCACAGATAAGCTGCGGAGGACTGATGCTAAGTGCTGTGTCTGTCCACCCTGCCCCCTCACCGTTACAACTACTCGGGACTAAAGATGAATAAATATTGGCTATTCTAGGCTTTGGTTGTTAGGAATTCCAGGGAGAATATTTTGTAGTTTGCTTGGGTACTTTTCAGATATGCTGTTGGGCAACTTCAGCTCTGCACTTTGAGTACTTGTTAATTCATAATCGATTAAAAAGCTGCTATGTGCCAAGTCTGTAATCGACGTTGGAAATAGAAAGTCACAGAGGAAGACCCTACCTGCCTTTGGGGATCTTACAGATCAGTGGGAGGTTCAGAGATGAACACTGATCATTTCATTACTGGATTTGCAAGTTCACCGAGAGGTAAGAGCTGGGACTGCTAAAACCCTTGGAAAGCTCGAGGAGGCCACCGGGGAAGCCCTTGGCTATGTGGTAACTGTGAAGTAAGAATTTGCCTGGTTGTATGTGGAGAAAGGAGAGGATAATTTTGGCTCAGGAGGAACATGGCTGAGGCACTGAAGAGTGTTTGGAACAGGGAAGGAGCTACAAATATTGTAGTTAGACTAAGTGAGGGAGTAAGTAATAGGAACTGAAGCCAGGGGAAATAGGCTGGGACCAGATAAGGCTAAGGAGTTGGGCTTTTATCCTGAGGGTAATGGGCAGCCATTGAAAGATTCTAATGGGAAGTGACATGAATAGATTGGCAGTTTGGAGAATTCATTCTGGCAGCCTTAGGGAGGATAAATTGGAGAGAGATTATCTTGGAGGCAAGAGAGGGTAGTTAGGGGGTAATTACAGTGGAGAAAAAACTTGAGAAGGAACTGAATAAGTTTGGGTTAGCCAAGCAACATCAGCGCATACATGATGCGGTCTCGGAGCGTGAACAGCGTATGTACATGCAGCCAGAGCTTGCGCAAATGATCTTACTACCCTTTTTGAGGAGCTGTGTCTACACTAATAGACATGGTTTATTCATCTCCATGCATCTTTTCTTTTTCCATGCATACTCCCCAGCACAGATGTTAATGTGTAGTTCCACGCAGAGCTTGATAATTAATTGCTATTTCATAGTTTTCCATAAAACTGGGTTTGGGGAAAAGAGATAAATGAGGGTCTTCCTCCCCCACTCGTCTACTCAGAACCTGGTTTTTGAGCTTGGTAGATAAACAGAGATGAGTAAACCCCAACTTAATGCTAACTCTCCTATTCAGATTTTGTTTTTACCGCCTTTGTTTGAAATCATGCCAACCGCGTAACTAAGTGCTATAAAAACAGTGGTGTTGTGAGTTGGTATTCATTGGACTTGTCAGTGATTTACAGAATACTGATGCAACTGTAAAAGTATTTTAATATGGCAGGATTTTGGGGGGGGGGAGTCCCTGTTTTATTAATGACTTGGTGAGGTTAGTAAGTTGGTGGAGAACAAGAAGATAAATGCAAATATTGACTAAAATATTTGGATTACCAGATTCCAGAATAAGAAATATATTTCTGCATAAAACCAAGTCAACTATATTGTGCACTTAGTAATGGCTAAAGTAACGAAATAATTTGAGCACCTTCTCTGCACCAAGAACTATGTAGTGTATATATGCATATGTATATTTGTATAAATTTTTTATTTTCTCATTTAAGGCCGTGTTTACCTCAATGAAAGCAAGTTGTAAAAGTTAGGATCAGGGTTTATCCCCAGATGTTCTGACATCAAATGTTAAGCCGTTTCCTCTATCCTGTTTATTCTCCCATGCCTGCTGTCTCTGAAATAGGCATGCGTTCCTTCTTTCAGGAGAAGGGAATATTTCCATGCCATCTGTAGCCTTTCAGGCATTTAACCACTATTGTGCCTCATTGCTGAAGGAAGTTTTTCTCCTGACTGGGCTGAATATTTCAGGTGGTTTGGGTTGTCAGTCACGGACGTAGGGAGGAGAGCAAAGTTTTAATTTCCTCCATTATGTGGAAGTAACAACTCTAAGATAGTGTATTTTAAGCTGAGCTCTTCATATAGGCAGATTTTGTGCTAAGCATGTTTGATTAGTTTAAGCTTCACCCTAATATGTATGAGACAGATGTATCCCAATGTCACAGGTAAGGAAACGGGATTGAAAACCGTAAGCAGGTAGTTCATGCAGGGTCCTTGGACTACTGAGTTGCGAGGCCAGGATTCAGATTCAGGTTTGCCTGCCTCCAGAACCCGAGAGTTCAAGCATCACACTAGAGTGTCTGTTACTTAAAAATTTGCTAGAGCACGGCCACTCAAAGTAGCCAGTCCATTAACAGTTACTGGTCCCCAGGGGGACAAGAGAACTTGCCCTAGAATGTAAATTGATGCACGTCTTCCTTTATTGGGGAGGTTATGCTATTTTTAAAAAAAATGCCAGCTTACTGGTACAGTTGGCTTACGTTCTGGTCAAGCGTCTGCTTATCTTGTTGCAGCCCAATAACAAAGAGCCCTATACAGGGACCCCTGGTTGAGAGACCACATTTAACTTGCAATGTGCTGGGTAATTGTGGGCCTGCTGAATTCGTCTCGTGATAAATATCCCACCGAAGCTGTAACAACCCATTTCTTGAGGCCGTAAATGCCTCACAGTTAACAAATACTCCACTAAGGAAAAAAAGAAGTTTTTGTAGACGTATCTGAACATTTTGAATGAGATGCATACATCTTCTTTTTAAAAATGTTCCATCAGAGGTTGTATTCCAAAATGAAGCTAACTTTCTATTTAGAGACAGGAAGTACATACAGTTCTGCGGCTATACTCTGATCTTAAATACTATGCTTGTAGGAGTTATAGTAACTACATTGCTCAGTGATTCGGGCACAAGGGTACATTTAGTTCATGTTAACGTTCTTCCTTCATATAAGCCTTAAAATTATGAATAAAGTGCTTCCTGGAAATTCTGTAAAAATAGACACAAATCAAATGAAAATAATAGGAAGGAGGTAGAGAATCGAATGAACTATTACCTAATTTTTTCAAGACTGACATCTTTAATAGGGTTTCCATGGGCTGTTACAAAGGTTTTGAAAAACATGATTCCCAAGTGTCATATGGTTCTCAGGTTAGCAAGGGTTTTGTCAATCTTTACTTGGTACAAGGCCATTTGCCACTTGTGCCTGGGGGAAGCCTTCTTTATGACATCCCTAGATGATTGGTTTTCTTTTTCTTTCCTCCTCCCTTTTTTCTTCCAGTCTCTCTCTCATTTTCTTTCTCCCTCTCTTATTAAGAAAACTTGTCTGTTCAAAATGAAGTTCAGTGCCTCTGTAAATTCCACGAAGGCAAGGAAACCATGATTTAAGTTAATCTTCATTGCTGAGCTAGGAGGAGTTTCAAACTAGGGTTCTGTGTATTCACTTCACAGTATATGGAGATTTCTTATAGAATTTTAGAAACCGCAGGATGCTGATGCCCACTAGTCTTAGAACACAAACTTTTGCGATTTTGAATGATGCAAAGGTTTACAGTTGTTGTATTTTTGTCTATCCTCTATCGGATGCTTAATCAGGAATGCAACATGAATCTGTCTAACAAAGCAGGAACTATTTATACAGGGTTAAGCTTTTAATCCAGAAAATGTTTACTGAGCACCAATTATGCACAGGTAATTAGGAAAAGGCTTGGCCCTTTCTCTTAGAGGTGCTGTTAAGCAATGTCATTTTTCCATTTAGGCTATAATTCTGTTCAGAAATTAAAGAGCAAATGTTCTGAATGGCACTTTCTTTTCTCCTTCCTAAGAATCAATAGGCAATTACACTGACCTGGGAAGCAAAAGAAATTCACCCTAATATGTGAGTTTACCATTTAGAGGACAGCACATACTTTACATGCTCATTTAAACATGTGCTGCTATAGTCATTTTTGAACTCATGTGAGAAGAACTTCTTTATACATTATGAAAAAGTATTACCCCTGACAAAGGATTTTAAATATTCAAATAATTCTTTCAAAAGATGATAACTTGTTTCTACTTTTTTTTTTTTTTTTTACATGGATGATATTGAGGTTTACTAAAATTTTTTGTTGTCATTGGCCTCTGGTACCTGGAATAATTTTCCCACCACGCCTTTGGTGATGTAACTTCAGCCATCCTCTTCACTCTACAGAGAGTGATGCACTTTGGCCAAGCAGCTTAATGACAACCATACTTTATATTCCTGTAGCCTTTGCCAGTTCCAGTGTCGGGCTATTATTCTCATTTTACCTTCAAGAAAACTGAAGCTAAGAGGGGTGACAGTCTGTGAAACACACACTTACAGTTGTCTGTCTGGGTTCAGATCCGTGGCTTGTCAAATACGTGATTTGGGGCAAGTTACTTACCTTTTTTGGCATCAGCTTCTCCATGCCTAAAGTGGGGGTCATGATAGCACCTACCTTACCGGCTGTTGTGACAGCTTGAATTAGTACACGTATGTTAGATACTTAGACCAGTGGTAAAACTACATCTAGGTCAATGTTTGGACCCAGATTTCTGACTCCATCTAGTGTTCCATTCATTACACTAGTGTTTCTGTTATGTCTCATCTCACCACTTCCTGTGGTGGTTGATGGGGTAGCAGACCAGAGGGAAAACCAGCGTGTTCTTCTGCTACAATTTCTACAGCTTCTTGAATTCAAAACAACCTAGATAATAACATTGTCAGTGAGAGCAGTTTATTTAGTAAGGCATCCAGTGGCCCAGGCTCAGTATCTAATGCTTTACACATGTTTCTCTACTCAACCCTCATAGCAGATCTGTCTATCCTCATATTACAAATGGGGAAATGGAGGCAGGAGATTTGTGCATCTCATCAGAGGACAGTGGTATGTATCAAAAGGGAGTTTCACATCGACTTAATAATGGCATCCTTGGAATGAAACAGGAATGTGCTTAATCATATCAAGCAATCTGATACTCAGAGCTCATCTTCATCCATTACCCATTATTTATGCTCTGAAGCTCATGAACTTTTTTCAAGAAGTAATGGCAGGTAGCATGGGGGGAAGGGAGGGATCGGGATTATCAGACGGAGGTAATGACAGTAGCAAGCCAGTTGTGTATGGCATGACGGCACAAGAGGAAGCAGGAGAAATTTAAAAAGTGCACCTAATAACTGAAAGATACTCCATTCTGGGATATTTCAGAGAAGGGAAGATGGCCTCCACACCTCAGTAGCCCCTTAAAGCATCCGTATGTCTGCCATTAGAGAAGTCATGAGTGTCTATAACAGTGGCAGAATTTCATCCAGAAAATGTGAGATTCTGCTTGTGTCCTCTTTTCTGTTGCACTTTTTGAAGAATTTTTTCTCCAAAATAGTAAATAACCATTTGAGTATTAAAGGGGTAAGCTCCAATTATTTGGAATGTTTCCGTACTTATAACCGCACTCTTTAAATCTAACCCTTGGAGCAGTAGGGATGCCTAAAATCAGAATTTGGGGGAGCCTGAGAGTTCAGTGTGACTAAGGATTTCGGTCAAACAACAGCGTTTTAGAAATGTTTTGAGTATTTTTTTGTCTCAGTGACATCAATGTATTGATCAGCTCCTGTTCAGTGTTCTTCCTTGAAAATCATCGATCTCTTCTCAGCTCATCATCATTAAATACATTTGCAATTTGTTTGTGAAATGTTACAGACTTTTCCCTTCTTTGCTCAATTGAGTTATTCCAATGTGATTATAGCCACTGATCCTTTCCAGCCTGGCATAATCGGGTTCTTTACCATTAGGGTCAGGTTGGGTTTTGTTATGTTAGTAAGTGACTGAAGGCTGTTCGGAGGGCAGGGTGGAAGCAGGGTTAGCTCAGTTTTCCTCCTCCTTAAATATTAGTGCTTGTTGTCTTCGTTAAGAGTCATCAGAAGATACCTTAATACACACCAACAATAAGCAGAACCTGTGGATTCTATTTCTGAAGTTGATAGAGTTTGGACAAGTCACAGTCTCTGCATTGTGACTACATCCCAATGGGAACTCTCCTTCATTGTTGGTGGGAATCAAACTGGTGCAGCCACTGTGGAAAACAGTATGGAGGTTCATCAAAAAGTTAAAATTAGAACTTCCTTACGATCCAGCAATTGCACTACTAGGTATTTACCCAAAGGATGCAAAAATACAGATTCGAAGGGTACATGTACCCCGTTGTTTATAGCAGCATTATCAACAATAGCCAAACTATGGAAGGAGTCCAAATGTCTATCAACTGATGAATGGATAAAGAAGATGTGGGATATCTATATCTGTATCTGTATATATAATGGAATATTACTCAGCCATTGAAAAAGAATGAATCTTGCCATTTGCAATGACGTGGATGGAACTAGAGGGTGTTATGCTAAGTGAAATAAGTCAGTCAGAGAAAGGCAAATTCATATGATTTTGCTCAGAAAATGAACATATGGGAAGGGGGGAAGAAAGAGGGAAACAGAAGGGGGAATGAACCACGAGAGACTATGGACTTTGGGAAACAAACTGAGGGCTTCAGAGGGGAGGTGGGTGGGGGATTGGGTTAGCCTGGTGATGGGTATTAAGGAGGGCACGTATTGCATGGAGCACTGGGTGTTATATGCAAACAATGAATCATGGAACATTACATCAAAAACTAAGGATGTACTGTATGGTGACTAACATAACATAATAACAAATTTAAAAAAAAAAAAAAAAAGAGGAAACAAACCCTAAGATAGAGATAGAGAACAACAATAGTGAACAAACTGAGGGTTGATGAAGGGAGGTGGGTGGGGGATGGGCTAGATGAGTGATGGGGATTAAGGAGGGCACTTGTTGTGATGAGCACTGGGTGTTCTATGTAAGTGATGAATCACTAAATTCTACTCCTAAAACCAGTATTGCATTGTATATTAACTAACTGGAATTTAAATAAAAATTTGAAAAGAAAAAAAAATTTTAATTGAAAAAAAAAGTAGAATTGTATCACTGCAGTTCCCCTCCTGTCACTAGAGATGCAGTAAAGAGAAATGAGGTGATCGGTGCAGAATGTGCGGAAGCCCTTGAAACATGCTGTATCAACTGGCGGTGGTTATTTTCTTGTTGCGGTCGTTGTCTCCCAAGCCCTTCTCCACCAGTGGTCATTACTGTGCTCTGATGGACTGGTGCAGCGGCAAAGCTGTGACAGTCAGTGAGGTTTACACAGGAAGTCAAAAAGTAGCAGGATTAGATGGACCAGTTCAGCATGCAGAAATCAGATATGGGGGGCTTCTGAGGGAGGACATTGACTGATTATGAGCAAGCATTACAATGCAATATTTGAGCCATATTTAACATTGTTTTCCCCTTATCTGCCTCCACAAGGCATCTTCCCTTCCCATTTACCTTTACTGTCAGGCTACAGCCATGATAAACTATGGGTAAATTCAGTGGCAGGGAGGTTTAAAGATTTTGAGATTCTGGGGTGCCTGGGTGGCTCAGTGGGTTAAGCGTCTGCCTTCAGCTCAGGTCATGATCCCAGGGTCCTGGGATGGAGCCCATGTCAGGTTCCCTGCTCAGCGGGAAGTCTGCTTCTCCTTCTCCCCCAGCTTGTGCTCTCTCTTTCTCACTTTCTCTTGATTGCTCTCTCAAATAAATAAAATCTTAAAAAAAAAAAAAAAAGACTGAGATTCCACCCACATTTTGAGGGCACAATATTTTAGTCAGCACTAACCCACTGAGGGGTGGAGTCAGCATCCTCCCATGCTAGGATGAGATGTGAAGAGGCAGACAGGTTCTTTCTACCATAGTCAACCCAGATAGTCCAAAAGTGTATTTTATAGTCACTCTTAGACATAAAGCCAAATTTTAAGAAGTCTAAGAATATCTAAACTCATTAAATTAAATTAAACGAAGTAAGTGGATACCTGACGTGGTTCCTAGCACATGGTTGATGAACATGAACCCCTCTTTTGTCCTCCTTCATTAGCAATCATTATTGTGCCTTATGGACAGATGTATTAGCACCTGGTGACAAGAACCCAGCGTGGGTGGGCATGGAAATTAGGGAGAGTCAGGTAGTGCAGAAGGTCATGAATGAGACTTCCAGAGGAGTCACTAAATGGGTAACCCTAGGGTTTCAGGGGATTTTCATGAGAACTTCGGGGAAGCCAGAGCTTAGGGACCTGAGAACTCTAACATGGGCAATCCTCAGGTGTTGTAATCATGTTGTACCTCTAGAGAAGGACCAGTACATTCTAGTGATCTAGTCCCCCTTTGAGGTCAGGGGAAGATAAAAAGAGAATTGACGAGTTCAAATGCCAAGGTTTTGATGCAGTGAATCAGTGAGGGTACACTTGCACGTATGTGGCCCTGGAGAACAACATTGTCTCAGATTTTTGAGTCTAGGGAGAGCAGGAGTGGGAGACTTCACCATAAAATCATAGAGTCAAACTCTTATTCCACAACAGAATTTGCAAATAACTTCTCATAAATCTCTGCCAAATGTAGCTCTTAGCATTTCTATTTAGAAGCTGGAAATATATCAGTGACTTGGCACTGCTTACTCTGAAACTCATGTTATCTTTCCCTGCATTTGTGCCTAGCAGAATCTGCATTCTTGTGACCTCTAGGACAGAGATCCAGTCATCACAGAGAAAGCACCTACTTTGAGTTTAACCTCTGTTTCTTGTGGTTCATATGGTATCTTGTTAACTCGCACACCAGCCCTGGGGAGTATGGATTATTTCCATCCATTCATGGATGGGGAAACTGAAGGTCAAAGAATTTAAATGACATACTTAACATCCTACAGGAAAATGTGGCAGATACCGTCTCTAGGAACAAGTTTTCGTCACAAGTTCATTTCTCACGGGAGCCATTTCCATTGAATGTTCTGTGAGGGAGGTCACTGGGATTAAGAGTGAGGGAAGGCAGCCAAAGCTAGAAGGACGATCCTCTATGACCCTCTATTTTACAGTCTTTTTTTTTTTTTTTTTGTAATAGAGTTGGAAGGAAATGTAAAGCTTCTCTCTTTTTTAGGTAAAAATGACTGGATCTGTGCAAGTGAAGGAATGATGCGTAGGGTGGTTACAGCTTAGCCAAGGTGACACAGTAAAATGAGTATAATACTTTTAAAATGCAGTATTCATACAGCACCAATAAAAATGTGTGTCTTTCCCTCTAAGGTTCTAAGAGTTTAGAATCAATAGTAATTTCGACTTCAGCAAAATCATTTTTTTGCTACTTTTGGTTTTTTCTCCATCTCCATAGAACATTAACAGTTTTAAATTACAGAAGTCATGAATGTCTTAGAGTTAAGCTGAAAATCCTGGTCTGTTTTTCCCTAGACTTCTCATCTCTTCCCTGCCAGTGTCCTTTATCACTTCCTTCAGTGGATTTGGTTTCTGTTTAAGGAAGTCTTTCCTAGTTAATTCTTACCCTTGACTTTATCCTTGTCTTATTCAACCTTGCTTTGAACATTTAGGTATTATGGTTATATTATAAATTCTAAGAACAGATGTCAAACAAATCTATTTCATTAGGTAGCTCTGCTTTTTAGAGGCATTTAAGTGTTGTTCCCCCCAACTAAACACCAACTCTTTTCTATTACAAATACTTTGTAATAATAGTTCCATTTTACTTGGCAAAAGGGAATGCTCACAGAATTCTATACAGTAAATGGGAAAATGGAAATTTGCCATTGGAAAATGTTTCCAGATGTAGGATGTGAATACCAAGGCATTTTCCCCTACGATTTAGTGTGACTGATAATGCTGTTGATAGTAGGAGTTTTGTTGTGTTTCACTCTGTTATCAGTCCATCACATGATAAGCTTGTTTCTGCAGGTATTTCTGTTAGAATAAATAAAAGTTTGCATCTTACCCGGAAAATTATTCCGTAGTAAATTAAGAGAATTCAAAGCATTAACACAGTGGCAAAATTATATAGAAATAGCCTCTGTCTAGTATAAAGTTCAGTCAAAATATCTGACAATATGATGAGAATAAACAGTAATTCTGTTTCTTTGTTACGGTGGGGAATGGCAAGATGGGTTAACCAAAGCCAGATTGTCTTTTGCTCTAAGTGCAGTGGGTGCAAATTGAGCTGAGGATGCTGAAGGATGTTTAGTGGGGTTGGACAGGAACTATCCTCATGCTACCTAGTACACTCTGCGTGCCAGGGAGCAGACTCTTAAGTGCAACTAGGGGGTAAGAACACAGCAGGCCAAGAAAACATCATACTCGTGCTACTGTGACATTCAAGGAAGGATAAAAATGTCATTCTCAAGCAAGTATGGAAGGATGCAGGATTTTGCAAAATACGTTGAAGGCAAGCATAGGCTCCCTAAAGATTATTTACTAAAAAGTACTTTGGGTGTGTGCTGAACTAAAAAGTAAACCTATCTGCAGATAGTAAAGGGGCCTTAAAATGAGCCGGATACATTCCATCATGGAACCACATCAGACAAGGAACCTCCATGGCTCACCCAGAAGGTTAATGGAATTGGGTAAGACACCAGATTCAATTAGGGAGAATTACCGGATCCTTACTGAAAGTTTATCTTGTTATCTCCAATATTTAAAAATATAAATGTATAAGTTAATGCATTGAAAATGATTCCCTGCCAGAAATCCACAATTCAGCACCAACAAGATGGGATTTAAATATATGATAGTGTCTCTCTCCTACCTCCTCTGTGCAGGGCTTTCAGAATAATGATGTACATGCTGTCTATAAGAGAGAGATCTTGATCTTTTTCTTAAGCCAATAACCAGTCTCTATAATCATAAATCCTATATTTACTCCAAAAGGAGAGGGCATATGTTATAGATTGAATGTTTTTGTCCCTTCAGGATTCATATGTTAAGTACTAATTCCCAGTGTGACAATATTTGGAGGTGGTTGGGACCTTTGGGAGGAAATTAGGTGATGAGGATGGTACCCTCAAAAATGGAATTCATGCTCTTTTAAAAGAAATCCCAGGGAGCTTCCTTGCCCTTTCTGTCTTGTGAGGACACTGCATGAAGACAGCTCTCTGTGGACCCAGATGTGAGGTCTCACCAGATATTGGATATACTGGATCTTGATCTTGGACTTCCCAGCTTCCAAAACTAGAAGAAATAAATTGCTGTTGTTTACAATCCTACCAGACTATAGTACTCTGTTATAATGCTATAATGCCCAAATAGACTAAGACATTATGTATAGGATTTGTGGACACCCTGGAGTCCCACTAAAATCTATGTTAGTTTCCTAAGGCTTCCTTAACAAAGTACCACAAACAGGGTGACTTAGAACAACAGAAATGTATTCTTCCACATTCTGTAGCTTGATGTCCAAAATCAAGTGTTGACAAGCGCCGTGTTCTCCCCAAAGACCTTCCTCATCTCTTAAAGCTTCCAGCAGTTGTAGGCAATCCTTGTCAGGTTACCTTCTAGTAATCTTGACCCCGAAATGGCTAACTATGCTAGATTGGTTCCTTCTAGTTCTGTGGTGAGATCACCATGCATTTTCTTCTTCAGAACTTTGGTTTTACGTTGCCCTAGGTTTTATCTCAAGGCTGATAAATTTCGAGAATAAATCTATAAGAAATGAAGGCAGAACATACCAGGGTGAGAATATATTCCTCCCAGCAGTAATTTACCCAGCAGCTGGTTAACAGGGAAATTGGCCCAACTAAACAATTCCTGTTGTCTGACACACAGGATTTCTACCCCTTCCCTGTCTCTCTCTTCTCTGCTTTCTGATACACATTATGTGTCAGCGCAGTGTCAGTCCTGTGCTCACTGTCTGCCAGCAGTGTGCCTGGTGCTTTACAGAGAGATAAGTATTATCTCCATTTTATACGAAGAAACACATCATCAGAGGAGTTAGTGATGTGTCTGACATTATACAGGAACAAGTTGCAAAACTGGGGTTTTTAATTCAATACAGCTGATTCTCAAATCCCTCTCATTTTACTTCACCACTTTGTGTCATGATGACCTTCTTCCTTAAAAGGTTTTGGTGGCATGTATTTGTTTCAAACTTCATAATTAATACATGTTCAGACACAGAAGTTGAACAAACAAAAGTCCCAAATCTCCCTCACGCCTCCATTCCCCTGCTCCTGTCCTCAGTTCACCAGCATGGGGATCCGTAGAGCTTCTCCCTATGAACCATTTAGGCTTTATCCCTCTGTATATTTTTCCATGCATTTAACTATGTAGACAAATATATTTTTTCTCATATCTGGATGTTTTTTCCTACCTACAAAATGGATCATGTTATATGTATTACCCTCAATTTGATCTTTTCATTTAGTTTATATAATCATCTTTCCAGGTAAATGCTTGCAGAAGTAATTTGTTTTTTTAATGGTTATGTGATTTTTCACATAATGAATGAATTAGAAAATTTTCAGTCATTCATTCATTGGTGAGAAGCTGCATTTTTCGCATGTTTTTCTTCGTTCATTTGCTTGCTTTGGGCCATTATAAAGCATGCTAAGATAAATGTCTTTGTGCATGAATCCTAGTACTTTTATTTCTGTGAACGGATTTCCCAAAGTGAAAGTATACTATTTACTTAGTAGAAACTTCCAGTTAACCTTCCAGAACTTTTGTAGCACTTCATTTCCGCATCAACAGTGTATCAGAGTACCCATTTCCCTATACCATTGTCAACACTGGATGTTATCAATTTTTATTTTTTGCAAAGCTAAGGGTGAAAATGGCCTCCATTCATTTTTACAAGACTATTTTAAGTTTCCGCACAAGAATGACCTCCACAGCAAATCCTCGTTTTGCAGTCAGGGGAGAAAAAAACAAAAAACAAAAAACAAAGCGTACCTGTCTGGGTGGGTGCATTTGTGTGTATGAGCACGCACGCTTTCAAAAAGACAAAATAAATTGCACTGCTGGAAGGTAGAGAAGACAAATGGCTACTTAAACCCAAGGAAAGCAACATATGTGATGGTTGAACAGCTGGAGGCTGACACTGGGTCCTTGTCTCTGAAATCAAGAAAATAATACCTGATTCTTAGCTACTAAGAGGAGAGTAGGAAAATCACTGAGTTCATATCTTCAGCACGTTTGGACATCCTTGGGAAAAATGCTTTGGAAATGCGAGATGTTTTCATTTTGTTCCCTAGATTACATAATGCAATTTCAAAGTTTGCACTACCTGTCTTTTAAGGAACTCCGGAAATTTCACGTTGCACATAAAAAGAATCTCATTAAAAAATCCATTGCACTTATTATGTAAGTTACATATCATTACTAGATGCTTGTCAGCTTTATTCTCATTGCAGGGGGCTGCTGACACCTTCAGTCTTACCCATTTCTGATTTTCATGGTCTAATTTCTAATTCTGATGTTCTTTAGGAGATATTGCCTTCTAGTCACGGCGGGGGGCGGGGAAGCTAAAAGGTCAAAGATATTGAGAAAGTGGGTTTTCTATGGGGATATGGAGCTGTACAGTTCAGTGTGAGAATTCCCCCAGGCAAGGCTGGTCAAGTAGGGTATTTCTACTTGTACTGAGTAGTGTATATCTTTCAAACAATTTTTAGCAAGCGAGGTGTCAGGTAAAAGTCATCGGAATTGGTTTCTACATAAAAAATAAGCATTGATTCACTGAGAGCAATTATGAAATATGTCACTTCAAATGTTCAGCCTGGAGTGGGATGCTCACAAGAGGATTGGCCTGAGAGCAAATTAGTTGAACTGTTCTCTGCAGTGCCTTCCAATTGGTTGAAGTGAAAATGACTCTCAGTTAAGTTGTTCGGTTTTTTAGAGACCTATTTAAGTCCTGCCCACCACTTACCATTTAGTGAGTGTTCTAGGAATAAAAACCCAGCAAGTCATAGCACAAATGCAATGTGATTGTGGGTGATACCGCTCAGGCTCTGTTTTCCAGTATGTCTCATTGTATTTATAAATATTCAGATAGAGCAAAGAAAATTTGTATTTACATCTGTAAGTATGAGTATAGTTTGTAGCCAGACAGTTACCTCATCAAATTGCATCTGGTTGATGGTTATAAGAGAAGGGAATAGTCTCCAGAAGGATGAAAGTGGGGTGGTTTTTGGAATACCATAGCCAAGATCAACAAGAAGAGGATGGGTTTTGAAGGTAGAAAAATTCAAATTAGGACCTGAGGTCACTGCCTATTTCCTGGGCCTGAAACTCTCTGTCTCTTAAGTATTCATATAGCTGATTCCCTCACCTCAATCTATACTTTGCACAAACGTCACCTCAGTGAGACCTCCCCCGTCTTCCTAATTTTAATTGGAACCCATATCCTACTGGAACTGGAACTCTGGGTTTTCCTGTTCTTATTATTTTTACATATCATGTAGCACCTTCTAAGATACTTTACCAGATGTTATTTTACTTCAGTATTTATCATCTTGTTTTTACTCTCCAGTATATCACGTCCACAATGGCAGGAAATTGGGGTATGTTTTATTCATTGATATATACTAATACCTAGAACTGTTCCTGGAAAATAGTGAGTCCTCAAAAATATATTTGGTGAATGAATAAATAGCTAGATCTAAATAATAGATTCTTGTTCAAGCCTTTCTCACTATTATGATGATGCCATGTGTATAAATCAAGTTATTGGATTTGATACAATCGAGTCCTGAATGCTTCTATTTTTAAAAGATGTATAGTCATGTTGGCTAATTGAATTTAAATAAAAGATGTACAGTCAACTATAAGACTTTTTAAAAAGGTAAAAATAACATTATCTGTAGTAAGGATTTTGAAAATGTGCTTCAATGAAATAAATAATCTGTCCTTTTAAAAACTATCTAGAAAAGGAATTTCCAAGGATTTATCCAATGTGTAAGCAATCCTTCATTTCTTTCAGTCATCCAAGTTTTTTCTTATCTTGTTTTCATTGGTTGTGTTTTTGTCTGGTGGATTCCCAAATGACATGCTTGGAGGAATCTTTTCTCTTGGCCAGTCCTACTGGAGAATGGATCTTTTCAGTCCAACTTTCCTGTTGACTTACATAAGGTTCGATTCTTCTTTGGTTTCAGTCCAGAGGTTGACACTTTCCAAACCTCTCTTCAGAATTAGCGATGAAGTTAAGAAAGCAGAAGGTTTACTGGGGAGTAACGCCTGAGAAAGAAAAAGGGATGAGGGCTGACTGGGCAGAAGGAGCTGTCAGGCTAGAATGATCCTAAGAAAGCTTCTACCACAGGGCCTGTGGCGCAGAGATTACCCACTAGATTAGTCCTAGTTTGGGAAGAAGGGACAGGCCCTTGCACCACCTCCAGACTCCGTCATGAGGTGGAGTTGCCACAAGAAGAGCGCTGCCTCACCTCGAAACCTGAGGGGGTCCGGAATCCACTAAGCCCAGGAGTCCTTCAGCTCACCATTCTTGAAGGAAGCAGCTCTCCAGTTTTGAAGGAGAATTGAGCAGCACATCTCCCATTTGCTGTCATAGCCCTACCCGTGTCTCCTCAGCACTCACCCTCCGCTTGTGTGTTGATGACTCCCTTGTGTGGGCACTTGTGACAGGTCACTGCCGGATTTCTGTGGTGTGCTTGGCTGGTATGCACAGCAGGCCAGGGGTGCTGGCGACTTGCTGTCTCAAGAACACTGCTCAGTCAGTGAAGGAAGGGAACTGGAGGAAAAAATGACTCACTTTCCTTTCTGCTTAGATGGGACAACTCTGACATGTGTCCTCTACAGTCTTCCAGAGATTCCCCCAAGGGATTGAGCCTGAGCTGTCTGTGGCGTTAACCTGCTTGTTAATGCACGCTAAATTGACTTCTTGCCTTTCCCTCATTTCTCATTGCTCTATCCCCCATCTGTGCTTTTTGGAACCACCTCCCAAATAAACTACTTAGACTCAAGTCCTGCCATCTCCTTCCTCAGGGAACCCAGCCTAAGATCGGTACCTAGCTCTGTGTATGCTTGATAGCACTCTACCCGCTGACTACAGGTGAGGCTGGGAGTCAGGAACCCTGGAGGATATTGAATAATCAGTCCCTCTAAACCCAGGGATGTCAAATAACTTGGCAAAACTTATGCAGTGTATTAATGGGAATGTTAGAAGAAGAACCAGTGGTCCTTCAATTGATTTTGGTGTAGTTGAATTCTGATCTTATAATATGGGGCTGATGAACATTTAAAAATAGACAAGGTGCATGCACCCCAGTGTTTATACAATAGCCACATTATGGAAACAACTCAAATGCCCTGTAACGGATGAATGGATAAAGAAGATGTGCTATATATATATACACACACACACACACATACATATATATGTGTGTATACATACATATACACAATGGAATATTACTCAGCTATCAGAAAGAATGGAATCTTGACATTTGCAACAATGTGGATGGAGCTAGAGAGTATTATGCTAAGCAAAATAAGTCAGAGAAAGACAAATACCATATAATTTCACTCATGTGTGGAATTTAAGAAAGAAATGAGCAAAGGGGAAAAAAAGAGAGACAAACCAAGAAACTGACTCTTAGCTATAGAGAACACACTGAGGGTTACTGGAGGGGAAATGGGGGGGGAGGATGGGTGAAATAGGTGATGGGGGTTAGGGAGGGCGCTTGTGATGAGCACTGGGCCTTGTATGTAAGTGTTGAATCACCATGTTGTACAGCTGCAACTACTATTACACTGCATGTTAACTAACTGGAATTTAAATAAAAACTTTTAAAAATCAAATACATAAAAATAGATGAGGGATTGTTCTTCACCTCTATGTCTTGTGTGTTTCTTCTGAATATGATAGATCACTTCATGCTCTGGTGCTACAATTATGCTGCCTAATGTTCTTATGTCTTCGAGTTTTCATAATGCTTTCTTTCATTTTATCCCATTTTTCCCCCCACAGTAATCTGGTCATATGACTAGAGAGTTGAGGCTCCATTTTACTATGAGTAAAATTAGGCTTAGAGAATTTAAATGTCTTCTTTGGCCCATGCTTTAATTGTTAGTAATTGGAAGAGGTGATACTCAGGCCCAGATTTTCTTGCTCCAAATATAGTCACCTTGTCACTGTATCTTGTTGGTTTCTCTCAGATCCACATGCAGGCACGAGCCATCATCTTCTCTTCTTTCCCTTTTATTCCAATTAGCATCATCAAAATTTTGTTCCGTTTATGTACATTTTTATAAAGCCGTATTTGCATTCCGCTGATCTCTGGGTAGAACTAATACATTGAAAAATAGAAAGAAAAAACCTCCCAAGTAATACAAAATCTGAATTTCGTTATTAGCTTTGCTGTTTCCTATGAAAACTTCATGCAATGCTGCTGGCAGAAAAATGAATGAATCCTTTGCTACTTGATTACTTTCAACTTATTTTTTAAAAAATCTAATAAGAGTGTAGTAAAGCCACTTGAATAATCTATACACTAGAAAAGAAATCCTTGAAAAGTCTTTCTGCTTCAGACCTATATAGAGAAAAGCTATAATTATTCACTGTGTACAGTCAACCCTGATAGGAATTTTGAAGAGTTTTCTCAACTGGCAATCTTTTCACCTCATCTCCAACTCCAATTATTTAGTCATATAGAATTTACCGCCTGCAGTGTATGCAAACAGGGTGGAAAGATGGCAGAAACAAAGAACATTAAATTGTATTTTTGATAGGGAAAATACTTAATTTCAAGTTTTTGTGGTGGAATTTAATGAGAATTTTCTTCACAAACTGAAATACGAGTGGCAATGAGTGGTGCAGATATGAACAGAAAGTGAGGGGTACTGATGAGAGAAGTCAGTCACTTGCATCCTTATTAGTGGGACAATTACACCTGACCGTGGGAGTGTTTGTTTAGGGTCCTTATGGTCTGGACTCTAGCCAGAGCTGGGGAGTTGGGACCTGGGCTTGGAGATGGAGACCACAGCTGGGGGGAGGTCTCCTCTGACATCCCCACATTCCTTACCTTAGGAGTTAGCAACCGTAAAATCCAAGGCTAACGTCCTTCCAGAGAATATAATCTTCCTCTTAGGTAGAGACCAAGGAAACCTGTGGGAACGGGAATATTCCATTCCTCTTAGAAAACTCAAGTCTGCATTGACTGCTCTCTGTCATTTAAGACCAGCAGCAGAGCTCAGGGAAGTGACCAAGAGAATACATCTAAGCTGATCAAGATAAGAAAAGGACCAGGACTTCTTTAGAGCATTTCTTATTCCTGGCTGGCCCTGATGAACACTCTCCTGAGGTCCTGCCGGAATTCAAAACTGCTGCTTTTGAATCCCTGTGCTGTAGCCCTGTCTCTGTCTGTAATAAATCCCAAGTAGAGGTCATGTCAAACCCCCCTCGTGTGGTATCTGCCTACCATTACCTTGTTACCTAATGGCCTAGGAAGTCTTTCCTTACTCCTTTGGGAATTTCAGGACCTTACACAAAAAGGAACTGTGCTCAAAATCCCAAACATAGGATCACTCACCTTACTAGAATAGAGAAGGTTCATATGTCTCTTCATCTTGAGAACACCATTCAGTGTTATAGGCCATAGACACTTTCTCTTGAGTTGGTCTGTCCAGAGAAGATGTAAATATTTTTCAGGGTAAGAAATATTAAGCCAAAGCATGCTTCTCTTTGGTAAGTGATCCTTTGTGGAAGATAGACTTTTGCATGAAAAAGTGAGTGTGTCTGCCAAAGGCTGAGTTTATGTCCAGAGCTGTCTCTAATCCAAGTGTGGCCATCCAAAAAAAAAAAGAGATTCTAAAACTTGATCATAGCCCTCAGCAAAAGCCGGTCTTATCTGCATAAGTATCCAGATAACAACAATCTGGAACCTGGCTTTTTCAAGTATAGCACTATAGATCCCATCGCTGGGGGGTAGCTGTGGCCCAGTTCAGTCTTCTCTTTCAATATACCTTTACTTTTTTTTTTCTTAATTGAATGTAGTTGACCCACAATGTTGCATTAGTTCCAAGTGTGCAACACAGAGATTTAACAACTCTTTATATTACGCTGTGTTCACCACAAGTGTAGCTCCCATACATCACTATTAAAATACACTGACTATCTTCCCTATGCTGTATCTTTCATCCCTGTGGCTTATTCCTTCCGTAACTGGAAGCCTGTATCTTTGACTTCTCTACACCCATTTTGCCAGTCCCCCCACCCCCCTCTCCTGGCAACCAGCAGTTTGTATTTATGGGTCTGTTTCTGCTTTCTCTTTGTTTTGTTTTGGTTTTCTGATTCCACATATGAGTGAAATCGTATGGTATTTGTCTTTCTCTGTCTTCTTTCACTTAGCATAATACCCTCTAGTCCATCCAAGTTGTTGCATATGGCAAGATCTCGTTCTTTTTGATGGCTGAGTGATAGTCCATTGTATATACACACCACTCTTATTTCTCCATTCATCCATCGATAGACATTTAGGTTGTTTCCATATCTCGGCTGTTGTCACTAATCCTGCAATGAACAGAGGGATATATATATATATATATACACATACACACCTCTTTTTAATTAGTGTTTTCATTTTCTTTAGGTAACTATCTAGTAGTGGAATTACTAAATAGTATGGTACGTCTATTTTTAACTTTTTGAGGAGCCTCCATACTGTTTTCCACAGTGGCTGCACCAGTTTGCATGTATGAGGGCTCCTTTTTCTCCACATCCTCTCCAACACTTATTTCTTGTCTTCTTGATACCAGCCATTCTGACAGGTGTAAGGTAGTATCTCACTGTGGTTTGGTTTGAATTTCCCTGGTGACTGGTGCTATTGAACATTTTTTCATGTGTCCGTTGCCCAGCCACATGTTTTCTTTGGAAAAATGTCTATTCAGGTCCTCTGCCAATTTCTATCAAATTATTTGCTCTTTTGGTGTTGAGTATAGGTCTTTATATGTTTTGGTTATTAACCTCTTATCAGATAAATCTTTGCAAATATCTTCTCTCGTTCCATATGTAGGTCGCTTGTTCATTTTGTTGATGGTTTCCTTCACCATACAAAAGCTTTTCATTTTGAAATAGTCCCAATAGTTTATTTTTAGCATACGTTTACTTTTGAATGTTAATTCTTGAGAGTTCTCCAGGTGTTCTCATATCCCTTCCCTTCAGTTCACCTCTACTTTATTAGGTAGACATGCCAGGGACGACTTTCACTATTTTAAAGACACAGAATGTAAGGATCATATTAGTTAAATAACTTGGCCCTGAATCACAGCTAATTAGATAGCAATGCTAGAATTTAAACCAACATTTGAGCTAACTCCAAAATTCACTTTCTAGAAATCTGAGGTCCACATTTCTAAAACTAATTCACAGCAGAGCTCAGTCTGGAAGCCGAGATTTCCAGTCTTTAAGGATTATTTGTGTTTCACATCAGACTCTCGGTATATTTCTGTATTTTTCAATTTGGAGACATACAAAGTTTTGAGTTATCATAAATGATAGTCATCGATGTAGTGTCCACAGAATTTACTCAATTAAATTATTGAAGATGATATAACAGGTGATGCAATTGTACAATTTCAATATGATAACCATTGAGCAGTATCTCTGACTTGGAGAAAAGGAACTTACTAGTTTGTCACAGCTTGTGAAAATATCCTCAAGGATGATCAGTGTTTTTACCGTGAGCTTTGTTGCTCCCAAAGCAACCTTCTCTTACCAAATAGGTTTTCCAGGATTTTGGTATAAAGAAGGAGATGCTAAGAGATTACTAAAACTTCCCTTTTCTCTGCCTCTTTTTTCCTGTGCTTACAATTTTCTATGAGGCTTTCTTTACATGAACAAAATCTTACAACTGAGACATAACCTCCACCAGGGAATTCAGCCACACAAAACAAAATTCCCATGATGGCATGGTGGTTCCGACAGGACCTCAACCTGTGAACTAGTATGATTTCGATTTTTTTCCGTATTCCCCCAGATAAACATTGTCTGGTAAATTCTACTCAGATCCTCTCTTAGGTACAGGTTATCATAGATCTTCTAGAGCAGACCAACCCGTACCCTCCTTCTAGTGAGAACTAGCTAGTTTTTATTTTCAGTTGCAAAGCAGTGTTTCATAGTGTTTTTAGACAACCGTGGGTTACTAGTGCTGTTGTTCAGTTTTGCATGAGATTCCATTAACTGTCAACTTCATTTGCCTGTGAAAATGTTCCAGGAGACCAAAACAATTTATGATAAATTTTCTTTTATAAGCCCAGTAAATGATGGAAACTCAGCTGCCAGCCTACAAGGGGAAAGAGTTTTAACCGTTTAGCTCTGGTTCTAACGTGTTATAGGAAACACTGAAGAATCAGCAGAAGCTTTATTTAGCCCAACAGGAAAAAACATGAATATTTGGACTTCTTGTCAGATTTAATTTTAGTTTCCTAACACGTGGACAACTTTGCTTTATTTCTCAGCTCTCAGCAAAGAGACCAGCAGTTACCTTAGTCAAAAGTTGTTTTTGTGCAAGGTTATTTTGATGGTCCTGGTGAACCCATTAAAAATAGTCTCGGTTTCAGAAATGGGAAAGGAAAAGGGCCTTATCAAACTTAGAAAACAGTTGCATTACTAAATCAGAATTTCAGTACAGTGTTAGAGCTTTGGAAATTCTAGATAAAAATTCTGCTTGAAATAGAAAAGACAAGCAAAGAACAGCCCCACATGAACAATAAACATATACTCTTCCTGAAGTTAAGGAAAAAATAATATCAGTTAAGCACACGTTTTTATTAAAGGTTCCTACTTAAAATGTCCATGAATTTAAGAGATCTTTTTATATTACTGGCATCTCTATTGGGTTGTCACTAATACAGTTGAAATCCACCTGCTGACTTAGTTTATACCTCCCTGACTCCTGAGCCTTCTATTCTTCCAACTGAAGTACGTAAGTCACAAATAGGCAATTTAACAGAAATGAAGTAAAAAGTTTTATCTCAAGAAAAATGAACACTGACATTCACACAACAACTTATACACAAACGTTTCTAACAGCTCTACCCACAAATACCCTGGAACAGCTGAGTGTATAGACAAACTGCAGTAAATGGAATACTCAGCAATGAAAAGGAACAAAATACTGCTGCTGCAACATCATGGATGAATCTCAGTCATTATGCTGAATGAAAGTTGTTAATCTCAAAAGATGTTGAATAGGACTCCATTTACAGGACTTGCTCCAGTGAAAACTGTGGTGATAGAAAGCATATGAATGGTTGTCAGGAGTTAGGCGTGGGGGGTTTGTTGCAAAGCGGCAGCATGAGGAGAAATTTTTGTGATGATAAAAGAGTCCTCTCTTCTGACTGTGGTGGTGCTTCCATAAATCTGTACATGGACTAACATTCACAAATCTCTATGACAAAAGAACTCAATTTTACTCTGATGATTTAAAAAATACAATTTATTATAAATAAAAGCCATGAACAAGGTTTTTTATTTAAAAAATGACTTCACTACCTTTCCTTCTTCTGGAATCCCTTAGGAAGAATTTTACTTTTGGAAGCTGACAAAAAATTCTTTTTTCCTTTCAATATCTTGGGCCTCTCCCAGCTAAAACTGGCTTATTCTTCTTCAGGTCAAATCTGGTGGTGAGGATGATGATGCGGTCGTCAAGTATTCAGTCTGTGCCCCTCACTGTTCTGAGTCCTCTACACCAATCTCTACATTACGTATTTATCGCAACCCTGAGAAGTTGGTCTTACTAGAATCTCCATGATACTGTGGAGAACACTGAAGCGTGGAAATGTTCAATAACTTCCCCAAGATCACTCAGCTTATAAGTGGCTGACTTCGTATTCAAAGTGAGGCGTGCTGACAGTAGCACCTGTGCCCTCAGCCTCCATACTGTACTACTGCTTTCTAAATTCTGCTGAATAAACCTTATGAATACAGAGTCTCTATTAAGCCACTTGGTTTGACTTCACAGTTCCAAACTTTTGTCAAGGCCAGAGACACATCCATCAAGTGTTTTCTTTCCCCCTTTAGCCCCACTTCCTATTCCTTCTTTTTCTGAAGGTGTATTAGCAGAGCTCAACCATTTAAAAAGCTTGTAGTTAACTATCTGAGGAGAGTGTCTAGACCTAAAAAAGAGACCATCTGCTGTCTTCCTATTGCTAATGTAGGTTAGGTCGTCAAACACCTGGCCCCAGAGACACAGACATATTGCTTTTTGTGTCATTTTTTTTGTGAGGAAACATTATGTATCATCGTGAGAGGTTCATGTGAATGGAACTTGTTCTAAGCTGGCAGAATTAACTAATATTTTCTCCTAATCATTTGGATAAACACAAGACAACTCACTTTTGGATCTGTTCAAATTCCACCAGCCTATTATTACCACTGTGTATTTAACTGAAGTAGAATGTTTAATATCTAAAGAGACTTACTTCACTTAGCATAGTCTCCTCCACTTCAATCCATGTTGCTGCAAATGTTAGGTAATCGTTCTTTCTGAAGGCTGAGTAATATTCCATTGTGTACATGGACCACATCTTCTTTATCCATTCGTCTGTTGAAGGGCATCTCGGCTCCTTCCACAGTTTGGCTATTGTGGACATTGCTCTGGGAAACAAACTGAGGGTTTTAGCGGGGAGAGGGTGGGGGGTTGGATTAGCCAGGTGATGGGTATTAAGGAGGGCAGGTGTTGTAATGAGTACTGGGTGTTATACACAAACAATGAATCATGGAACACTACATCAAAAACTAATGAAGTACTGTATGGTGACTAACACAACATAATAAAAAAAATTAAATAAAGAGAAAACACTGCATCATAGAAAAAGTATCATTTATTTTACATCTTAAAATTCCTTCCCCCAATTTTTTTTATTGATACTTAAATCATTTTCATTTTATCATTATTCAACTGGTCAAACACAACTACTCTCACCTTGCCTCGCACTCCAAAAATAATAAAGAAGAGTACAAAGGGTAAAATCATTCCCAAGAATAAATCTGTCATGTAGTCCCAAAGAGAAAAAAATTTATGGCTGTACATTTCCACCACAATGACGTATAGCTCATGTCTCAGTGTGGGTCCAAAAATTTGGAGCCAATCAACTCATCTGAAATAATATAGAAAGGCTCAAGAAGTGATAGGAATTTGAGCTTCAGGATGTGGTAGTAAACCATGGAGGCGGGAAGAAAGAAAAGGAACAAACGTCACAGAAACGAACAATAGGAAAAGGCAGGAAGGCAGGTAGTAGCAGCTGAATGACAAATTGGCAGAGCCCAACAGCGACACCTCAGAACAGGCTCTATAATTGGAGGCTCTATTGGGTGGGTATTACTTTTGTAAATGGAGAAATAACACAGTGACTCTAACCCATTTGATCAATTTGGGTCACTATACGTATAGTTTATTAGTATCAAGTAAGCTCCCATGGGAAGTCCTGAGATGTTTGGCTGTCTCATGCATGCTGGGTTGAGAAGGGTGGGAGACACTCAGTATTTCTACGAACCCTGAAGAAACAGACAGTTGAGGCATATTTGGGGAAAAGTGCATGATGTCACTCCCCTGCCTGCAACTTTCCAGTAACTTTTCATCACACTTAGAATAAGACCCAAATATAACAGGTCAGTCTAGCTGGCTGAGATCAGAAATGAGATAGTCTATTGTATAAAGACATTTCTAGAAAGACAAAGAGAATGTGGAAATAAGTGCCTTTGACAAGCCTACTTCTAACTGATTTCCAGCCCAGCAATGTGGTATTATAGAATAGTTCAAATGACAGTGCTTACTGTATCAAAACTAAAATATTAAAACGATTAGCCCACTATTTGATTTGATGTTTATTCATCAGGATTATCAAAGAGGAATGAAAAATTTTCAAGTAAATGCTTCTACTAACAGCTTCCAGATTTTTGTCATTCTATCAGAAATGTATTCCTGCCAACAATGTAATCCATTTTCATTTCTTTTTTTAATTTAGCCTTTTGAATTTATGCATATTTTTTCACAGCGTATTGACAAGGAATGTTGGCAGAATAAAGAATCCAGTTCCTGTTTATTTATTTCCTCGTTCTGTAGCATGTCAGAGAGTGCTTCTCTCTATTCCTTAAAGCATGAGGTAGAGGAAGAGAATCTCTGCCCCCTGGGCCCTTTCATATAGCTTTTGAGTGTTGAAACCCACATTGCAGGAGGGAGATTATTTTCTCATGCTGAGTTTCACAAACACCATGGAACTCCTCTACTTCCTCCTGGATCCACATCAAACCCTAGCCGAAGCCTTTTCCATGCTGTAAACGTTTGCCGTGCGGCATTTGCATGCCGCGCGTGACCTGAAAGGCTGCCTGCTCCCCGCAGAAGCAGAGGCAGGAAGAGAGGTTCACGTGTGTGATTCATAGAGGGCCACAGAATAGTCTCAACTCCTCTGAGACTTTTTTTCCTTCTCAAACCTACCCTAACTCCGTAGACTTTATATTCTGTCATGAGCCAACAGAAATAAATGCATGACATGATGAAGGCTGAATCGAAAAGGAAGCCTCCCACACTTGTTCACGATCGGTGGGAGAATAAACTGATATATCCTTTCTTGAGGGCAATTTTGTAATATACATCCAAAGCCCTTAAAAATAGCATATATTAGCCAGAGAGTCTCACTTCCAGGAATATATCCAGAGGAGATCATCAGACAGTTGAAAAGATGGATCTTTCAGGACATTCATTCTAAGGTTATTTATAATAACAAAATAGAAATAGTCAACTGAATTCCCAACAATAAAACTTCTTAAATAAACGGCACTCCTGGAAAGGATAGTTTGTAGCCAAGTAAACACTTGACGCAGATCTATTTATTTTGACATTGTAAAGATGCCCGTAATACGCCATCCAATTTTTAAAATTATTAAATAGTCTGTTGCCAATAGAGATTTTATTTTTTTTAAGGGGCAGGCATCACATTTATTTATTTATTTGCACCTGTTTCCTTCACTTCTTTTTTTTTTTTTAATATTTTTTTATTATATTATGTTAGTCACCTGTATGGCCATTAGAGATTTTAAATTATATAAAGATAATGTAATTATATAGAAAAAGATTTAAAAGGCTATATGTAACAAAATTTGTGTGTATAAAAACATGGTTATTATTAGGTACTGGGATTATGAATTTTTATTTTTTCTTAATTTTTATAACAGAAATACATTCTGTGATGAGAAAAGTGGTAGCTATTTCTGTTTGGAAGAAAAATAACTGGGAAGAAAATAGGAGTGATTGCCTTTTCTGATTGCCAGTGACAGCAGTCCCTTTCCTAGCAGCTGAGACAGAGACAGATCATCGGGTTCTGCTACTTCCTGTCAATAAGATAGCTCTGGGAAGACTTCGTAATGGTCAGACCACAAGCAAGAATCCCCAAAGGACATGGAGTTGGAAAAAAAAATCTGGATTAGCGAATGGCCTCTTAGGGGTTTGGAGTATTTGTGCTTATTCCAAAAGCTCTTGCTTAGAGCTAGAGGTCCTTAGTGTGTGTAGGGTGGTATGGGGGTGATGAGCTTCCTGGGTGAACAAATGGCATCTTAGAGGGCTTCAGAGGAGCCATCAGGCCCTCAAAAGTATGTTCTTTTCCTTACAGAGCCTTAAGCTCCTTCCCCATGGGACTTCACCGCACTCACGCTACGTGTGCACACAGTGCACACATAGCTTTTCAGTAGTCACCTGTGTTTAATACTAAAGGGAGGTCATAATGACATTGTTCCTGTGTCTATGTTAGATACAGGATTATAAAACAGACTGATCATTTTTCTTGCATAAAAGTCCTTTGCACACATCAAAACAGATTAGTGATTATTTCAAAGCCACTTAATCAAACAAGGTTAAAATAAGTAGTTTTTTAGCTATTTAACTTATGTTGATGTATTTTATGCTAACATTGTTTCAGAGATAACTGTAAAACTTTAGGTAGGAAAGTTAGTAATATTCCTATAAAAGCAATTAATTACCTTTCAAAACATTTGAAGAGGCATCCCATAGAGTCTACTTAGTCATGTTATAAGAGTCATATTCAGTCTAGAAATATCAAACTCACTTTTTCTTTTCTGAAGGTAAAGTTCATGAAAAATGAGTCTGTTACAAAAAAATTAACTTGACAACTTTTTTGTCTTCAGAGATATAAAACTTAATGTTCTTAGATACAACAAGTATTTGTATAGCATTTTATAGTTTAGGATTAAATAATACTTTTCATTCCTCACCACATATCGTAAAACCAACATAGGGTTGAAACACGAAAACACCAATATTTGGCTAAAACAACCAGCAAAATCATAACCATAACTTTCTGGCAGAATAAGTCAGTGTTTGTGTTAGAAGGATCTTTGAAGGGACACATAATGTAGCCAGAATTACTTTTGGATACAATAATATACTTTATACTCCATTCATAACCTGTCATTTTAACCGCTTCTAAACCCCCAAAGAAGCCAGCTATTTTATAACCTCAGTCTCAAGTGTGAGTATTTGGGACGAGGGGGCAAGAGTAGGGACATGGCTCATCCTATAATTGAGATTATTTCTATATCATCTAGAAGGCAGAGTAACACCTCCCATTACAGGAAAGAGATTTAAATGTGACTTTACGTCGATAATGGGCATTTCAAAATGACATCCACTCTGCCTACAAGAGTAAACAGAACCATGCCTCGGGAAGTGTGACCTAAGGCAAATTGCACAGTGAGGTTTTCACAAGCCCTTCCTCGCACCGGCAGTAACAACAGCCTCTCCCTACCTTTTCCCGGACACACACATACCCACCTGTCACAGAGCGGTAGATGGGGCCTTCTCCCAGTCCATCAGTTATGGTTCTGAATAGGAAGAAATAATTAGGTTGTATTGATAATCTTCTCATCAACAGACATTCTTTACGGTAAAGTTTATTTCTACTCCGTATATTCTGTGCTGGAACCATAGAGTCGGTTACTATGCCTGTAACTCACTGTGCCGTCCCTATCTGTAATGAGATTTCAGGGTGGCTCGCAGATAACTGGGTGTATTAAGTTGTGTGAAATCATGTCCCTGGAACCAAGAAACCAGACAGGAGACCAGCTTTCAGTTTCAAGTCCCCAGATCTTCTCTCTCAGTTTTGTTGTTGTTGCTGCTGCTGTTGTTTTTTTAACAAAGCACTTCACATTATTCCAGCATCAGGTTTTTCTTGGAGTTCAGTAAGTATCCGGTTCAAAGTAACTTAATTCTCAAGCACTCGGGGTCAGCTCTGGACAGGGAAGCCAGCTGCATCTGCTCCAGCTTCTGTCTGTGTTGAGGAATGACAGAGAAGCCCCTTGTTGTGTGGTTCATCTTCGGCCCGGAGCAGAGGGAAGATGATCCGGACCCGCAGGTCTTCCCAAGCAGCTGCGGTCACAGGGTGTGCGAGGCCACCGGTGCCAGACCTCTCACCATTGCCAGGAGCAAATCTGTTGGTAAGACTTGGCGAGCCTGTGGAATTCAGTGCGGCCACCCTGGGCAGCAAATATCACTGGGACTGGGCCCAGAACCTTACAGGGATGCTCTTCCGAGACTGACAAGAGGACTTATGTCACACGGATAGAAGAAGGAACATCAGAGGTCTCCAGGTCACTTTGCCATTTTACAAACCTCAAAATTTCAGCAGCCTTGCCTAGTCGTTTATGGAAATTTGGGAGAAAAGATAACATTCACAAAATATTCCTCAAAAAATGCTTTTTAAAAAGCACCTGGGCGGCTCCGTCGGTTAAGCATCGGACTCGTGATTTCTGCTCAGGTCGTGATCTCAGGGTCAAGAGGTGGAACCCAGCCTCTGGCTCTGCGCTCAGCGGGGATCCTGCTGGAGTTTCTCTCACTCTGTCCCTCCACCTGCTCTCTCTCACTCTGTCTCTAAAATAAATAAATATATCTTAAAAAATTTTTTTTTTAAATATCTGCTCATGTATTTGCCCTTGCTGAAAATCCTGCGTGAGTTTCCCAGCACACTGAACTGCTTACTCTGGCCAAGCTCATTCCTGCGCTGGGTTGTGGCCTTTGCTGTGGGTCCCTGTGCTTTGAGCGTTTACAGGCCACCCTTCCGTAGGCATTGCTCCTGAGTCAATCAAGTTTGCATAAATGTCTCCTCTTCACAAAGTCCTTCCATGACTACCTGATCTAAAATTACCCGGAAAGTCATCCCCTCTTACTTTGCTTCTCACAAGCTTAAACATCGTTCATTGCATTTATTTGGTCTAGTTTTTTTTTTTTTTTTTTTCCCCGCACTAAAATGTGAACTCCATGACGGCAGATTCTTTGCCTCTCTTGCTCATGTCTATATCGTCAGTGCCAGGAACATAATCAGCTCTACTCCACAAATCTGTGCTGAATGAATGATGCCCGTAGTTAGGTACATGGGTATGTTACTTGGCTCTATTCAGAAAATCTAAAATGGTTGTTCTTTGTTCTCTCAGACTTTGTGGACAAATGCCAGTATTTCTGATATTGGCTGAATGGTGAACACTTCAGTGAGTTATCTAGGGCTTAGGTTTCCAAAGTACTTTCACCACCAAGAGGAGATCAGAATCTGTTCAGTTTGAAAGTAACCATGGTTTGGTTCTACTACTGGAAGAATAATTAATTGGAAGTTTCAAGTGAATATTCTAATTGAATAGAAATCTTTTCAGTTTCTTACTGATGAAAATCATTCTAGTCTACTTCATATTTGAAAGATTAATGATTTGGGAACCTAAAGCTGTGGGCTCTGATCTGGTTCCGGGTGAACTTAAGCAATGCATCAAAACGCTGCATGTCTCCTTCTCTCGCCGATAAACTAGGAGGTGGAACTAAATGATCCCTCAGGCATTGCTGGAGTATGCGGGACTCAGTAGAGAATTTCCTCATTCTCGGACAAGGCAGGGTATGGCTAGGACTTCAGAGGCACTCATATGAATATTCATCGTTATGGTCTAATTCTAGAAATTGGGCTGAACATAATGCCAATGATAGGAAATAACTCATAGGACTCTCTTACTTTGCTTTAGTGAAGCTCTAATAGTTATCTTTAATTTTATGTCTCTCTCTACAAAATTCCATTAATTGCTATCATTTTAATGATATGATCTTAATCAGTGGTTCTCATTTGGAAGCTATTTTGGCCCCCAAGGGACATTTGGCAATACCTGGGGACATTTTTTTTTTTAATGTTTTATTTGAGAGAGAGAGAAAGAAAGAGAGTACAAGTGTGATGGGGAGGGGAAGAGGGAGAGAGAGAATAGATGGGGAGGGGCAGAGGGAGAGGGAGAGAGAAAATCTTAAGCAGATTCCCTGCTGAGTGGGGAGCCCAACACGGGGTTCAGTCTCACAGCCCTGAAATCGTGACCTGAGCTGAAATCAACAGTCTGCTCCTTAACTGACTGAGCCACCCCGGCAGTCCACCTGGGGACATTTTTGATCGTCACAAATTGGGGAGGTGAATGGCATCTAGTTGGTGGGGGCCAGGGATGCTGTTAAGCATCGTACAGTGCGTAGCACAGCCTCCCACCACAGCACATTATCCAGCCCCAAATGTCAAGAGTACCGAGGTAGAGAAACTGAACTGAATAAAAACACTGCGATATTTGTATTCTTCTCATTTGTACTTTTCCTATATGTAGAGGGTCAAATAAAATTTCTAGTACCTAAGTTATCCATTTAAATGAACCTGAAAAATAATCTTGTGGAATTAAATAATCAATGAGGACCGAAAAGCAAGCAAACAAAAAAACTGTCATATGTGGACAAACTGTTTCAAGCTGTTGGAACATGCATTGGATAGCTATTGTACAATGATACAGATAAAATTCTGCTGCTTTCCCTGCTGGCCACTTAGTTCTCTCTCTAAAATGTCCCTTAACCATGTCTGCATTATAGCCTGAAAACTAGGCTAAATTTGCTCCTGGCATCCGTGGTTAGTAAATACATAGTAAAGAGTACAAACACTTGAGTTGTGAAAACCAGCGACCTTTCAACACACGACTCCAGTGGACACAATTGAAGGACTAATTTTTATTGCTAATTTTTAAAATCATTTCCTGTGTATCGTCAGCTGTGTTACCGGGAATAAATGAAACGGTCACAGCCCAGGCTGCACGTGCCCATCGCCGCTGGGCTGAGCCCGGGACTTCTCAGCATTTCTTTCCCAACCAATCTGTTTGCAGGCATTCATTTCCTCAAACTTCCTCATGCTTGTCCCCTGTTCTTGTGACATAAATTCGTCTTTGTCAGTCTCAGCTGAAATATGCAAACCTCTTGCTGATGTCATCTGGGAAATAGATGACCTTGCGCTAAATATATACTGCATGGCTTTGCAAACTGTCAATCTTCAGATTTAGGACTTAGTCTTTGGCATGTTGGGCTCGTCAGTTTCACAATTTAAAAAGGAAGTGTTTCCAGGACAGCAACCCTGCCTTCTGATGACCACATGATATTTTTTTCCATTTTAGCGAAGATTCGACTTCATTTTATACGTTTGAAAATTCACAAGTAACAAAGCACGAAAATCTGCCACTGTTTTGCATCCTTTCCGAGCAGCTTTTCGCTTGTCTCTATTCTAAGCATAGATCTTTTTTTAAGTCGGTTCCAGGTAGATAGATGATAGCTTGATTGTCTTCAGGAGAATTCAAATTTATGTGAAAACGTAGGCAAAATACGTAAGTCAAAACAGAACACATTTGCTCATCATGTAGGAATCCTTTCTAAAGTTGGAATGAATGATATATTTTTTTCTTTGTATTTTTGCCTTAATTTTTCTCTTACTGTTTTCTACCTTAGTTCTACCTAAACTTTCTAAGCTCTTAAATTTTTTTTTTTTTTTTACTTCAGGGAACATGGCAATATAAGCTCTCCAGAATGTCACAGATGTTGTTCTATTTGGTGTTAAAATGTAATGATGATGGTCAAAACCGAACCCTGTTAATTTAAAAAGCAAACTTTACTGATAGAATGAAGATTGAAGCAATAGATTGAGCAATTTAGAATTGACTGACAACCAAGAATTAGCACAACACTGAGGTGGGTACATGTATTTAAAAAAGGCCATTGAGCCAACTTGATATTAATATATAAAATACGTTAGAGGTTAAGAGAAGTTAGGATATCCTGGTTTACTCCCTTGGAGATTTTTTTTAATCAAGGAATTCCTACTGGGTATCTATGTTAGGCTAAACAGTATGCTAATCCCTGCGGATAGAGGAAGGAATCAGGCATTTCCGAAACTTCTGAGCCTCTCAGGGTAGACATTCAGCATGAAGCTGCCTTAGGACTAAAGGTGATAAGACATAAGCATGGGCTGAGTTCATTGTGATCAAAGAAGCAGTCAGGTCTTCTCCCGGGCAGTAAAATGCCAGAACAGTATGACTAGGAAGTAATATGGACATATATAGAAAGTCATTTCATGTATAAAAAAATTAAAAGTATATAATATATACATATTAATTATAGATATGAAACATATTTTTAAGCCTATGCACAGAGTTCTGAGGTTTAGTGGGTCATTTTTATCCTTGTAAAGTTGCCTGTAACTTTTAAGTTTTAATTACCAGTGAGAAAGCAAGCCACTCATATTCCCTTTAATCATTTCTTCGTCCTTAAAATAATCCTTTCTTACATATACTCTAAGGTGGAGAGGAAATAGAACTAACATTTTGAGAGGCACTGTGCTCTGAGCTTTATACATTTTTGCCAAGTCCTTCAATTCTTTCTTCAGTTCTGTGATTTGAAAAAATACTTATAGAAATTAGGAAACTGAGGGATGGAAGGATTACATAATATATGCAAGAAAGAGGAGTCTGATGGACTCTGAAGGCTACTATTATATATCATACATATATGATATATATGTGTCAGATTTATAATATCAAACTTAAAATAAGGATTTAAAATAAGGATTAGTTTTCCTAAGACGAAAACTTCATTAATGATCATTTTTAAGGATTCAGAAACTAATTTTCTGCGTATGTCATTATAAGTCACATTTAGTTCGAGCGCTTTTTATGAGCTCTGTGCGTATGATCTTCACTTGTCACAAGTCCATAGGTACAAACAACCTATCCTATAATTTATTTAATATTTTTAGTTAATGTTGACTTGGAGTTTAACATAAATAAATTTATTTTGAAAGAAATCTTGATAAATATGGATTCCTTGCCATAGCTACAAACTAAAAGTAGCAGTCAAATACATCACTTTTTTTTCCCCCGAATATCCGTTCCCGTGCTACCTAAAGCCGTATCAGATTCTGCTACCAGAGCTATGCCTGCAACATTTGCATGCTAGAATTCTGGAAGCAAGTTCCTCTCAACATGGGTAATCAAATCAGCTCTTAGCACCGCGCCTCTGCAGTTTATTCTTACTATATTCTCTACAAATAGGCATTTTTTTTAGGCTATAAAACAGACGATTTCTCAGGACAGATAATTTGGATATAACTTTACATGTGTCATGGCAACTTTATTTATTTGATTTATTTGGGGGCTGGTAAATAAATCAAAATATAAATCCACGAAGGCATCTACTAAGAATCGGCCCTGAGCTAGGTTGTAAAGCTAGCAACTTGTCTTTGTGAGCCCCCCACACCCAAGTACCTGTTTGTTTTTATCACCACCCTAATTCTCAACTCAGGCCGTGTTTTCCCTTTACATGTGTGCTCCCTGCTCTCTTGATCTCCTAGGGATCCGTTTTGCTTTTCGTAGCCTTCAGGAAAGAATGTGAAACTCATTCACACTCAGCTGATAAGAGCTTAAAGGTTTGTGTCTCCCAGGGATTACTGCCTTCACAGGAAGGAGGAAAGTCAGTGGTTGAAAATCAAGTGCAGTACGCTTGGGTCTGGCTCCTGCCCCTCGGCAACCCACCCTCCACACCGTCAGCCCAAGACACTTGACAGCTACGCGATACTGAGCAAGTTCAATCACTTCTCTAAGCTTCTTTCCTTCTTGACGAAGAAGGAATGATATTTCCTTCCTCATAGATTTGTTACGAGACCTTAATGAGGTAATGTAAAGGGCTTAACATCGTGCCTGGCTCCAAGTGTGAACTTTAGAAACAATAACTGATATTATTATGCTACCGTTTCCACCAAAGAGGAAACTTCGGCCCTGCGCCTAAGTAAAATTCAGAACATTCTGTAAACTACAGGCGGAGCCTAATAGCATTATGTTGTTTAGCAAGTGTTTGTTTACAACCAGCTTTGTAATTTGTCAAGGTATTACTTTATTTCCTGAAAAAAGTGACGCGATTAACAGAAGTGACTCAACCAAGTTGCAGGAGCACTAATCAGAAGGGAAGCACTTTGAATCTGTTTTACTCAAGCAGCGGAGTCCTGAAACAAGTTTAAAAACAAAAAGTCATTCTTCCCCCACCTCTAACCATCTCTGCCCAACATTGGTCTTCAGGTTTGGCTGTAGAAGAATGCCTTGCTTTCTGCTTTCTCTTCTGCTTTCCTATAAGGGCTGAGAGCACCGTTCCAATCATTTCTTATGGCACATGTAATTAAAAAGGCTATTGTGACAGATGTGGCTGAGCTAAAGCTTTGCTCCTACTCTGCTTCAGTTCAGTTCTGGGAGTACAACCCTGAGGATCTGGGAAATTTGCAAGAGGTTAGCTTTGTTCTTGAAGAGGAATGGAGAAAAAGGTTGTGATCTGCGTGTGACGTGCATTATTTCCTGCATGAGAAGGTGTTTATTCAGATTCCTTCCAGGGGGTTCTGTTCCAGGGTTATCAACTGAGAAAATCATCTCCAACGGTTGTTGCTCTTGTTTGGAGGGATTTTCCCTCCCCCTCCCCTTCCCCGGGGTGAACTCTTTTGAAAGCACCTGCTGGGTGACATGGGAGAGAAGGTCATGAGAAAGTCAACAATGTGACAGCCATTTCCCGAGCCATCCTGATCTTATCCTAAAAGATGGATCACATTCTCTAGCTGAACTTGTTATAAATAGCAGTTAGCAGGAGCTGATAGGACTAAGAAGACATATCAGACTTAGCATAGGATTGGCAGTTTGGATCTGTCCCATGGGCTCTGTCCAAAAGCTGGTTCCTATCTTGGACATGAGTGGATTCAAATACTATCGCACCCCCTCACCCCCATCTCTAGACTATCTTTTGCTTCCTCAACCAGCCAAGATTCTTTTAAGCTCAAATTTTTTTTAATGTTATGTTAGTCACCATACAGTACATCATTAGTTTTTGATGTAGTGTTCCATGATTCATTATTTGCGTATAACACCTAGTACTCCTTGCAATACGTGCCCTCGTTAATACCCATCACTGGGCTAAGCCATCCCTCCACCTCCCTCCCCTCTAAAACCCTCAGTTTGTTTCCTGGGGTCCATAGTCTCTCATGGTTCGTCTCCCCCTCTGATTCCCCCCCTTCGTTTTTCCCTTCCTTCTCCTAATGTCCTCCACATATGAGTGAAACCATATGATAATTGTCTTTCTCTGCTTGACTTTCTTCACTTAGCGTAATCTCCTCCAATTCCATCCATGTTGATGCAAGTTGTGGGTAATCATCCTTTTTGATGGCTGAGTACTATTCCATTGTATATATGGACCACATCTTCTTTATCCATTCGTCTGTTGAAGGGCATCTCAGCTCCTTCCACAGTTTGGTTATTGTGGACATTGCTGCTATGAACATTGGGGTGCATGTGCCCCTTCTTTTCACTACCTCTGTAACTTTGGGGTAAATACTTTCTATAGTTTGTATTGCAGAAAACAATAGATCAAATACAGTTTTTCAAATCATACTCAACCTTATTTGACATAACCCCCATGTAGTGTGCAGCCTTTGTTGACTGTCCCCACCTATTTGAGATTCACTGGCTCAGATGTTTTAGACTGGCCTCAGGGATATGATTCTTTCATTCTATAGAAGAGCAGAAGGCCAAGTTTGTTTAAGAGAACGGTTTCCATTCCAGGTTCATCATAAAAGGATCTGAATACTCAGGATGAAAAGCAAACCCATGTGCATTTTTTTTATGGTCATCCTAACATTTCCTGTCAATGCAGAGGACTACCAGCCATCACAGATGTGTGAATCAGCACAGACCAAAAGTTTCTATCTGAAAAATCCACTAGGTATTAGTTTCCAGAAAATGTTAAGAGATTGTTTTTAAGGTAGTATTTGATAATGTAGACACGATTATTTCTTCCTTCAGTTTTGGGCCTGAAGAACAGCTCTAATGTTTAGCTAATAGAAGTATTAGAATTTTGCAGAAATTGGAGAAGGTGTGGGCTTAATCTTATTTGACAAGAGTTTTTGAACACATACCATGTGCTATGTTTTGTTCAGAAAAGCAAAATGTCTTGCTTCCTTTGAGATTCATCGCAGTGGAGAACTTCTTAACTAAGGAAAGTAAAGATCAAGAAGAATCCTGAGGTCCTTGCTGATAATATTTTTAAAAGTGTAATCATTGCTGTGTGGTTATAGAAATCTTTTATTTTATTGGAAATAGATATAAATTTACTGGAATGAGCTTCATTTATATTAAAATCCTATTAGAGCTTTAGTACCTGGAAATATCTCTGAGACTTGGTTTCATCATCTAAAAATAGATGAACTCTGAGCTACTCTATTACTTTAGAGCCTTTATTATGTATTTCTAAAATTTATAGACCAAAGCGGATTATTTGACTAGAAAATACCTGTTATTCCTCTAAAAGCTACACATGCATACGTATTGTGACATGTTTTAGTCAGGGAAGTCCTAGTTGTGAAGAGTACGTCTTGTTCTTATTCCTGTCATAGGGCTGCTGAGGTACGTCAGTGCAGTTGTCAACGACATGCAGATGTGGAGCCCCCACCACGTCCGTGGCGCTTCAATAGAGGCAGGTTCAGATTACGGCATTGAGGAGGGCAAAGGCGTGCCTGTGTCTGAGACCTTCCAACACTGCTGCCCTTTCTTAGAAGAGCGGGGTTCACCCCCAGCCCTGCCAGTGCAGGATGGTGAGGGAGACCCCACCCTGTGACCTTATCAGCTGCCTTCAACCTGGGAGAATGGTTATTCCCAGTTCCATTGTTCGCACTTCCTGATCCTACTGGCTCGCTCTGACTCACCAAACATGAAATCATAGCTAAGAAAGCTTCAAAGGGACCATGGAAAGCCCTAGACACACACAGTTTAAATGATAAAACGGTGTCGACCACGAGCCTGTAAACAAGATCATGTGTTCATCACGACAGCTGCCCTGTGTAAAGACCTACCCTCCAAATAAAGCTGGGATTCCTTAGGCTGCTTCCTAAAGCCTTCCCGATCTAGACCCACCCGCTTCTGCCATCTGCACAAACACGATGCTCCAACAGCACCGCGTTCCTTATAGTTCTCTGTATGCGACAAGCTTGTTTCTAACTTTCCCTTTGAAATTACACTATTATATGCCTCGCATGTCTTCTTCTTCTCCCCCTTCTGCCTGACAAAGCCTTCTCCTCCCATGAGACCAGCTGAAATGCCACGTGCTCTGTGAAGCTTTTTCTGATAACCCTGGAGGGTAGTCATGCCCTCTCTCCTACTAGCTGTTCCCATTTCCACCCAAACCTCTGTGGTAATTCTTGGTTGACATGTTTCTCTCTCTACCAGATTTTGGGCTCCTTAAGGGATTGCCTTTTGTTTTATTTGTCTCTGGATCTCTGAGGCTCAAAGTTTGTCAAGTCATGGCTCCTGCCTCAAAGCAGAGACCTCTTTAGTAGGAGTGTGTGTACTTGAGTGAAGGATGGTGGGTAGTGGACTTGAGTAGTCTGCATACAATTAGTGAGAGATGCCAAGAAGCAGATCCCATTTTGTCGCTCTTCCCATTAATGGTGCTCATAAAAATTAAATAATATAGGAGGAGTGGAACTTAATACTTTTACACTATGTATTTTGTTTCTCTGATACATGTGGGAGGAGGAATTGGGGTGGCAGAATCATCAGATAAGCTGAGGGGTCTCCCAGGGCCATTTGAGAGGGAACAGGTGTTTAATCTTCCAATAGGCCACGACTGCAGTTATAAATTAAAACACAAAGCAAAACAAAAGCCTAGGTCTTCCTCATTCACTTAGTCTAGCTCCAGAGTCAGACAAGACTGTATGGGCAAAAATTTAGAATAATTCCTAATGATCCACAGGTACCTTTTCAGACTTGGCAGAACTTCAGTGGAAAAGGTGAGGAGGAAGGGGAGGTATAGTATTTAAAGTAACGAATACTGGTTGCTGTAACAAGCACCCCCTAAATCTCAACGGCATAACATAGATTGCTGTGTCCTCTCACATCAAGGAGGGAGAAGTGGGGAGCTCTGCTCCAGGTGAATGTCAGCTAGCAGCACGTGACTGGTGAGAGGAAAGGTTTTAGACAACAGGCCTGGAAATGTTGCCTATAGGTTTCCTCACATTCCTTTGCCCATAGAGCAATACAAAGGCCCCCTCCATCAGCAATGGGGAGGGGGGATGGTTTAGCTATTTATAAAAAGAGGAGAACCCAGAATTCTCTCACAGAGGGAAGTACAAAGTCAGGGAGAACAAGGGAAGGGGAAAACCAAAAACCAAAGTAAATGGTGAAGTTGGCAAAGCACTCAGGGAGAAGGTTGCCCGCTCTGTGTCTCTTACACAAAGTACCCTTTACCTTAGATGGTCACCCAGCTGAAGAGTGGAATCTATATAAATACGGAGCGTATAGATATAGGTGTTCTGTTTCAGATGTGTGTGGGAACGTGTGTGGTGTGTTGTGTGGGTACGCATATGGCATGGTTGGGGTCCAGAGTGTGAAAAACGACAGGAAATAGTAAAAAGCATGTACTAAAATACACTTACATCAGCCGTATACTTTTAGCAAACCCTCATTTCTTGTTGTATTCAAGTTACTTGGGCTTGTACTACAAACACTTCCCATACAAGCCTTTTTTCTTTCATGGCCTTTAGTTTTGGACACACACTATTTCTTCTGTCTCTTCCAGTCAGAAAAAGTAGTGATTAATTCTCACCTGTTTTCACCCATCTCTCCACCTTCTTCCCCTTCTCTTTCAGCCAACTGCTACTATTTTTAAAAGATCTTAGCAACCCGTACTTATTTCTGCTCTAGCCCTTACTGAATGATAATTGTTTCTCTTGTTTACCTTGCTGAACCATGAGTTTCCTGAAGGCCAGCTCTTCTCGCACGCCAGTGCCTCGCAGAGCTCCGGGCTTACAAGTTAACGTGACCGTATACATTACAGAGCAGACAGAGAAATTTCTGAGCAGAAGGGTGAAGTACTAATAATTATGTGAGACGGCAGATGTAAATGCAGGCTATCCCTGGAAAACAGGGACATCGAAGCTCTATAATTAAGTGTGTAATGAGAATATAACCTCTCCTCTGGCATCCTTTTTTTGTCTGGCATTACTTTATCCATCATCTCCGTGACTTAGAGCCATGCCTGTCAGGTTGTCCACACATGATAAGGACTTGTTGAGTAGTTGAAGGACTGAGAGAGGACAAAATCTGTGGCAATTCTACAAGCTGCTGGTCTTGCTCAAGGAGAGAGCCTTGTCTACAGCCCTTTGACCAGTTGTCTTCTCACTTTTCCATCCAGTACGTTCCTTCAACAACTTCATCTAACATGGAGGACCTCCCACAGCATCTCTCCGTAACTCTACTAGCACCTGAAGTTTCCCTAATGGTACAACATGACACAAATCCATGATCGTTAAAATAGGAAACTAACCTTCCGCAGAGACTGAACTATTTTGATTCAGGGGTTTTTCCAGTGATTCATTAACATCACGGTAGATCTGAGTCCTCAGCCCAAGAGCCTTCTTGAAACTGTCCTAGACTTAGACTTGGTTATGTGGCAGGAGGAGTGGGGGGCAGAATGCTTCTCTCTGTCCCACTTCGCTGTCACCCAGAAGCAGCTGCTGCTAGGGAGGAATGACAAGGGAGGGATGTTTAAGGCCCTTACAATCAGCGGAAGCCGGGGGGTGGTGGAGCTAGGAAGGACTGCGTTGAATTCACTGAGTCATCATCACCCAGAAGGATTGAACATCAGAAGTGAGAGATTGTGCATTTGGGGAACAGGTGATGATGAGGGTGAAGGGACACGATTTTAGAATCTTTTGGAAGCATCATGGAGGAATTTGGGGAAGCAGCTCTGGAATCGTAGCTGGGATTAGTTCTGAAGTCAAGGTCAGTAAGATCCCAGAAGCCGAGGCTGTGGGCCCCAGCAGGAAACCCCTCCTGAGAAGCGCACATCCTCCTCTTTCTGGGCAGCTCGTGATGCGGAAGCGCGATCCTCCGTGCCCTAATTAGCGCTCTTGGTTTGACAAGGGTGGCTCCCGCTCTGAAGTTTCCTTTCTGTGTTGTTTTACAGAAGATTTCACGGGAAAGGACCACAAATTCAGTTCCTCTCGATTTTGTTGAAGAATGTCAGCAAATTACAATTGTTCGGAATCAAAATTTCATAAGCTTGGCTGTAGAATATTTATGATGCAAAAACAATTGCAGCGGGCTTTGCTGTACCACTTTATTGACACAGCCTTCCTGTCCCCACATCTTGCTTCCTCTCAGGAAAGTGGGACGTGTTGGATGATTTCCCAGCTTCTATTTGGAGAGGAAGTCTACAGGTTTTCCACCATCCAGCCCCCGCCAATCTGCACTCGCTGAGCAACACCTGCAACCGAAGGCTAGGCCCGTTCTCTTTTGTGCATTTGCAGCTATCAAAATAAATGAGCCATCTTGGATGGGAAAATTATATCTGTTTTCAGAGTAACCTCACTCTCCACGTGTGCACAAGGATGCATCCGCCCTGATGTTATGAACACTGCCTGTGACTAGAATTACAATCAGGCATTTTGCATTCAAAACCAATGTCAATAATTGTCTCAAAAGAAAGAGCTTTTAAAAGACCTCATGCCCTGGCAGCTTTTCCCTGGTACTACCCATTTATTTTGCACACAGTAAATTCTTAAACCCATATAATAATGGAAAACAAGGGAACTGCCTGCCTCCTCTGCCCAGATATCTCACTATTACAATATTAATAACTCTTGTTGGGTGTTAGTCCCCTCTCCCACCCACCCACTCACTCACTCCCATCCCAAGTATCTGTCCTAGAAGCCATCGTTCTACAGAGAAACCACAAGTGCTCTGCTCCTCACCCAACTGCCAGTCCTTCCAGACTATCCTGTTGGCTCAGACTCCCTGGGAGCTTATGACAGCTTTACGCTCAGCCTGAGGCTTGATACAGGGATGGAAGTTGTAGTTCTGGCTCCGATGGATTTTCCTCTATTGGTTATTATTTTTAACTGTGGCTTTAAGAATGGAAATAGTCATTTGAAATTCCTTTGATAGAAAAATAGGAAAACCCCACACATCCATGGACAAAACACCTGACTGCCGATGCAAGGAGCCCTGATGGTTCGTGAGCACCCCCACCTGTCTTATGGGCATCCATAGCCGTATGGGTGATTGTGGCATGAGGAGTCAGTGTGGTATACAAAGGTCTGTGTACATGAAGATAGCACCCTTGGGCATACAGAACCCAACTCCACTCTGGAATTTGCCCAGTCAGTGTGGCTGGGTTGATGAGAAGCAAGAATGCAATTCTTTTCCAGACTTTCTGACACAAAGGGACCCCAAGCCCAAATGACCATATCCTGTTTCATCAGTCACTTTCCAGGGATTGATCACTTCCTTTAAAGTGACTGAGTACTAGATCAAAACCTTCAGATAACACCATTCTAGAGGGCCCCTTTCTGGTCAGATTGTCTTCACATAAATATCCCCCCCCCCCCCGCCCCTTCCATCTCCTCTGAATCCCTCTGAAGTGTTTGGTCTTCTTGCAAAATTCTCTAGTTTCATGCCTTCACTATAGTTTTCAGTTAATTCAATAACATCCTACTCAGAATATGCCTCATCTTCTCCTTACCTTGATTTTTGCCCTCTGTCCCAAGCTCACCACTTTTCTGATTATCTGAAGCCTATCACTTCTTTAAAGTCCCAACGGAAGTCTTTCTTCAAGAAGGAAGTCCATACTAATTTTCCTCTCCTCAGAATCCCAGGAGTCCTTATTGCCTGCAGGACTTACTTGACAGCAGTCATGTTCTGCCTTCCATTGCCAATCACATGGCTTATCTTGGCACCAGCCAGATTGGAAGTTTCCTTAAGGGTCAACAATTACCTTGGCAACAGTTGGCATTTCCAACGGGTTCTAAGACATGCTAAGTTCTCTGTTAGGTTTTCTTGAGTGCTAGAGCAATGGGAATATCCTTGGCCAGCCAGTAAACTTACCTTCTATATCAGTTCAAACGAATTGTGGCCATTAGGCATGACCTCCTTCAACCTTGTTTCCCTTCTCTCATACCTATGAACATCAATGATCACTCCATTCTTTTTTTCTGTCTTTAATCATAAGAATATGAAGTATCTCTTTTGCAAAGCTGATCCCTCTACACGTTTTATTAATTCTGGTCCTCCCGCCCTCCTGCCACCGATCATCTGCTCTCCCATGATTCCTTATTTCTCTTTAGTCTCTGAGATTGTCCTCCCTTGACCTCATATCCTGCTTATTCAGTTACTTCACTTCCCACCCCTTTCAGCTTCTCAGAAGATTAATCTGTATTTGCTATTTTCATTTTTTAATCCTTTTGTTCTCAACTCTCTGCCACCTGGTTTCAGCCCTGCCACTCTATCAAACTTGCTTTAAGCCCATTGATTATCTCCTACCTGTACAATACAATCAGCTTTTTTGTCTAGCTACCGTACTGGCATCTGGGCTATCTTGGATATTGTTGATTGCTTTCTTTTTAAAGCTTTCTACTTACTTGGGTTCTTCTTGCTGAACCCCGTTGGCTTTTCTCCTATTTCTCTAATATTTTTCTGCTTCAAATCTTTCCTGAGCTGTTCTTCCTTCGAACACCTTAAATGTTTATTTTTCTTTGGATTTTATGCTCAAACAACTTCTCTTTGGTTCCTGGGTAACCGGTTCACTCTGGATATGTGAGATTCTTACTATAGTAATAATGAGCATGACCAATATTTACAGAGCACTTTATACCAGGTATTATTCTAAGTACTTTTACATGTATTAACTCAATCCTCATACTCATTGTATTTTACAACAAACATTTTATAAATGGAAAAAAAAAAAATCCCAGAAAGCTTAAATACCTTGCCTATAGTCAAAATGAGTAGACTCAGGATTTTAATCTGCAAAAATCTGGACCCAGAGCCTGTGCTCAAGTGCCAATTCTGGATTGCATACAGACATTTGGGGCTTCATTTTTCTAGAGCAGCAGTCGGTGGCCCCATCTTCTAGCCATCCCTCAACCTAGGACTCATGGAATCATTCTTAACTCTTCCTCATGCCTCACCTCTCACAGCATATCAGTTATTGACTCCTGATGATTTCATTTGGTCTATATGTCTTCAACCCATGCTCCCTTTTCCCACAGGACTTTCACCACTGCCTGGATACAGGTCATCATTGTATTTGACTAGACTACTCAAACAGCCTCTTAACTGATCTCCTTGCTTCCAGTGCTGTCTTCCTCAAACCCATAATTGCCATGTGGCCACAGAATGTTTTCAGTAAAACACACATCTGACAGTATCAGTTCCCTACTTTAAAACCTTTCAGTAGATTCCCTGTGATTAGAAGTCCACCTTCTGTAGAATGGCATATAATGCACTTAGTCTTGCTGACCCCTTCAACTTCATCTGTGACATAAAATTACTTTTAGTTCCCTGCACGTAGAACTTCTGTCCCTTACTGATACTGTTCCCTTGGCCTATTCTGTCTACCTGGATAACTCCTGTGTTCCTTTACATCTCGTCTACGGCTATGCATCCTGTCCTTGCATTGACTGTCATTGCATTTTTTACAAAATATTAGTAATCTGTGTGTGTATCCATCTTTTCCATGAGGTTATTAGCTCCTAAACATAAAGACTTTGTCCTATTTTTCTTTGAATTTGCAATGCCCTATATAGTGACTGATACAAAACAGGCACTTTATGTTTGTTTTAATGCATAAATTAATGAACAAATGAATGAATGAATATAAATCACTGTTTTCCTTTTACCATGAGTTATTTTTCAATAGAGCACACACACACACACACACACACACACAAACTTAAATAAGAGAATGTTCCTGTTTATAGTGCTGGACATTTTATAGCCCTAAGTATTAATTATAACATGTTTATTTTCCTTAAAGCAAGACAAACATTATAGAAAAACACTACTAAATTCCATAGCACTGCCCCTTGCTTTCCTGTCTTCCCTTACCAAAATTTCCATCTATATTTTCCTAATGCAAAATGTAAAATGCCTATTCAGTCACTATATGTGTTCATTAGTAGTGGTATGATTTATGTTATGATTAGCTGCATGTTATAGAGAAACCCAAAATAATAGGGGCTTAAGAACAATAGAATTTTTTATCTCAAATTCAAGAACTCCTAGGGAGACAGTCGAAGGCTGATAGGCAGTTCCAAGGTCATGTAGAATTCAGGTTCCTCCTATTTTGTTGCTTCTTAATGCATTGCTTCATAATCCAAGATGGCTTTTGGAAGTTTGGCTATCTTATCTGCATTTCAGATGGCAGGAAGATACTATGGACTCTGGGAAACAAACTGAGGGCTTCAGAGGGGAGGGGGATGGGGGAATGGGATAGGCTGGTGATGGGTAGTAAGGAGGGCACGTATTGCATGGTGCACTGGGTATTATACGCAAGTAAGGAATCATGGAACTTTACATAAAAAACTAGGGATGTACTGTATGGTGACTAACATAATATAAAAAATATTATTATTTAAAAAAAAAAAGATGGCAGGAAGAAGGAAGACAAGAAAGTGTGTTTGCTCCTTCCTTTTAAAAATGCTTCCTGGAAATCCCATAGGACTTGTCCACTTACATCCCTCACTAGCGGTCGGGACAATGATAGATTACAGTTTTTGTTTGTTTGCTTGTGGTATTTTCTTAGCTGGTGATAGTGTAAGCAGCGAAAATTGAGATTTTGTTCTCAGGGAGAAGGAGGAGTATATGTTGATGTAGGCAACCAGTAGTCTCTACTACAGTTTAGTCTGAATATTAAAAAAATTTTGGAAATCTCAGAAATATACTGGAGAGCAGCCTAGGATCAGCTGAAAGTTGAACTGGAGGTGATTATTACCTAGGTGGTGAGCCTACAGATAAAACCAAGAGCAAATAGAGTGAACCTATGGCCTCATAGAACTGATAATTGACGGTTATGGATTCACTCCCCTGAATCAAGAAAATGCACTGTGTTCTCTCTGCCATTATTTAAGTTCTCTATAACAAACACCAATGAAGCAGATGATATGCACGTTCTGATTTTATTGACTCCTATGTAATGTTGGTATTATAACAAGATTCATTTCCATGGTCCATTGCTTTAGACCGTGCTTCTGAACCTCAACGGTGCATAGGAATTACCTGATACCTTCTGTAGGGCTCACGTGAAGTCAAAGTTCTGCTGTACTTTGGATTGCAAAGCTTTTGGAGCCTTAGCACGTGTCAATCCATGTGTTAGTTTAGATTTCCAGGGATATGAATGCCAAGTTGAGATAAGCAAGAGATTTTTGCAAAAGCCAGTGGAAAATAGAAAGGAGGGAGGGAGGCAGAGAAAGGGAGAACCTTCAGACTGCCATGATGGCTTACCTGGAAAGGAGAGAGAAAGGGAAGGAAGAGTACGTTGGAGGAGTATCATTCTATAGATAGACCAGTAGGGAAACCTGAGCCAAAGATGGCTGTCAGAGTCCTGCAGTCCATAGGAATGGGCCTGCACTGATGCTCTTGCCATGCTTTCTCATTGGCTGGGAGCAGCTCATGGAAAGCATGGCTTTGGCACTGACAGGATGGGGGATCCGGAGGGGCAGCAGCCAGGCCATTAGGAAATTATACTTCATGCAGCAGGAGATCTGAGTGGTGCATTCTAATGGTTGCTACAATTCATATTCTTGCCTTTGTAAGTACAGTACACTGAATATAATTTAACGTTTATTTGAAGTCCTTGCAGGGTCTGTGAGTGTTTATTACAAAGATTAATTTTTCAACATGGATTTACAGTACATGGCCTGGAGTGCCTTCAGTAAATATTTGTTATTGAATAAACAAAATTGAAGATGAAGGAATTATAGCAATAAAGAATGGGTTGGTAAAGGGCCCAAGACACACCACGGAGTTTGCATGGGCAGGGAGGATAAATTATTTCTAACCTGTGGTCTTGGTATTTGCTTCTTTCTCATAAAAGCTGATTGCAGCAAATATTATTCAATTTTAGGTTCCAGTTAGTTGATGTTTGATTGTAATTAGTTTAACAGTTTGAATTCATTTCCTCTAAGGAGACTGTGGAAAAAATATTTTAATGGAAACAAATTAACCATCATGGAATTTATATAACTCACCCATATGCATTTTGAACAGGGAATATAATTACATAATAATTTTGACTCAAAATTAAATCATTTGGCATACTTTTGTAGGATGAAATTAGCAAAGTCCAATTTAATTTGTGTAAGGCATCAACATTACTCACTTTTGGAAATAAAAGGCCTTGGGAGATAAAAATTTAATTGAACTATTATATTTTCATTCAGATTCATTTTCAATATGTTACAGTTCATAAAATTACAAGTCAAAAAATGATTATTTCTGAATTTATAAAATGTACAAACCTTGACTGAAAAGGACATTATGTCCTTTTATGAGTTTGGGGTTCAAATTTTCTCTAGTTTTTTTTTTTTTTCTTCTTCTTCTTCTCAGAATCTTAAGCCAAAAGACCTATGTCTTTATTATCATATAAATGGTGATATAACTCGTTACTTCTTATCTGAAAACAAGTGGCAAAACTCAGAAAAACCTACCATGTATTACAGAGGGAAACAGTATACTGATAAAATTTAGGGTGGGCGATTTCTCTGCACACCAAAAGAGAATCAACAGTCTATTGATCATGTCATTTTTTATCATCATGACTCTACCTCGACAAGCATCATTCACTGGTTCATTCAATGAATCCTTACTGAGTAGGCTAAGGACAAGACACTGTGGCAAGTTCTATTGGGAATTCAAGAATGAATTAGGCTACAATATGCCCTCAAAATACTTTGGAACATATAAAGGTGAGAGCATTTGAATAAGTTACTCCATGACACTTTCTTTGTAACTCCTTGAAGCAGGCTTATTAAGTAAGTGTAAAGGCAAGTGTGTGAAAGTTCTGTGGGGATAAGATCTTTGTTTTGCCTATTATATTTTGAGTTCAAGAGAATGATGTTTTTCTTAACAGGATAGTCAAGCTTCTGAAAGACGTTACATTTGGCTTTGGAATGGCAAGGTAGTTAATATTTCAATGAATGAAAATGGCAGAATCGGCATCTAAGACTAAGGGAATGACAAGATCAGAGACCCAAAGGAGAAAAAAACAGCCTATCTTCCAGAAATAATGAGTATTCTGGATGGTTTAGAATGTAGGGAAGTAGTAAATAGAAGGAATAAAAAGATTTGAATCAAATTTAAGAGAGCTTGGAATAACATGCTGAGGAATTTGAACAAAAATCTCATCGGCAATGGGGAAATATTTCAGGTTTTTAAAGAGACTGCTTATATTAGTCTTTAGGTAAGTTGATACGGTAGTAGTATGTGGTATTGGGGCGCCTGGGTGGCTCAGTCAGTTAAGTATCTGACTCTTCATTTCAGCTCAGGTTATGATCTCAGTGTCGTGAGACGGAGCCCTGTGTCAGGCTCCGCTGGGCATGAAGCCTGCTTGAGATTCTTTCTCTCCCTCTCTCTAGTCCTCCCCCCCCATCCCTCCATCGCCTGTGCATGCTCGCTCTCTCTCTCTCAAAAAATAAAATAGTATGCAGTATTTGTAACATGAGGTAAAAAGTGTGAATTTGGTGCTTTTTAGAAAATAAAGGTTTTCAGTGGCTATTGTGGGAGAGTCAGTGAGCTAACCCACAGGTGACAAGAAAGATTTCTAGGTAGTAGACGGGGAAATAGCTAATTACTAAATATGCAGTGAGCTAGGTCTGCATGTTTTGCTTGTTTCTCAGTAAAACCAGAAGTGGAAATTGAAAAGCAAGAAAGCTGAGGTCCTCCTGGATTGGAAGATGGCATAGCAGACATGGTGGGGGTCAGAGGAACAAGAGAGGATGAAGTCTGTTGTTAATGAAGACAGCATGGACGCGGTTGACCACCTCTCTGTCTTCTCTCTTCCAGTTCTTTTCTCTCTTTTCCTAAATCTACTGACATGCTGGACAGTTCGCCCAGGGGTTAGGAGCGAGAATTTTGGAGTCACTTTTATGTGGATGTGAGTCCCACTGTGTCAGGTAGTCACTAGCTATCTTATCTTGGGCAAATGACTTTATCTCATTGACCCTCAGTTGCATGAAAAGTAATATGGAGGCAGCAAAAATAATCTACCTCATATTGAGACTTAAGTGAGTAAATGCACATAATACACTTACAAGAATGTCTGCTATGTTCTAAGTAACCAGTTTATTATCACTGTTATTATTATTCTCGGGTAAAGCAAGCTTCAATTTCTTGTCACCCATCCCTTCCCGCTGTCAAAATCTTGAAAATAGTCTTATTTTACTCCTCCCCCTCTTGTCATTCGTCAAAATGCAGCTTTATTTCAAAACTTACTGGAATTATTGTTTCAAACGTAATCAGTAAGCACAAAGTAAGCAGAGGCAGTGACCTCTACTCCACCCACAACCTCTTTGATGGCTGTCTTTCTCCATTAAGCTCCTTCTATCAGAACTCCCCTCTCTTTGATGTACTCTCCAGGATCTACTCTTATCTCCCTGGCTGCCTTTTACCTAACTTCTTTCTGGCTTCTCTTTTGGGTAAGTGTGTATTTCCCAAGCTTTCCCGTTGGCTTCTCTTCTTTCTCCACGATCACATCTTCTCCCAAGGCTTAAGCAATCCTTTCTAGCTGGTACCTCCAAAATCTGCACCTCTAGTCTGGTTTCATAACCTCAGTTTCAGGACTGCATTTCAACACCCCCATCTAGATATCTTCTGTTACTATAGACTCAACAAGTTCAAATCCAAATCCAATTTGTATCTAAACACAAGCTTTCACTCTTCTCATTTCTATTAGTGACACTAGTCTTTAACCAGACAGCCAAAGGAAAGACCTGAGAGTAATCTTATAAACTCCATCGGCTTTCCCCCTTCACTCCAATGTAGGCAATTGCCAAATCATGAGCTACACCGCCTCATTGTCTCTCACAGCTGTTTGCAAGAGTTACCCCACTATTTCAAGACTTATTAACTCCTTGCCTAAATTACTGTTTGATAAAAGCCAAAGTGTTCTCTCTGCCTCTATTCTTTGGCTCTTCCATAACTTTCTAACAACTGTTGCCATATTACTGTCTCAAATACAGCTCTTCTCCAGCACTGCTGACTTCTCTAGGGTGAAGCTGTACTTCATTTATAAGTTTTTCATTTATAGTACACACTGCCATAATAACTATATATATAACGCGCGCACGTGCACACACACGCGCACACACACGTGCACACACACTATCTTGCTTTCCACTAAATTGAGCTTATTAAAGTCAAATACCATATTATAGAGTTATATCCACTCATATTATGGGCACTGCCTTCAACATAGCAGCTACATAATAACTGCTTACTGAATTAATTTTGTACTGAATAATGGCATTCATCTGCTCAAAAATGTTCAGTGTTTCCACATTTCTTATCAACCGAGATAAAAATTCTTTAGCCTTAGCTTTAATACTTTTCACAATTTAATGCCAATCTACCTCTCCTACTTTCCCAATTTATTTTCTTTTTGTGCCGTGGTGCTATGGACTCATTTGTGTCCCCCAACCCTACCCAAAATTTGTATGTTGAAGCCGTAACTACTAGTGTGGTGGTATTTGGAGAAGAAGCCTTTGGGAGGTCATTAGGGTTAGATGAGATCATGAGGGTGAGGCCCTTTTGATGGGACCAGTGACTTCTTAAAAAGAAAGAGAGCACTCCTCTCTGCCCTGTGAAGAGAAGGCAGCCCTCCACAAGTCAGAAGGAGAAACCTCATCAGGAACTGAATCAGCTGGTACCTTGATCTTGAACTTCCCAACCTCCAGAACTGTGGGAAAATACATTTCTGGCTTTTAAGCCACCCAGTTTTTGATAATTAGTTGTGGCAACCCAAGCTGACTAATACACATGGATTCCAACAAAACTAAAATACTGGTTTCCTGCACATTGCTAGCCTTTCTAGCTTTCCCCATCATACTCCCTCGTTTTAGAATATAATCTTCCTTTTCTTTCCATGATTATATCCTACCTAACTCAAAAGCCCTCTTCTCATTTAAGCCTTCCCTGATGTCTCCTTCTTGAAAGTAATTTCTTTATCCTGTGAAATGCCTCACCACTTATTCCTGTCTTTTGGCACTGGACATACTCTGTGAACAAGATAGTTCCATGTGTACTTATCTTCTTTACTTAACTGTGAACTTGCTAAATTCAAGGACTTTGTCAGGTTTGTGTTGTATCCCATAGTACTGACCACAGAGCTTGAGCCACTAAAGGGATGTAATTCATATCATTTTTTTCCAGCCGCCTAGAGATACAAGTACAATCAGAGGTTTTGAATAAGCAAGATGAAGCACATGAAGGACTAGAATCTGTGCTGGCAGGAGTGGAGAGTAGAGAGGTAATGGGTGAGAAATGTTTTGAAAGGAATACAGAGGGAAAGCAGTAAAGTTTAAAAAAAAAAAAAGCAGAAGAAATGTCAACATGTAGCTTAGATGGAACAGATAAGTGGGATTTCTCCACTGAAGTCCTAGAGGAAGTTGGAGGCAAATTTTGGAGAGATATATACAACAGAAGAGGGTTTTGGGAATGAAGAGTAATAAAGCTATAAATAGGGCTTATCGATATTAAATGAAGGGCTTTTAGGTGATAGTTGTACTTCAGTGGTCTGAAAGAACAATGAGGGGTGAGAAGCAGATGAACCCATGTTCTAGCCTTGCTACAGGAAGTGGGAAGAACTATAGAGCATAAGTGATAAGATGCTATTAAGACATCCAACTAAGAAAAATAAAGCCCATAATTAGATAGTCATTATGTAAAGAAGACTAGAACAGTAAAAGATTGGACATGAAACAGTTGGGCCCCAGTGGACGGGGAAAGGGAAAGTCTGAATTAGATTGGGATCTAAAAGACAGAGGAGCCATAGGTTTGTGCTGAGAATAGCAGAAGTTGAGAATCAAGATGAAATAGGTAAGAGATTGCTGGAAAGTATAGAGACCCCTGGAGTGTAGCTCTGACTGTGTACCAGCCTGCAGCTAGATGGGAGAGAAGCAGGCCTCAGGGCGCTGCAAGGAGAGGGAGGCCAGGCCCTCGTGCTGCGGGTACTGTCCTGGGCCTTACACATCCTTCCTTCTCTCCGTGCTAAGCCTGGATCTCTGCCTCCCTCTATGCTCCTGTCCCAGCCTTTCGTCACCTCTGGTTTTGTCCATGTGGATGTTCCGCCAACACTTGAGACTCACTACTTCCTAAAGCAGACTCCTCCATTTCTGTCTCTAATCCAATCACTGGTCTGGGCTCATTCCCCCCCCCCCCCCCCCCCGTTAATGCCACTATTCTCTTAATCCCATGGCTTCAAAAACTGTGACGTGTTGTCACAGTAGAGTAGGCTGTACAATGGCTACCAGCTACCCTTTGAATTTGGCCCAGTTATACTGACTTCCAGTTTCTGGCCTCCGGAACTATGAGAGCTTGCATTTCTGTTGTTTTAAGACATCACACTGGTGGTAATTTGCCACAGTGACAATAGGAAACTCATACACACTGCCTTCCTCCTGACACACAGTTACCAAGCTCTACCTGCCAGGAAGCCATATAAGACAGTGGTTAGTTACTCTGGCTTCTCCGCATACCGGCCACGGACTTGAGCAGGTTACTAAGCCTTTTAGATCTTCAGTTCCCCATCTGTAGTAACACAAGAGTTGGGAGCCTGTATTGGGCACTGGGATAATCCACGAAAGGCACTTCTCGTGGTGTGTGTCACGTGAAATGATCAGTATGTATGTCATCATTATTGTCTATCAAAGGGTCTTTGTCCTTTTAGTCCCTCGCCGTTCAAATCCGTTTTTCCATGTTATTCATCCCAGAGTAGTGTTATGACCTTGAAATCCCTTCCTCGGCCTCCTTTAATAGCTCCCTAGTGCTCAGTGGGGAAAACCCCGACCTCCTCAGAATGGCCCTGGAGTCTCCAGAGTGGACATCATTGAGGCGCCACCCTGACCCCCCGGGTAAAGCTGCCTGCACTATCTTGGCTACGAAGAGTATCACCTGCTGACTGTTGCCAGCTATTCCCTTCTCTGGAGGATCGCTGTCAGATAAATATGAACCCCAGAAGTGAGCTCGCCACTCCTCAGGGCATCCCACAAACAAGGGTTGCAGGGAAACAAAGGCTGCTGCCATTTGCTTCAAGGAGGGACCAAATTTATGGTGCTACTAGGGCTCTGTGCTGGCTGTGACGTCCAGCCTTAGCCAGACTTCCGCAGAAGCCACTTGCATGCTGAGTGCCTTCCCTCGCTGAATCCTACCGCCCTTGCTCCCTTTCTCCAGACAACACGCCCATAGTAATAAGACACATGGACCCAAATCCCTGCTTCAGACATTACTGGCAGAAACCTGACCTAAGTCATCCTCTTAATGTGTCCCCAAATTTCCTTACCAATCTTATCTTTTATTTCTTCTGTGTAAACCCAAATCCCTGGTCACAAGAGCCTGAATGTTCTTTTTGATCTCTTTTACTCATGTTTTATGAAACTTCCCTTCTTTGCCCTCTGCTAGTCCAAATCATACACGTATTCCAAGTTCGGCCATGAGACCATCCTGGGCAACCCCAGGATGACTTTGTTTTCCCTCTGAACTTGCGTAATATGGTTTTTCTCTAACGTTTATATGGCAACAATTTAAATACTTACATTCTTCTATCAAAAAAGGAGAGGGGTGCCTGGGTGGCTCAGTTGGCTAAGTGTCCGACTCTTGATTTCTGCTAAGGTCATGATTGAGATCAAGCCCCACGTCAGGTGCCATACTGAGCATGCAGCCTGCTCGGGATTGTCTCTCTCCCTCTCTGTCGGCCCCTCCCCGCTGTTCATGCATGCTCTCTTGCTCTCTTTCTCTCTCAAAATACATACATATATACATACATCCATACATACATACAAAACAACAAAACAAAAACCAGAGAGATGACATCTATCCTGCCGGTCTGTTGTGAGAATTTAAATGAGATTCATATAAAACTCATTGCACAGTGACTGGCTCAGAGAAGGCTCATGATAAGTTACTGTTATGATAGTTGATGCCGGGAAGACATCCTGCCTCTCTCCCTCCTGCTTCTTTGTTCCTTCGTAAGAATAGACCAGAAACTGGAGCACTAATTTGGATCTCTGTGCCTCTAGGAGAATCATTAGCCACTGTGGTTTATCTCTCTTCTTTTCCTCTCATGACCCACAGCAGGGCATCCACAATATGGGTGTCTAGCTGAATTGACAATCTGAGTAGGGAGTGGATATAAGAGAGAGAAAGTCCTTCAAAGTCCAGCTTACTAAGACTTCTCTGTGGAGACATGGAGGTCTCTCAGCTGTCAGAAAAAAAACTTGGGGGGGGGGGTGGTGTACCATTTGTTAAGATTATCCAGCGTCCCATATAGCCAATAGATAATGGCTGAGGAAAAGGTGCTAATGAGCCTAAAACATGCATATTAAATTTCTATTGAGATGTACCTCATTCAAAAGATAAAGGGAAATACATTTTTGGCTAAATGCCTAGTCCAAGATTTTTGTAAAATATAATGAAATGTTTAAACGAGTTCCAAAAGAGCATCAACTTCTGTCTGATTTAGAATGGAAAGTCCCATAATTCATTTCCTGCCAGTTACCTTTTTAAAAACTATCCTTAAATTTTGAGTTTCACTTCTATGAAAAGAAAACTTTTAAAGTCATATCAACTACCTGAGTTCTGTGAAAATCAGATAAATAGATGGAGGGAGCAGACAAAAGATGGAAGTGGGAGAATAATCCTTTTCATAGCATATTGATTTGTTTTATATTTTTAGTCAGCTATTTTAAAGGAGATACTTGTTTAATATGTTTGAAATTTTTTCAGTGACCCTGATATAATAATTTTGCATGCTATATTATGTAGGATAGACTTGAGAAAGATGGGGCGCCTGGGTGGCGCAGTCGTTAAGCGTCTGCCTTCGGCTGAGGGCGTGATCCCAGCGTTCTGGGATCGAGCCCCACATCGGGCTCCTCTGCTAGGAGCCTGCTTCTTCCTCTCCCACTCCCCCTGCTTGTGTTCCCTCTCTCGCTGGCTGCCTCTGTCAAATAAGTAAATAAAATCTTTAAAAAAAAAAAAAAAGAATTGAGAAAGATAAAAAATTTTTTTTAAAGATTTTGTTTATTTAAAGAGAGAAAAAGAGTATGAGTGGGAGGAGGGACAGAGGGAGAGGGAGAGAGAATCTCAAGTAGACTTTGTATTGAGAGAGGAGCCCAGAGCCCTAGGCGGGGCTCAATCCCATGACCCTGAGATCATGACCTGAGCTGAAATCACAAGTCAGAGGCTTCACCAATGGAGTTTCCCAGATGCCTCAAGAAAGATATAAAAATTTCAAGCATCATCATAAGCAAACAAACCAACACATATGCATCATTTTGTAGTGTCCTTTATGTTTGTGCTCAAAGTGAATTAAAAGAAGCATATTCTCTTTTCTAAGAAGCTGTTAATCTATGCCATATTTCAGAGTCTTTGCCTATGGCTTTCTTCTGCCAGGAATATCTTTTTCCCTCTCCTCACAAGTAAGAGTCTCCCCTCCTTCACAGCCTGATTCACACATCACTTCCTTCTTTGAGCCCCAGCCCTCAGTGGTCTCCTTCCTCTCACCCTCTGGAGGCCCTCACTGATTCCTAATCAGAGCTGCCTCCCCGGGTCTGCTGAATGAACTTCATGGGCTCTCAGGACTTGGCTTTGTGAGCCTCTTTCTCCATAACAAAGTTTTCACAATCGTATGTGATAACTGCATTGGTATAAAGAAAAGTGTAATCCAGGCTGGGCTCATTGTTACACATCAACTATAATAATGATATCAATTTTAGATCTGATTTTTTAAAATTAAAAATAAACATCTTCTCCGGTCTCGACATGTATAGTGTCTCTGCACCTCCTGTTAGTAATGGGTCACTTGGGCCCATCCTTTCCACTCAGACTTGTGTTGTAATTGTTTTTGCCTATGCTGTCTTCCGTGCCAGGGAAGAAGCTTAAGGTGGGAAGCTTGAGAACCCCTTTAGAGCAGGTATCTGAAACCACTGAATCTTCTAGGGTCTCCGGAGAAAGACCACTCAGGAATCTATTCAGTCCTATATTTACTGAGGCAGGGTGGCTACCCCTCTTTGGTGTGACTAATGATGATTCTTACTTTTTTCCAGTGATAAAACTACATTATTATTGTTAGACCTTAATGTTCCTATTTTTAATGAAGTATTAAGGGAACAAAGTTAGAACAAACTAGTAATCCAGAACCCTGGAGACTTGTTTCCATTTTCAAAGTTTCCTTTGTTGATAAGCACTTTGTTTTTAGAAAAGGGTGTGTGCGCGCGCGCACGCGTGCGTGCATGTATGCACGTGTGTGCGCTCACACATATACAAAAACAATCTGAAAGAAATCTGGAAAATAAGGCTTTCCTTTCCTTTGATCTAGTACATTAGATTAACCAATTTAAAACTAAGCTACCACCTAAAATGCATAAATCCACGGCTATACCTGGTCGTAAGCCCACTGTCTTGTGCATATTAGTGAAATCTGGATTTCCACTATTCAAGTCACCCCGCTGCTCTGCCCCTAAAATCCTAAGTCTGGGGGAGCTGAAAAAGGAAAACTGCAAAACTTATACCATTAACGATGTTCTCGACCTGCATAGGTTTTGATCTGAGCCGTTTTATAGACGAAGTTGCTCTTCTGATAACTGGTCTCACGGTCAAGGTTGCAACCAGCCTACACCACTCAGAATTCTGTTCTTGAAAGAGGAGGCACAGACCCTTCTTACTTTTAAAATATGTTTTTCCTGCCACGGCAGATGTCTGGCAGAAAGCACTCAGTTCCGAGCGCATTGTTACGCGGTTCAGCAGATAAAATTCCCTCAGCACACAGCATCTCCCGAAACTTCCCAGAGCTCTCAGACAAGTGATTTTTATGGGGGCATCACATAAAGTTTCTTCCAGGCAAGGTCCTCCCCGTTGAGCTTTCCTGATGGTATTTGCAGCAAATGTTTGGGGAAGTGGTGTCGTGAGGCAGAGTCAGGAGATTTGGAACTCTGTTAGTGAGGGAGGGTTGCTGCACGTTCTCTAGTCACTTGATTTCCTCCGGCGGGGGGCATCTAGGGTTGGCTGTGTGGAAACAGTGGAAGCCTTTCATCCTGACGCTCCATTCGGACCCTGCTCAGTGCTGCCTCAAGTTCAAAAATAGAATAAAATTCTTCACGGGGATAATTGTCGTTTTCTCACACTGACAGCATGTATAAAAGCATTTTTAGGAGCATTGTTATTTCCATTGCTCTCTATCAATTGAACTAAATAAAAACTATAATTTTGCCATTTGTAAGCAGCCCCCAAATCTGGCCCCCCAGGCCCCACCAGTCCCACGGACGGCTCCCTGCACAGAAGCCCGTTCACTCCAACAGAGACATAAGGTGCCTTCACTGTATTTGATTGTCTTCCCACAAAGCAACAGTTCTGACACCTTCCTCTCATTTGAACAGTCAAATCAAACACGACTAAAACAAAACTCACACACTCAAAAAGACCAGCCTTCTGATGTGGCTGGTCCTTTCATGCAGGGAGAGAAAATAAACAGAAAACAAGATCACAAGCTTCAGGCGGAAACAGAATGTGCTTGTAAATAATTCAGATAAGGTAACAGATAAGCTAACAGCTAGTTTACCGGCCCTGTGTTCGGTTTAAAAGTGTCAGATTCCTTCAGAGGGACTTTCCCAAGTTCAGATGGAGATCACAACGAGCTGTAGTAATTCCTTAGGAATGTAACATGTTTTGGTGACCCAGGTAGCTGTGCCGGCTACTTTCCAAAGGCATTTTGAGCTCTCCTCTCTGAGAGTGACGAAATCCGTGCTTGCCTGCTCATTGGCCCTGTGATCGGCACAGAATAAAGGAGTGCAAGCCCAGCGTGAGTCAGCAATATTGGCTGTTCAAAAAGAAACTGACCTGATTGGGGGTAAGAAGTATGAAGAAGTAGGAAGGTAAGAACAACAAGCTAATCCCCGGTGCACCCAGCCTGGCTCACACTCTTGCTGGGTGACTTGCCCAATCTGGGATTCCAAGTAAATTCTAGGTGGTGTTGCCAAATAAAACACAGAACACCCAGTTGCATTTGACTTTCAGACAAACAATAAGAATAATCGGTGGGGTGTTGAGACTTCTACCTTTCCAATATCCCTTCTTTTCGGAAGCATCCTAGAATCCCTCCCCTCATGGTCCAACAATCAATAATTACAGCAACAAGCAGCACTTAGAGCTTCTCACTTCCCAAAGCACTTTTCACATTCATTAGCTTACTTTTAGTTTATCTTCACTACATCCCTAAATGTTTATATTAATACAGGCTATTGATTGATAAAACTTGAGGCTGATCTGAGATAAGGACTCCGTATCTGCCTTCTTTTATAAGAGTTTATTAAATTTATTAAATTCTCCTAGATACTTATTTACCTTGCTTTTACCTAGATTTTGAGTTTTGTGAGAATGGGAGATGGGTTCTTACATAATCTTTAACCTCACGGAGCTTTGATGTCTGTGGATTTGAATTGGGTCACAAACACCAATTTTTCTTCAATTTAGCCAAGATTACCTTCAGACCACCTTTTTCACCACATTTCTACAAAGTAGAAGACTATTGCAATTAAGTTCTACGTATTTGCTCAAGGGAACACAGTGAATTATTGCAAACAATGAAAATGGAATTCAGGTTCCTTTTTCTCAGTTCATCGTGATGGTCCATCATCCTCAAATACTTTCTGTGATTTTATTATCATTGCCTATTAGGAGGTCTGAGGACCCTCCATCTTCTAGAAATAGTACGTGTTAATGAGACGAGATGTGTGCAAATCCATGGAAGAATGTCTGAAAGAAAGGTGCTTTCAAAGCACGAATATTAATCTCTCAGCCTTGGCTTGCTGAAACTGGTGATGTGGGTGGTTCTAAGTCTCCTAAAAGGCATGTGGAAAAACTGCAATAATTATGAATGAAATTGTCCTTGATGCCTTGATGTTACTGTATCTTGGAGCCCAATAGTTAAACCCCACATTTCCATCAGAATGGGCAGAAATTATAAGATGTGCCTTTTACAAATGATGGCATAGCTGGCTTTCCCTGGCAGGCACTAATATAATTTGCTTAGAAAGTGAATGCATTCTAGCTCAACACGGTGGTCAAAGGAAGCAGGCTTTAACCAGCTAGAAATGTGTCTTGGGCAAGTTCAGTTCCTGTCCTGTTCTTGGCTCTTTATCCTGCCTTAGCTCTATGCTTTCCATTCACTGAGGCTGGGATTTCTTCCTGCACTGAGCCACAATGCCAAAGTTCTGTCAGGGTGTTTTTCTTCCTGTGTCATTGTGTAACCACAGGTCCAGGGAGAAATGGAGCTCTTTTAAAATTGTTGCAGATTTTATATTATGCTCTTTTGACAAAAGCTCAATTTACTAAGTGGTGTAGCAGAATTATTAAGTAAATGCAGGGGTTTTGAAGGGAAGCTAAACTAGTTTCCCATCCCATCTTGACCCTGTGAGACCTGGGACAAGTTACTTAACTCCTCAGATCTTCAGTGTTCTCTTCTGTAAAATAGATCTGATGATCCTGACCTCATAGGATTTGAGGGAAGATTAAATAGAAAGCCATTAATTCAAATCATGTGCCTTAATGGCTAATATTTAGAAAATCCTGGGTAAGTGTCAGTGTGGCTATTATTCTTAAATACTTGAAGCATTGAAACATTACTAAAGTGTGTGCCTCAGTTTATGCATATATTCCAATATCTAGAGTTGGGATGTAGGCAGTAGTCATTTCTAAAAGCTCCCAGGTGATTCCAATATGAACATGGAGTTGAGAACTACAGCTCCAGAGCAGAAGTGATAGTAAAAATACTGAGGTGCCTGACAGGCACCCACCAATCAGAAAGGAAACTTGATTAGTCAGGAAGAATCCTGATGGTAAACACCCAGCACAGCCATCAGCCACACTCTGGCATGAAACTCTGTCCCTTGGTTGGATATGTTTAGGAAATGCTTCTTATTAGAGATTCCACATGATTATTAAAGGCTTTGAGAGATCATGTAACTAAAAACCACCTGATTACAAATTTTCCAAACGAATGGGTGCATGGAATGTTCTTATTAACATCAAGTAGCCTCTCATGTGGCATCTTAGTAAAGATGCTGAGGGAAAGAGAAACATCTCAGTTTGGAAGGGCTTGATTGTATTTATTTATTTCTGTCTATACCCCCAGCAAATTCTGACTCTTATTGGAAATTATACAGTCTTTGGTAGAATTCCAAGATGGTCTCCAAAAGTCCCACCCCTGGTGTGCGTGCTTTGTATAATTATCTTGAGTGTGGGCATAACTTGTGAATATAATGAGGCATCACTCCCGTGATTATTATGTTATATGACAAAAGGGAAAATATCTAGGGTGAGCCTGACCTAATCACTCGAACTCTTACAAAAAGAGCGTTTTCTCTGGCTGGATGCTGAAGTCAAAGGATGTGCGTCTGGTGGCCTAGAGTTACCAAATAGCTATGTCGTAAACTGCCTGAAGGGAGGAACCGCCCTTAAGAGCTGGAAGTGGTCCCCAGGAAACAGCTAGCAAGAAAACTAGGACTTCAGTTCTCTGACATGAGGAACTGAATTCTGCTAATAATTCCAAGGAACATGGAAGAGAACACTAAGCCTCGGATGGTACACAGCCTTTGTTTGCTGTGTCTTAATGGTTCCATCCAAAAATCTATCAGTGGATCAAATACAGAATAGAGAACAGCGGTTTGCAGTATCAGATCTATTTCTACTGTAAAGGTTTCAGATTGTAGGAAAAGGGGATGTCATCTAGGGTTGGAATGAAGAGGAAAATATATCATTAGATCTTAGGAAGATAACGTGGCATTCAGAAAGAACAATCTGTGACGGTCCATAAAATTATTCACTCTATAAATGCATGATTACTGTTTATATTTGAGAGCAAAATGTACTGTGAGCAAAGTGTTAAAGAAGTAGGAACAAAATAAAAGAACAATGAGAGGCAGCTTATTATAGTGAGGAAAGCACTGGAATGAAAAGAATTTTCAGCTCCTCTTTCCAGCTTTGCTGCTAAATAGTCATATAACATAGCTGCTCAGTGACTCAACTAATGCAGTTGTTTGATCTTTCATGTATAATTTATTGAGCATATTCTGGGCATCAGCACTCTTCTGCAGTTAGGTATACAGCAGATGGACAGGGTATGCAAAGTCACTGCCCTCAAGGAGTTTACATTACAGGGTGGTGATAGTGATTCAGCCAATCAATACACAGCACCGACTTCAGCCGGTGAAGAGCTCCATAGAGAAAAACAAGAGCTAATGAAGACATAGAATGGCTTGGGGGTTGGGAATCAGGGATGGCGTCTTAAAGATGGCATCCATGTTTGGAGCTGAGAATTTAGACCAGCTGATGAATTAGATGTCAGACTGCGAGGGAAAAACAAGAGTCATGAATGGCCTCAGGATTTTTGGCCTGAGCAATTGAGTATATGTTCGTGACATTTATTTGATTGGAAACAGTGTGGGAGGAGCAGGTTTGGGGGAATAGAAGAGTTCATTCTGGGACATAAGACGTTTGATTTGCCTGTGATCAAAGAGGAAATGTGGAGGAGGCGATTACATTTGAGGCTGGAGCTCTTTGTCTCCTCTGTAAAATGCATGTGTTGAATTGGATCCTTTATGAGACCCTTCCAGTTCCAATATTCTGTGAGTCTGTGAACTAGAAATCAAAGTAAATGAAAGGAATTGTAGACTAAAGGGTGGCGGGGGGGAGGACCAGAAAACCGAATGAAATTTTCATGGAAATGAACAACGTTCATTTAGAAAGGAGATCAAGTAATTGGCCAAGATGGGAGGAGAAACTAATTAAAATGGAATAAGAACAGAATAGTTCCTATCTGATATGTACACCTTTTGTTTCCATGAAAGATAAAACAGGTTTTCTTAAAGTGACTGGTAGCAAGTTCTTATTATCAAATGCCATTAAGGTAATGATCTCCTGTACATGAATGTTTTTCAAAGTGCTTTAATTTACATAGAATGTTTATTGAATGAAATATTCCCAAATCAGCCCTGTATTCCAGGAACAAATGTTTCAACAAATACATACCTATTGGGTATGGTTTGTGAAGTTCTTCAATATTTTCACGAAAATCACAACCTGAATTTATCTCTGAATATGACACCTTCTCCTTAGTAACCTCAAGGCAGCATGGGACATTAATAATTCATAAAACACCACTATTTTCCATTTTAAAAAATGAAGCAGGAAGTTGATAAAGATAAAAAATAATCACAATTTCCATTTTAAATTTCTAATAAAGTATATTTCAGTATGTCAGTAACCAAGAAATTGTCAGGTGTGGGTGATGGAAAAGATACCCTCAAGTGAATAGACTTATCTTTCTGCCTTCTATAGTTTCCATGGCTACAAGCCCATCTGAATTGCATTAGTCACACACAGCACCAAGAAGGAACAAAAGGAAATGGAAGAATAAATGACATTAGAATGTCATATAAAGGGAAAAGTGATCACAGAGTTTTTTTTAAAGGAACATAATTTCTCGTATCTAGAACTCTCTGCTTTAGAGTCCACCTACGTCAGCAAGAGATGTTTCTATTCAGGTCTGGAAATTTTTGTAAGTAGCTCAAGTTTTCAAAAATGAAACTGGGGATGATACGATGATACGACCAAATCAATGTATGGGTGGTTGTGTGGTAATTAGAGCATTCAGAATATTCTGTCGTATTCACAGAATTGCAAACTTAGAGTGTCCAAAGGGGGAAAAATGTCATGCCCCAATGTGAACTGATTTAGGTAGTTTTATTCGAGCTGTTTTATAGTATCAGAGTTATCGATACAGGTAGGCTACTGGCTCCTATTCAAAATATATCAATAAATGGTACTGTTTTAAGTATCAAGAGACGATCTGCCTATTTACAAATAAGTGCATTTTCTGAAAAATAGAAATGAAATCGTTCGTAAGCAAATTTGCCATCTTCTGATAAAGCACAGGCATAGAAACACAAGAATCAACCCACGCTACAAACAGAGGCCAAGATTCCTTAGTAGATGCTTCTCAAGTTAGTAATGATTTGATTAAATGCAGTGTCTCCTACACGCTTCAGACTTCATGAAGACGTCTGCCTAGATTTGCCCCTTATTGAATTTTCAACATCTCATACAGTAAATCGAGATACTTGATGAACAACTGAAAGAGTGAATGAATGAATGAAGGTGAATGAAACCTTAACACCCCCTTAAATTCTCTCATCCTTCATTTTATTTATTGAAGTCACCAAAATAAAAATAACAATAATAAGAAACATCCCATGATCTGAGATTCTCAAGTAAAGTAAACCCTCAGGAGACATCAATGTCAATTAGTGTTACGTATTTTTTAAATGCAAAGATTAAAGCGTGGAACTTGCAGCGTTGATTTCTGGCCAAGATTTGGCGAAGATGTGTGTCATTTGAATTCAACCATGCTAATCACAGTGACTGTTTGGCTGAGCCTATTGGTTGGTGCTATGTTCATGGAAGATGCTTTCCTGTGGCAATGTCTCTGGCCTTCCATGAGATTTTGAATTCCAAACGGATCTCTGTTATTTAGGTTAGTGATGCTTCCAAGACTTTTAACTTTTTTTTTTTTTAAGATTTTATTTATTTATTTGAGAGAGAGAGAGAGAGAGTGAGAGCACAAGCAGGGGGTGAGGAGGGTCAGAGGGAGAGGGAGAAGCAGACTCTCCACTGAGCAGGGAGTCTGATGCAGGGCTCGATCCCAGGACCCCAAAATCATGATCAGAGCCAAAGGCAGATGCTTAACCAACTGAGCCACCCAGGCGTCCTCCAAGACTTTTAAGTTTAAAGGAATCTTGAAATCACAGTGCTCTTAATAATGAAATTACCTATTTCACATTTTACAGATGCCCAGGGAAGTTAAAATGCCACTTCTATCTCAGACAGCATCCCATTAAGTTGTTCTTGACGTGGATTTTTTTTTACTAAACTTGTATGTCACATTTTGTCTTCATTATCTCTCTTGGCCTCCCCTTCCTGTCCATTTTTTACTCACACCACCCCGCTCCTCCACTCCCTTCTCCTTTCCCTCCATTTCCTCTCAATCCTACGTTCGCCCAGTCCCAAAGAAAGCAAATCTGGTGAGACACACACAGATAAATATTTGCATGTCCCATTAAAACTCTAAGCAATGGAATTGAAAAATATCGGTTTATGGGGCAGCCTGATAGTGAAATCTCCTCATTTGCAGAGCGTTAGGGGGTGGATTGGGACCCCCAGAATCACACCTCATAGCAGAAAACTGTGCCAGTCACTAGAAAAAAAAACAGACGTTGTTGGCTTGACTTCAATTTCTCCTGGACCCAACAGTCTACTACCTTAAATCTATTAGGGTGGGTCGCCAATTCTATTCATTAAGGGCAGTTCCATTCTGGAAAGTAGAAGCTCATTGACCTTGTAAGGGCCCCTCGAGGTCATTAAAACTCTCTCTTAATGGTGTTGGCCATTAATTCTGCAGCTCTGTGTCAAGTGAGGGAGTTTAGCAGCTCCACCAGGCTTCCCCTGCGTCACGCCTGCAACCTGTTTCCTGCTCACCTTGGCCTCTGTGGGAACCCAGTTAAGCATTTGGCAACTCTCCATCCTGGTGGATGCGGATGTCTCATAACAACTTCCACCCTCCTCCCACTACCCACCCATACAGTGAGCAAAGGTGCAATGATGACCTCTGATTTTCCCATAGGAATTTAGTTGCATATAGATTAAATCTCACAGAAGCTTTAATTCATTTTCCGTGAATACCGCAGGTCTAAAATAAGAAGGATAAGATGCTTTTCTGACCATTGTTTAACAATTACATGCATTGGAAGCAATATGAAGTAATTAGCTATGTCCCTCCATTCAGGGCTTTGCACAGTTCTGAACACTTAGAAGCCATTTAGTAGATATCTGTTGAGTGAATGAATCTCTAAGACTGGGATTATGGGATTTGAAAAGTGTGGGATGACAGGAAAGAGAGAGAAAAGGGAATAAGAGATTATGGAATCCCAATAAAGCAAAAGGTATCTAAAAGGCAAATAAAATATATTTCCTTTTTTATTAGTAGACCTTTTGAATGCCACCAAATATTTGAGGGTTAATCTGCCCATAAAACAGCATTTATTGGGCAGAAACTACCTACTGAATGCCCAACATTGGGTGATACAGAAACATAGGACACAGAATTTTCTTAAAAGGAATATATAATCTAGGTGAAAAGAGAAAATTAACCAAATGAAGTAATTAGAGGTAAGCTACATTCCAGAATGCATGGTTCTGAATTCAGAGCTAGAAGAGTTGAGAAACAGTGCTGAAAGATATGCTGATATAATTAAAAAGTAACTACACACACATTTGATTTACACAAATTTAGGTGTACATGCTATGAGAAAATTGTTTTTGAAATAAATAATGTAAATATTGTGGGGGGCATTCAGTTGGCTATTCTACCCCATGAACACATGAGGAATAGCTATCGCCCCCAGCAGGGGGTCTCATTCCCTCTTGCTTCTTACTGTAAGCACCTTTCCTTTCTTCCTTTAATGTAATTTTAATGCTTACAACTTTCCTATGATTGATTCAGGGCAACTTCCAAGGGTAGTTTAAATATATGTAATTATCACCTTAAAACGTATTTCATATATTCTCCCGCCTTACTTACACTAACTTCTCATAGTCTAAGCACTGTATTTTCTCCTTTTTAATCAACTAACTGGCCAAAGAAATAGAAAGAAAATGATCAGTGTAGCAGTGGTTGACTGTTAGTTGATTGGTTGATTCTTTCATCCATTCATATTCAAGTAAAGATCAAGATGAGCCTGGAGTCAAGGCCTGGTTAGTAACAGAGATCATTGCTTACTGGAAGTCTGGCTTTATGTCTCCCTAAGGTTTGGAAGGTGTTTTATTTAGATCCACAGTATATGGTACACCATCCAAATGCACAGAAGATAAAGTCTGTGCTTTGAAGCATGTGGCTATGTTGTCAAGGTTTTCAAGCCATGGGAGATACACTGCTGTCTCACACACCTGTTGTGCTGCCTCTCATTATCCCTCCAATGGGAAATCAGCAGACACTGATGCTGGCTCATGGGTGGAAACAACACATGGAAGATCTGGGAAAGAGACGGCCCATTTCCATTTCTGAAACAATCATACTCTCACATTTCTCTTAGGGACATCTGAAAACGACATGTGTCTACCTTTGGTGAAGTCCAGTGCCTCAAAGTGCTACCTAAAGTACAGGCCAGAATGATGTCAATCAAGTTTGGTGGAGTTTTTGGTTTTTGTTTTGTTTTCTTCTTCTTCTTCTTCTTTTTTTTTTTTTTTTACAAATAATCCTTTTCATATATTATCATAAGGACAACTCTGCTACTTTTCCTTCTTCAAGAATTCTGAAATTTAACTTATTTCCTCAGGATGGACAGAGATACAGCTGAAGCCTATTTGCCAAAATGAGTATAAACGTGTTCACAATATAGTGAGAGTTGCAAAAAAAAAAAAAAAAGGCTATGAAAAGAAGTTAGTGATGCATTAGAATTCTGTGCTGAGCTTTTCTGTAAAACTACTGTTGTTCTACCGAGAATACCATCATTTTCCTCATGGCTAAAAAGGGAAGCAAAACATTTTCTTGCAACTTTTTATATTAGGATAGAAAATGAGTCTAAATTTTCAAACAATGAGGTGACTTAACAATAGGAAAAAAATAAAATGAAAATTTATTTTAATAAAATGCACCATAATTTCAAGATGCTTGCTCCTCCCCTGTGTAGAAAAGGAGATATGTGGTTCCTGGGGCTGTAGATATTTAGATTAAATCCTTCCATAAATCAAAAATACATGCATCAGAAAATGAATTTTAATGATTTTTCCATAAAGTCATAAAAAACAAACTAGGTAGTATGCATAAGGTTATCCATTCTTACAGCAAAGTAACTTCATTTCCAGGAGTGTGTGTGTGTGTGTGGGGGGGGGGTGATAGAAAAATACGTCTTTCAAAAAGGACTTATCAAAAAGTGAAACCATGCCTACACCAGCATATTGTTAATTTTGAAGTCTAACTATAATATAATAAACCATAATTGACCGTGGGTAGGCCAGCCTTAAAGTGCTTTTACTATAAGGAATTTGCGTGTCTGCTAAATCAGAACTAAATATCTAGTCATAGTATGGAAATCTGAAGAAATCTTGTGACATCCCTTACCTTTCAGAGTTTTGATTAGACGTCCAAAATTTACTGTGGTTGTGAAGATATTTGAGTAGATTTAAAGAAGACTCAGTTCACCTAAATGAAAACTTCAATCATAATAAAAATAAGAAGGTTTATTTTTCTCTTCACTAAGCAATGGGGTGGGAGGAAGAGGAGTTGAGAGAACTTGGAAGATGGGGTGTTGTTCCTTTTCTTCTTAAACAGGATCAGCATTTTGAAATTAAGGCAGAAAGAAATGCAAGCCTGATTTCTGGCAACCAGACAGTACTTATAATCTACGTCAGCAGATTTCTGCTAGGAACATCTGCCCTAACCTAGTGTTAGGCTAAGACTTATTGTCACTCTTCCGAAAGGAATTCCTGTTTCCCTTCCTCACACACACATACACACACACACAGACACTCATACTCACACACACTCACAGTTTATCTGGCAATCTTGAGAGAACCCAGAGAAATCTGGGAAACTAAAGAGTGAAATCCCAACCTACCCTTGTCACTCACCATCTTCCTCAACAGAAAGGAAATGTATTTTAGGTTTCATTGAAATTATAAACAATACTATGCTTGCAGCTGTGTTTCAAAAGTCTGATGTCAGTAGTACTGAATACATGTTTTCATCTTAGGCAAAACTTATCGAAAACATACAGAACAAGATTATAAGATTTTATTGAAAACAGCCCACAAAAAAAACCTCTATTCCCTTTGTTGCTATGTTACATGTGTTTATCATTATTTATTGCCAGCGTATTTACTTATCAGTAATTAACCCTTCTGGTGGGCCAAGCAAAATACGATTTCAAAAGCCACAACTTTGAATTTGGACACGATTCCATACTTTGAGTTGATTTTCAGTATTATGTGTTACTGCTACCCCAACAACTAAATAGAGAAGATAAAGTACTCCACTGAGAAACACACACACGCACACACACTGAAATACCAACAAGAAAAATCTGAAGACTTAAAATGCCACATATTCATATAACATTTACTATAGTTGAAATGGAATCTTTCTCTCCCTAAGTAAATGTTTTCATTCTTTCCACAAGCTAGATGTGGAAAGCTCTTGTCTCTACTTGGGGATGAACCAGCCCGTTCATGGGATATATCAAGGCCAAAAAGAATAATTCATCAACAGTAAGGAGGCATGTTTGTGATCCTCTGTGTCTCACCTGCCCAGTGTGTCATGTGAGCTACCCTAGTAACAACATGCTGTGTTACAAGGTAAACCTTTCTTTTTTTTTTTTTTTTTTTAAAGATTTTATTTATTTATTTGATAGAGACAGACAGCCAGCGAGAGAGGGAACACAAGCAGGGGGAGTGGGAGAGGAAGAAGCAGGCTCCCAGTGGGGAAGCCTGATGTGGGGCTCGATCCCATAACGCCGGGATCACGCCCTGAGCCGAAGGCAGACGCTTAACGACTGTGCCACCCAGGCGCCCCAAGGTAAACCTTTCTTAATAGCAATGTAGCAATATATCAATAGTCTTTAAATGATTCATGTGCTTTACTTCACTGATTCCGTGTTCTGGAAATATTAAGAGTAGGCAAAGCTATCCATCACAGTATTAGTTTAGTTCAAGGAATCACAAATTAAAGACATCAATGTCCAGCAATAAGAAAATGACCAACTAAATTGTGAAATAACCATACTCCAGAATTCATTGCAATCCTTGAAATCATGTTTTAATAAAATACTTAATAATATGAATGCCAAAAGTATATGTTAAGTGCAAAAATTTCAGAAATATATATGCAATCCTAGTAGTATAAATGGAAAGGTATATATGTATACTTACATATATTCATATGATCCTAATAGCAGTAAAGGATATATATAAACACACGTATATTCTTTTCATATATAATATAAATATTAGAAAACAAGCATGAACAATGGTTATTTTTATTTTTGAGTGGCAAAATTAGAGATTTTATATTATTCTTTAAGCCTTCCTTCTTCTTCCAAAACTTTTCACAATAAAATTTTTTATAATTATATATAAAGATATTTTAATTTTTTAAAACAAACTCCACTGACCTCATGGGGCCTTGTCTCTTATTAAATTACTGGAAAATAATGGAAGCCTCAAAACCTAAAAACAGTATTATTTCTATGAAAGAAGTCCAGAAAAACTGATACTGTAACAAAAGAAAATAATTCTATATTAATGAAAAATCCAAGAGTAGAAAACAAGAAATCTCGTGATATTTGGTAATTTGGAAGTTTAGTTATATATATTGTATTTGTGGGTTTGGGATAATTCCTCCTTACTCTCATAGAGTAACCTCACTGAAAAATAGTTGTTAAAGATGGGGTGCCTGTGTGGCTCAATTGGTTAAGCATCTGCCTTCAGCTCAGGTCATGATCTCAGGGTCGTGGGATGGAGCCCCACATCACCTCAGTGGGGAGTCCTCTTCTTCCTCTGCCCACCCCCCTATACCCACTCCCCCCAACCTCCCCACCCCTGTGCACATATGCGCTCTCTCTCTCTCTCAAATAAATCTTAAAAAAAAAAAAGTTGTTAAAGAGAGTTCAGCAGCCAATCAAGATTTTTGTCCAAATTTAGGTAAGAGTCTTAAAAAAGGGGAGAACTATAAAAGAGAGCATAAAACCTGATTCACATAATTCTGTTCAAAATTAAATTTTCAGAGTTTATTATTTATAGTCATCTGCATAATATGTAACTCTAAGAGAAAGTGGTCCATATTTTAAAAACTAATTTATAAAATAATTTTTAAAAGTATTTTATTATTTCCAGGTATACAACAAAAATTAGAATTCATTAAGCAGTTTTGTTGAAGTTTTAAAATATATTTAAAATGAAATTAAAATTAAAAGTGTCACCCTCAAGCAACTAATAAGCAAAATAGCCTTAAAACATAATTTTCTTCAGAGAATTAAACATGTCTTACTATAGTTTTATGTGCAGTATTATTTTACTTAACTAATTCAGGTAAAATATAAAATGTTCAGATTTAGGAGAATTGCAGTATTTCATTATATGACACCTATAATCACTGTCCCTTAAAAAGGTGGAGGTTATTCAATAGTCCACAACTCTTGTCATTTACACAATTTTATAAAGCTCTTCAGTAAAACGTTCAGTGCTTTAGAATATCAAATGAAATGTTTACAGAACTAGATAACCCTGGAGTTTTTGAAATTTTGGAGAACATTTTTTTTTTTTTTAGCTTTTTCTCAATTCTGTGGGATTGATTGAGTGGACCACAGGTATGATGAGCAAATACACATCATTTTCCTAACTCTGCATGTGACCCAACAAGCCTGACGTTAAATGGCTTCTGAAAAATGAGAGACTATGGAAGCAATAGGTAATGCTCTAAGGAACAATAAAAAATTAAAATCATTTAAAGCATTTTCCACAATTAAGGAAATTATTAGGCAAGATGAACAAAACTAGAAGAGAGCTGATCAGCCTGTGTACAATTCTTCCCTTGTTCTCATGTTTCCTGCAACAATATCAGGATGATTTTTTAAGTTACTAGTTTATATTATTTATTTTTAAATGGGAACAGTTCATTTGAGAAATGGAAACAAAATAAATGTAAACATGTTGCTTTTTCTAGTTAGAGGACAATAAATTAGATGGGATTGCTGATGATAATACTTTGAGGCTCCAAATGTTGATATTGGAGCCAGTCATTTGACCTTTCTGAGTCCACAGTAGAGATGGGGTTGATCAAATGTTTTCTAGGACCCTTTCAAGTTTGTAAAGAAAAAGAATAATATAATATTATAAACTATAAAATATATGATAATATAAAACAAAGGGAAAAACACATAAAACGATTTTGAAAATAACTAGTTGAATTTGTTTTCTGATTCTCAACTAGTTATTTAAAAACTTAATATTTGACTGATCCCAAATGTTTATTGTTACAGAGAGTTAATGTTTTGTCATTAGGAGTTAAGATGGAAATTTATACCATATCATTGAAATTTTCAACTTCCTCGTATCAGCTAGTTACCTCGTCTACTATTCTATATAATTACTCTTTCACTCCATTAAGATAATTACCATAGAAAACCTTTATTTTTTTAGTTTTTAAGAAGATTTATTTATTTATCTATTTATTTGAGGGAGGGAGAGAGAGAGAGAGAGAGAGAGCTCGTGTAAATGGGCTGAGTGCACAGCCAATGCGGGCGTGATAGTGACCTGAGCAGAAACCAAGAGGTGGACCCTTAACCAACTGAGCCACATAGGTGCCCCCACAGAAGACTTTTAAATATCATAATCATCATAGTGTATTCCTGAAATAAAGCAGGAAAAGACATCATTATCAATATATTTTCCTCCCTTCGAATGGCACTTTCTGTTTCCTGTGGCCTGCCCTGCCTTCACTCTTTATCTTAACAAAAAGTCCAGCTGGCTTCAAGATGAAGGAAATGTCCAGTGAGAACTTAGCCATTATTTCATTGTATCATTGCTGGGGCAGAGGGTCATAAATAGGTGTTACATTATTGTATCTGAAAGGGCCTTAGTTGTAAAAAACAGAAACCAGCTCTAAAAATGACATTTATGAAAGAGTATTAGGTTGCATAAGAATTTCTTAGAGGGCCTAAAGGAGAACCAGTTAGGAGCTGCACATTCAGAAACCATGCCCAAAATACATTACAGAACTGCTCCAGCAGAGACTCCCAGTTTATTCCCCCAATATAATTGCCCTCAGTCACTGGATAAATTCTCTATGTCCCTGGCACTGTCATCACTGAGTCCTGGAGATTTCTGCTGCCATGTGTGCTATCCATTCCACATGTCTTCTGATTCCTTGTGCCTCTAACTTCCTCTTCAAAGATTGGCGTGAATTTGTTTGCTTATGGGACTCTAGTGTTCGCCTGTTCCCTAGTCTCAAGAGAAGGGGGACATTGTCTTTAATGGCTTCTGTTGCGAAGGGTAAGGGCTCACAAAAACCGAGAATCCCCCAGACATTTTAGAAAGGAAGCAGGGATTCTGCTTTCTGTATCATGAGTGAGTAGGTGCTCCGAGGGACCCTCCTATTTCAACAACTAGATTGTGGATAGGACAGACTCTTTGCGATCATTGCTGTCTCACAATATAAGAGAGGTCTCCAGGAAACCCTCCTCTTCCCGGAACAAACTACTGTGAGTGGGTCCCAACGTCGTTAGCAACTGCTCCTGGGTGCTAGGAACCAAGACTTGAGAGGCAGCGAACCGAGGTGGAACACCTGAATCCAAAGTTGGGAGACTCAAAGCTCAACATCGAGCACAGGGTGCTGAAACCATGGCAGTGGGAAGCTGGAACAGCTTGGAGCCTCAGAGGTGCGGTGTTGCCCTGGGGTGGACACTTACAGCAACACTGGTACGGGGATAAGGAACCTTGGAGCAGTTAGGAATTGGAGAATTATAATCTAGCACTCCTGATCTAAACCGGAATTTACTAGAGGTATACCCACTAGCTACCTGCAAAGATAGGGAGCAAACCCCCTCAAGTATTCTTAAGAACTACCTCAGAATAAGATCAATAGGTTGACCTAGATGATCAAAAATAGAGGAAGGCAAGCCACTAGGAGTAAGAGTCAGCAGAAGGAAGAAACAGCTTATACGTCCAGCCTGCAAGGACTGCAAACATTGTGATTGTCAGACACAGGATATAGAATGGCTGTATATCATATAGTAGAAGAGACAAAAGATACAATTACAAAAATGAGCAAATAACAGGAAACTTTCCAAATGAACACACACAAAATACGCTCGTGTGGATTGTTTAGAAATGAAAATAGAAAGGTTGAAATTTTAAAAATGGAGAGGTAAAATGAGAATCATCAACATTTGAAGAAAATTAATAAAGTAAAATATGAAACTGAGATATTTAATTAAAATGAATGAGTCAAAGGAGATGGAAACCTAGGAAAAGCAAAACAAACAGAAACTGAAATGCAAGATGGCATTAAAAAACCCAGGCTTTCCAATAATCTCAATAAGTATAAATAAAAAATGACCAGTGCTATAGACATATCTATAAACACAACATATGTAAACATAGCATATATAAAACCATAAACTGACCAATTAAAAAAATTATCAAATAGGGGTATTTTTAATCCAGTTAGGTGTTATTTATAGGAACTATTCCTAAAGAGTAAGAAAACTACCAGGACAAAGTTAAAAAAGAGACTTTAAGCCAATAATAACCAAAAGTAAGCTGGAGTAGGTATATTATTCATAGACCAAGTATCTTTTAAGAACAGAGAGAATCATTGGGATCTAAAGAATGACTATCCATGATAAAAGGCTTAATTCACTGGGAAAATATGACCAGTCTAAACAAGACAGCTACGGCAAAATAGCCTTAAAGTGTAGGCAGTAAAAACTGTTCAAACCACATAAAATTTGGACAACTCAATCAACATAATGAGAAATTGCAAAACAGTTCTCTCAATTATTATTGATAGCAAGCAGAAAAAAATCAATAAAAGAAAAAATAGAACACATCTGACAAGCTTGATCTAATAGCTGTGTACAGAACAGCATCCAAGAGTTAGAAAATACTTGTCTTGCTCAAGGACATACAGAATATTTTTTAAACTGTGAACAAGGCCATAAAGCAAGTCTCAACACATTTCAAAGAATAGGTATCCCACAGAACAGCTCTCTGATGAAGTGCAATTAAGAAGTAATAACAGAAAAGCAAATGAAGAATACCCCCACATATTGAGAAGTTGGAAAACACATTTCTATTTAATGCACAGGTCAAAGAAGAAATATTAGTGGATGTTAACAAAAACACAAAAGCCTAAAACTGAAGGGCAACCCAAAGTCTACTTGTTAAGACTTGTAGGAAACCAAAAAAGCCGCATTTTGAGATCTGTTTAGCTTTGAATGATTTTATTACAAAAGAAAAAAAAGAATGAAAAGTCACGAGTTTTTCCCAACGTTAAAGGTTAAAATAGGGATAGCAGAATAAACTCAAGGACAGCAAGAAGAAAGATATATTTTAGATATGAGCAGGTATCAATAAAATAGAATATAAAGGTATCATAGGAAGCAAGAAAAGAGCTAAGTGTTGTTCCAAATAAACTTCATGTGAGATTGATCAGAAAGGAGGAAGGGAGAGAGAGAGAGAGAGAAAAGCCATAAATAAATAATATACTGAATAATAAAGAGGATATGACAAAAGACGGGGCAAGACTAAAATGAGATCATCGACAATTTCGTGCCAGTAAGTTATAAAATTTAACCAAAACAAAAATATCTGGAAAAATTACAACTTGCCAAGAGAACTTCAAGAAGAAATAACTGGACCATTCCCTTACACCATACACAAAAATAGACAAAATGGATGAAAGACCTAAATGTGAGATAGGAATCCATCAAAATCCTAGAGGAGAACACAGGCAGCACCTTCTTGCTAGACCCATATGTTCCTTCAAGGGAAACAAAGGCAAAAATGAACTATTGGGACTTTATCAAGATAAAAGGTTTTGCACAGCAAAGGACGTAGTCGACAAAACCAAAGGACAGCTGACAGGATGGGAGAAGATATTTGCAAATGACATATCAGATAAAAGACTAGTATCCAAAATCTATAAAGAATTTGTCAAACTCAACACCACAAGAACAAATAACCCAATCAAGAAATGGGCAGAAGACATGAACAGACATTTATCCACAGAAGACATCCAAATGGCTAAAATTAACAAGTCAGGAAACGACAGATGTTGGCGAGGATGCGGAGAAAGGGGAACCCTCTTACACTGTTGGTGGGAATGCAAGCTGGTACAGCGTCTCTGGAAAACAGCATGGAGGTTCTTCAAAAAGTTGAAAATAGAGCTGCCCTACTACCCAGCAATTGAATTACTGGGTATTTACCCCAAAGATACAAATATAGTGGGGGCACCTGGGTGGCTCAGTCGTTAAGCGTCTGCCTTCGGCTTAGGGCGTGATCCCGGGATCCTGGGATCGAACCCCACATCAGGCTTCTATGCTGGGAGCCTGCTTCTTCCTCTCCCACTCCCCCTGCTTGTGTTCCCTCTCTTGCTGGCTGTCTCTCTCTCTGTCAAATAAATAAATAAAATCTTAAAAAAAAAAAAAAAGATACAAATATAGTGATCCGAAGGGGCACCTGCACCCCAATGTTTGTAGCAGCAATGTGCACAATAGCCAAACTATGGAAAGAGCCCAGAAGTTCATTGATAGATGAATGAATAAAGAATTTGTGGTATATATATATATACAATGGAATATTACACACCATCAAATAATGAGATTTTGCCATTTGCAATGACGTGGATGGAACTAGAGAGTATTATGCTAAGCAGAATAAGTCAATCAGAGAAAGACAATTATCATATGATCTCACTGATATGTGGAATTTAAGGAAAAGAACAAAACAAAACAGAGGATCATAGGGGAAGAGAGGAAAAAATAAGACAAAGCCAGAGAGGAAGACAAACCATAAGAAACTCTTAATCACAGGAAACATACTGAGGGTTACTGGAGGGGAGGTGGGTGGGGGGATGGGGTGACTGGGCGATGGGCATTAAGGAGGGCACGTAATGTAATGAACACTGGGTGTTATATAAGACTGAAGAATCACTGACCTCTACCTCTGAAACCAATGATACATTATATGTTAATTAATTGAATTTAAATTTTTAAAAAATGAAAAAAAAGAAAAAGGGAAAAAAGAGATAAAAATGTAAATATTCCTACAACTATTAAAGAGTTGAGCCAGTAATGAAATATATTTACATGTAGAAAAATAAGGCTCCAAAAGTTTTACAGGTAAGTTCCACTAAATGTTTAAGGAACATATCGTCCTAAATTTGAGTAAATTTTCTGGAGAATAGAAAATGAGGGAAGAATCCCTGGCTGATTCTACAAGGTCAGTTTAACCTTGGTACAAAAGCAGGTAATGACAGCTTGAGAAATAAAATTATAGTACCAAGTTTCTCATTCATAGAGTTGCAAAAATCCTGAACAAAATATTTACTGATGGAATTCAACAGTATATGAAAAGAAAATACATGATATCCAGGTTGAAATTACTTTATACATAAAAAGATGGTTTTTAGAAAAATCTATAAATATTATTCAAGCTATTAAAAAATTAAAGGAAAAAAATATGTTCCTTTAAATAGATGGAGCAGAAAGGATTTTTAAAAAATCCAATGCCTGTTCTTCATTCAAAAAGAAGTTAGTAAGCTCAGAGAATTTTGTTAACCTGCTAATATGTATCTGCAGAAAACTTAGAATAAACCTCATTCTAAATAAGAAAACATCATGGCATTTCCTTTAAAATCAGTAATGAAAATGAGCAAGCCCACTATTGCCAATTATAGTCAACATCTCACAGGAAGTTCTAACCAATCCAACAGGACCAGAGAAGTAAATGCTATGGTGTTCTGTGTGTAAATCTGTAGGTAAATTAATAGTATAATGTAAGTACTCTAAATAATGAGAATTTAGTAAGAAAGAAAGGCATAGAATGAGTTTTTGAAACCTCAAATCAGCTGCATTTCTGTATACCCGTAATAAACAACATGAACATGTCATTTAAAAAATGTGATTCATAAAGAGAACAAACTTATCACTATCTAAAGTTATAAATACCTAATGTTGAACAGAAGATATGAAATACCTATATGTAGAAAATTTTAATATTTTCCTTGTATGTTATTAAAAAGACCTAAGCAAATGAGGCAGCGGCTCCCATTCATGGATAAACAAAACTCAAGTGCATCAAGATTTTAAAGCTCTCCAAATTGACATGAGAATCAATGGAATCTAGTTTAAAAAAAAAAAAAATCTTTTTTTTTTCTTTTTTTTTTTGGTGGAACTTGAAAAACTGATTCGTCTGTTCTGAAATGCAAAAGGCTGAAATTAGCTTAGATGCTCTGAAAGGAGAAGATGGAGGAGGAATAACAAATTGCTATTTCAGTTTTACAAAACTTATTATGCAGCTGTAGTGATTAGACTTTGTGACTGGTGTAGGTATAGACAAACCGAACAGTGGGATAGAACAGATACCCAAAGAACTCTGCATATGTATAACTCAGAGATGAAAAACATGACAGAACATAAGAGTAGGGAGAGGAGAAACTGTGTAACCTATGAAGCTGAAGGCCACCCGGGTGGCTCAGTCAGTTGAGCGTCGGACTCTTGATTTCAGCTCAGGTTGTGACCTCGGGGTCCTGTGATTGAGCCCTGCATCAGGCTCCCTCCTCAGTGGGGAGTCTGCTTCTCTCTCTCTCTCAAACGAATAAATAAATTCTTAAAAAAGTTAAAAAAAAAACAAATGAAGCTGAAAAATATTTTTTTTACTTAAATACATTTACATATTATAATTGCTGGTGTAGCAGTGTTCGTCACATTGCATAATTATACTACAATATTATTGTATATACTCATTATACTGTACATTAGATCTCTATGCTTATTTATTACTTGTTACAAGTTTGTACCCTTAGATATCCTCACTCTTGCCCCTATCCCCATCCCCCAGTAACCACCATTTTACTCTGTTTTTTATATTTTAACTTTTAGATTCCACATGTAAGTAATATCATATAGTACTTGTCTTGTCTGACAGATTATCTCAGTTAGCATAATGTACTCATGGTTCATCCATGTTTTCTCAAAAGGAAGGATATCTTCCTTTCTTATGGCTGAATAATATTCTTTTGTGTGTGTGTGTGTGTGTGTGTGTGTGTGTGTGTATATCTATCTCCCATCTTTTTATCCACTCATTGACGGATGACACTTGTGTTGTTTCCATATTTTAGCTATTGTGAATAATGCTGCAAGGAACATGGCAGTATATACATCTTATTGAAATCTTGTTTTCATTTCCTTTGGGTATACACCCAGAAGTGGAATTGCTGGATCATATGGTAGATCTCTTTTTAATTCTTTGAGGAACTTCAATACTGTTTTCCATAGTGGTTAGACCAATTTACATTCCCATCAATGGTGTGTTGATTACATTCCTATCAACTCTTTACAGCACATCCTCGCCAGAACTTATTGTCTCTTGTGTTATCTTTGTTTTTATAGCATAATACGTAAAAACAATTTCCTGATGCATTATGAATTTCAAATGTTTTCAATGTGAAACATTAATTTTTTAGGTGATAATTTATAGTAGGAAATGATTTTTTAAAACAAAACAAAAATAACAACCATACAGAGAAAGATTGATAGGTGCAATTTTATTAAAGTTAAAAATTCTTCATTGAAAAGATGAAATTAAAGTCAATGCAAGTACAAACTAAAAGAAGTTATTAGCAACATGCTTATCAAGGGATCAGTATCATAAATTTCTAACTCTTCTATTTCAATAAGAAATATATAAACTATCCAATACAAAAATGGGCAAAAATACTTGAATAAGTAGCAGCCATGTGAGGCAACATATATAGAGAGATATGTTCAACCTCATTAATATTCAAATCAGATACCACAATGACATACTATTTCACATTCATTCAAATGACAGAAATTAAGAAGTGTGACTCTTTTCAGTGTTGGACAACATGCAGGGGATCTGATATACTTTGCTGACGGGAATGAAAATTGGTTCATCCACTTTGAAAAATAACTTGTCACATCTCACAAGTTGAAATTTGGCATATTCTGTTATGCCGTATCCACTTGGCATGTCCACTTCTAATTATATTCCCCAAAGAAACTATATAGAACATTCATAGCAACACTTTGTGAAAGCAAAACATAAAAGAAATCTAGGTGCCCACCAGTAGGAGCATGGATAAATAAACTATGGTACAGTTGCACAATGGAATGCTCTGCACCAGTGACAATGAATGAATTTACAGCCTTATGTACAACATGGTTAAACTTTAATAACATTGTGTAAGAAAAGCAAGTACGAGGAGACACTATGATACCATTTTTATAGAGTTCCAAATAAGTAAAACAACAATATATCTTTGTGTAAGTATGTTTGTGTGTGGATATATATATATATATGTGTGTTGTGTGTGCGCACAATGTATGAGAGTGCGTGAAAACACCATATGCATACACAAACATGTAAATGCACGTACACGTATATATGTTTGACTACATATATACATACATACCTTTTGTAAAGCGACGTCACATACAAAATTCAGGGCAGTTGCTACCTGTAATGGAAAGATGAAAAGATAAAATAGAGAAGAACATAGATAAAGCATGTTATTGGCAATGTTTTCATTTCTGGTTTGAGTGGTGGATTTGTGGCTATTCATTACTTTGTTAGATAATTAACAAATGAAATAAGTAAAATAAAAGTCATGTCTGGACAAATGATGATAGTGCTTTATGAACAAAGGGCTCTGATTAACCTAATTCTGTACATCTTCTTTTAAAAAAGTCAAAGACATGGTCACACACACCAAAAACAAATAACAAAAGAATAAAGATATAGCAGAAGCCGTAAATAGAAGGCAGTAATTTGGCTAGTGCTGTAATTATACTAGTTAACTGAATCCAAAGAAGATTAACTGAATACCATCTTTGCCACTGGAATATCTGAGATATTTTATTCACTTCCAGGTTTTTTTTCCTATAATTGTTTTGCATTGTGCTATAAAAATAAATGCATAACATTGGTATTGACAGGGAAAAGATGCATTTGTTAGGCAGGGTGACCTGAATAATAAGACACGCCTATTCAAACTATTTGATGACAGTAGGCAGATTCATAGGTGTGAAGGCTGGATCAGCTGTGAAACACCATATTTTAATAGTAAAAATAATAAAATAGCTGAACTGTCAAATAATTGCAAATTCTTTACTTCACATGCAACAATTCTACTCTTGCTTGCATTTTAAAAGGTGTTTGTGAATAAGAAACAAGTAGATGGCCTTCCAGAGAAGGGGCAGGAAACACCGCATAAGACACAGCCTGGTTTATCTTCATTTCCCAGAAGCCCGTTTGCTACATGTCAGCATGGGCCATAGAAAGCCTTGGGGGTGAGATTCAGAAGGTCAGGTGAAGGAGCAGCTATGTGACTTGATCCTCAAGAAGTCTGTGAAGGACACTTCTAGTGTTGCTTCTTGCTGGATTCTCTGGTTAGGAGACACAACAGCTGGGTTCACAGCTCCCATGGTTCCTGCCGAATTTCCTGCTTTACAGTTAGGTACACATTTAGCTTTGTGATAAAGGGCAGCCAGCTTCTTCCGCAGCACACCCCCATCATCACATTTGGGAGTGAAGCCGGTCTAACAAAGGTTCCAGACCATCCTTGTGCATTGGCGCTCAGCCGTGCAGGTGCCATCTTGACCTTGCTTCCCCACCTTCGCATCCATCTGCCCTTCTCTGCTGCTTCCCCTCTGGTCTTCAGGCTTTAGCACCAGACACAGCTTCACATGGGCTGTGAAATCAGCTCCTTTAACTGCACGACCTCAAATCCCATAATAAACCCCTTGTGATATGCACCTCCTAGTTCTTCCGCTTTTTTGAACACACCCTGAGTAGAATCCAACCCAGAGGATAATCAAGAACACATGCTTTTCCCCATGAGTTCACCAGTCTAAGGTTTCGTTTGGAGGCAACCTGGTACAGCAGGCTTTGCAGTAAAGGTGATCAAGGATCCAGTTCCAGGTCCCCTACTCAGAGTTGGACTTGTTCCTTCATTTCTCTGAATATCGGTATCTCCATGTGTAGAATTCTAATAATTGTCTCTGCTTTCTAATGTTGATGGGATCATCAATTTAAATCCTATATTTCAAGCCCCAAAGCCAGTAGCTGGCTCTTGGTAAATGTTATTGCCCTTTGTTTCTATCCAGGGCTTTACAGTCCTTAGAAAACTGTCGGATTCACGCAGCAGACGCTTCTCTTACATAATTAATTGACTGTTTCAACCTAGGAGTGAGTCTTGCACAGATTTCAATGACTACAGGGAAGAGATTTGTTGATTTTTAAATGTATCAGAATATATTTCAGATCTATGTCTCCATGGACTTCAAACTTGCTGTCCATGATGATTTCTAAATTAAGGTAGAAGTTCAAGAAGGGCTCCTTTTATTCACAGAAGTATGAATAATACTAAATTCTAAGAATGCATAAGGCACAAAATAAAGAAAATGCGGCAAACCTGGCAAAACTCAAAATGCATTCTGTACGTTCCAGGGAAGGGACCTAAAGGATTCTATGTATGTTTGTGTTTTGTGATTCTTTTTTTAAAAAAAATATTTTATTTATTTATCTGTCAGAGAGAGAGAGAGAGTGAGCGCACAAGCAGGGGGGAGTGGCAGGCAGAGGGAGAAGCAGGCTCCCAGCTAAGCAGGGAGCCCTATGCGGGACTCAATCCCAGGACCCTGGGGTCATGACCTGAGCCAAAGGCAGATGCTTAACCGACTGAGCCACCCAGGCATCCCTGTGTTTTGTTATTTTACTGAAAATCTTTTTGGGATGCATGATGTCTATATGCAGAAATTCTTTCTGCTTCAATATTGAAGCTGCCATTTGGTAAGTTAGTTGCTGAAAGAGACAAAGAAACTCTTTCCAACTATTAGGAGGTTCTGCTGTGCCCTCCTCGGATGATATATCCTGCCACTCAGACTTGAAGCTACCTCCATATATTGTTTTAGAATGGGACAGTACTGTAAGAGGCACAAGTGTAGAAAATCCACTCCCCATGCTGTGTTTTCATTGGTCAGTGAATACCTTTCCTTAGGTAACAGGAGGGAAGTTTTCATAGAATAATGTCAGTTTTACTGAGAAGACGAGTTAGTCTCAGAAAAAGCTCAATGACATCAAGGAATATTTGACCCTGATTTTGGCTGAACCTCAGGTACAGGTGAAATATTAGGTTAAAGTTTGGTGTGTCATCAGAGTTAGTCTCCATAAATAGCACTGAGCTCTACCTCCCTCGCTTCTCTTCCCTCCCCAGGCCTCCTCCTTTCAGAGAGGGCTTCTTGAGGGAGCTTTGCAGATTCCCCAGAGGGCTCTTGGACATTCCCCCAGCCCCCCTTCAGGGCTCTAGGACAGGATCTTTGCAAAGCTCCCTTTAAAGATGAAGGCAGCGTGGTAGTTGCTGGGCTGAGACATGAGAGGCCTGGGTTTTTGTTTTGATTCTGCCTACCACTTACCGAACAACCCTAGGCACACCACTTCGAGTGTCTGGCATTCTTTTCTCAGGGTTAATACCACTTGCCCTCCCAAGGTTATCTTGTTGATCAAATTAGGAAACGCATGAGGAAACACTTCTAAAGCTTAAAATGGAAAGCTCTTTGCACCAGCTCTTTCTCAAGTCCTCAAATGATAAGCCTTCTCCAAAAGCTTGCTTCCCCCCCCCCCCCCACCCTTACCCTTTTCTTTCCTACATCATGTCCTGTTCCGTGGTGATTTCAACAGCACTTACAGCTTCAAGTGTCACCTCGAGGCATATGATTCTCAGGTGGACGTCTCTTCCTCCAAACGCCTTTCGAATTCCTCAGCAGGACTTCAGCTGTTTCATGGACAACATGTTGTGGGCCTCTCGCATTCAGCTGCTTTGAAACATCTTTGCTATCTCCTCAATCTCCCCACCTCCTTTCATAATTTCCCTTTTCTTCAGTGTTCATTGTTCCAACCGTAGAGACTCAAAGATCCTAGAGCTATTTCGGCCTCTTTCTCTCCCTACCCCAAGACCCCACATGTAGCTTCAGATTTGGTCAGTTCTCCTGGCACCCGATCCTCCCTTCACACCTGCGCTGCTGGTTGCGGCCGCACTGCCTCGCCGGGCGCTCGTGACCTCCTGCCTGGATCCCCGCAGCTGTTCCCGGCTCCGTCTCCCCATCCAGAACACCCGCGATTCAGCAAATCCTCCTCGCCACCCCAAGTAATTTTTAATAAAATACAGCATAGTTCATATTGCTCCCTGACTCCAAGACGTTTATGGCTTTCTGTTGCCTAAAGAACAGTTTCAGATTTCTTGGTGCTGCTGGTTGCTGTCTCTCTGAGGCACCTGTGTGTGGATGCTGGAGGAGAGAAGGAGTAGCTGTTACAGCACTTCCTCACTTTGCCGTGAGAGCTGTCTGCTGCTGCGTTTGCAAACTGTAGAGAACAACAGTCAAGTCTGTCCATAAGTATTCCTAGTTAATCTGATTAACTTTAAATTTACCTCTTTTCCCTCAAATATCTAATGTCCTCTTTGTCTATATTATAGTTCCTCAAAAACATGTTTTCCCTCAACTGTCTATTTGGTTGGTTCCTGTTCCTTCTTGTAGCTGAAATGTTCAGACTTGCAAATTTCCCGGGCAGATGTTCACCCTGTGTTTGGAATGGAATGTGCCCCCAAATCCAAACCTGGAGCTGAAGCATACACTTGCATATGGAACAACTAACACAGCCCAAGATCTCATTTATACTTGGAAAGGAACTGAACATCCATAAAGATTACCTTCCTCCAGTGTGTTTAAGTGCATATAAAATAGCCTAATCATAATTATTGGCCTGATGTATTGTAGAATTTACATGACAAAGCGCACTTCTAAATTCCTTAGCAGAAAAGAAACATTCTTTATTAGTATATAAAAATAATTCTTTAAAGATGCTGAAGCCGTACATGACATAGCATTATAAGCAGAGGCATGTATAGAAGATGACACAAAAGCTATTTAGGAGAGAAATAGACCAGATATTTTCCTGAACAAAGACCTAGTTAACGTATGTCTGCATAATGGTATTAAGCATATCTTTGCAGTTTCTTTCGTGTTTCAGTGACGGCCAAGTCCCAAGAAACAAAAGCGTCATGGAAAATGGTAGGTCATGACATCTCCCTTTTGTACATAGAGAGCTAAGCCATCCATTTCACCATCCTTTCCCCACTTATCCCACCCAAACACCCACCATGGCTCTTCCAAATTCTTTGTGTGCTTACATTTTAAAAGAAGCCATTTCCAGGGACTCTTAAGGCACAGTGCTCCAAGCTCTTGTCATTGCTACCACTTACTTGCTTACACAATGTTAGGAAGGGGAAGTGTGCTCATCATCTCCTTCTCCTCTGTGCCCAGGAGAATGCAAAGCTAGAACTTTGAATAAAGGGCAATGTTTGTTGTTCATCAGTCTTGGGAGGAAACTGACAGCACACTCTAAAAGATTTGTCCAAACATATCAGTGAAGGGAACACACACAGAGATGTGAGTCTGGTTGGGAGCTAGTAACACATGATGAAATCCCAGTAACCAGCACCAACAGGAAGGCCTGGATCTAAAACAATGAGAGGAGGGAAAGCTTACCAAATACTGCAGGAGATGGAAAAGGGGGAGGTGGGTGGAGCTGCAGGATAGGAGCTCTGGCTCTAGAAGACACTCTGATTTCCCCCTGACACTTCCCACTGGCCAAACCCAAAGGGCAGCAGAGGGCACAGGAACCAGGGAGATCCAGTCCATCGTGGCTAGCCTCCAGAGCAGGGCAGAGAACAGTGAAGAATAGATGGAGGTGGGGTTCAGGGAGGGACCAAAGAGAGAAAAACTAGCACTCTCATCTTCTATAAGCTCGACAGCTGTATTAAACAATAGAAAATATTAAGAAGGAGCAGTTCTGTCATCACAACTAATAAATAGTAAGTCTTATTGAGTATTAATAAGTGTTACTGATATTATAATATGCTGACTTACAGCAAGGCCGGTAGACTTGGCTGCCTTAATGATTCCTACGGATACAGTGATACATATAGAATATCTGTTCAGCACTTAGAATGGCTAAATAATTTTTAGAAAGTCAATATATGGAGTGGTGGATTATGAACAAAACCCCAGGCACCATGAGTTTAGTCTATGTGCTTAACCACGGAGCTCTAGTAAACTGTTCAGACTTGTAAATCATGAAACATTGGAAGTTGGAATAAGATGGAAATCCCTGGGGAAGTTTTCCACTCCACTGCATTGTGGGTAGGAAATAGTTAATTATTTTCCTAGTTCTGAAGATAGCTAACCACACTCATTCTGTAAACCTGAGTATAACCGTCACTATGAAAAGCAGGAACCAAATCAAGAACCAAGTAATTGTTTAAAGCCACGTTTAAATTGTATTTGCATCTCAGAGTCCATAGTCTCTCATGCTTCATTCCCCCTTCTGATTACCCCCCCCCCTTTTTTTATCTGAGGGCTTCAGAAGGGAGGGGGGTGAGGGAATGGGATAGGCTGGTGATGGGTAGTAAGGAGGGCACGTATTGCATGGTGCACTGGGTGTTATACGCAACTAATGAATCATCGAACTTTACATCAGAAACCAGGGATGTACTGTATGGTGACTAACATACTATAATAAAAAAACATTAAATAAAATAAAATAAAATTGTATTTGCATATGTTAATATAATAAATTCTTGTTTAATCTTTATTAGCCTATGTAAACCAGATGAAAAAATTAGAGTACATAGAAGTTAAAAGATGTGCCCAGAATCAAGCAGCTAATAAGTGATGGAACCAGAATTAAAACTGGTTGATAACCACTGGAAACATCTATGGAATTCTTTACACCTGAGAAGCCCCTGAGTCCTACCCTATACTGAAGTAGCATCAGGATCGGTTGGGAGTGGGTGGTGGTGACATAGCGATCGCTATCTGTACTTTTAAAGGCTCCACACCAGGGCTGATGTACTGACAGGGTCATAACTGCTAAAGATACAAACTGGCCAAATGCTGAACAGCAGATTCTAGGGAGTGACTACATTCGGTTCTTGACTGATTCTCTGTCTCCAAGTGGGTCATCGGTTACAAACAGGAATCCTCTTGTCGGGGCAGAATTTTGATGGAAGCTATATTTGGAGTCATGCTATTTGCCCTATTATTGTCAGGTTATGAAATGCAGTTTAGCAAAATGCTTTTTCTAAGACCCGATGTGAAAGTTTAAAAGCCTCCCTCTTTCACCTTTTTGTGCATTACAGTTTGCATGGAAAATAGGCACATTGTTAAAAACACTTACTTCAAGTTCTGGAAATAGCAGCTGAGCACCGCTCATTCTACTTCTACTTCTAACACTGGGATGATCTCAGGAATACAGCTGCAAGTGAAGCCAAACATAAATTCACAAATAAATACTTGAGGAGGGAGGCAAGATACAGCTACCATGGGTTACCATTCCCCACTCCACCAAAACAAACAAAATCATTTGCTTCAAATGAAGGCTTCTTCGAAGGAAGGAAGATAAAACCAAAATAATAAGAGGAACGTATAATGCACAGTAGGATCTGACAAATTGGGAAATTCCTAGGATTGATACAAGGTAAATGACAGGGAAGCTGCCCTTTTCCTCACTTTAATGAGGTGTCGTGGTACCCCTTGAAGATTGGAAGAACTTCTCCACCTTGATTTTTGGACTCACACCGACTAAATTCATATTCTTCTCTGTCCTTTATGTCTTCCAACTTGTTGGAGTAGTTTGCTGATAATATAATCCTGTTTAAGGGGGGGAGTTTTTATTTTTTTTTTTATTTTTATATTTTTTATTTTTATTTTTTTAAAGATTTTATTTACTTATTTGACAGAGATAGAGACAGCCAGTGAGAGAGGAAACACAAGCAGGCGGAGTGGGAGAGGAAGAAGCAGGCTCATAGTGGAGGAGCCTGATGTAGGGCTCGATCCCAGAACTCCGGGATCACGCCCTGAGCCGAAGGCAGACGCTTAACCGCTGTGCCACCCAGGCGCCCCGAGGGAGGGAGTTTTTAAAAACAATTACTGCTCCTTTGTACTGATCTTTAAACTGGCCAACATTTTCCACTGGATTATTGGTAACCTCTCTGTACAGTAGAATAAGATCTGAAATCTGGTTACTCTTATGAAAAATTAGTCATCACTAATACAGAGTGTACTTTTTGTTGAATTTAAGAGTCAGTATGCCATTGGTAATCAAGTTTAAAAAAGGAAACCAACAATAATCAAATTTTCCTTCTAATGGTTGGATGGCAGCCTTCTGGAAGATCAGTTGCATCAGTTCAAAAACTGTATCCTGGTAGGATAGATAAAGCACTCTGGTGACTCAGATGGAATACTACCACAAGTAGAAACTATAACTTGAGCAATACAACTGCCCACACAACAGACGCATTAGTGAGTAGAGCAGAACTTCGTGAAGAGTTGAGTGCATAAGGACATGGTCATACAGGGTTTGTGCTGACTCAAAAGGCTGCCCTGGTGCCTGGCTATCCTTCTGAATGTAGTCCTCCCATTTCTCCATTCCTTTCTAAACAGAAGCTGGAGGAGGAGCGGTCAGACAAACCAGGTGGAGCTCCACTTTCTGATTACGCACTGCCTCCTTCCATGCTTCCCCCCCTGAGGTTGGAGGACCAGTTTTCCTTCAAACATGGCCAACTCTGATCATCTCACTGAAGAAGCTCTTTGGCTCAGTCCAGTTCTATAAGTCACAGAGGCACTGAGAAAGGCATATATCTAAAAGAATTTGAGAATAATATAGATAATATGGAGGTATATTATCACCTACAGTAATATGTATAATATGGAGGAAGCATGGTTGAGTGCGAAGAGAAAAGCGAGATAACTTTGCAGTATTTCAGGAAGTACCATACGTCTTTAGTCAGCAAAACACTGTTTTAAACCAAAGGAAAAATAGCCTCGTTCCATACTTCCTTGAATATGTTTAATGAGGTTGTTTCTGAAATTTGCTCAATTTAAAGTTTCTCCCCAAACAGCTCTTAAAGATTTCTGTCAGATTCACACAACTTAAATGCAATTTTTCTTTGACAATTAAACAGAGCCAGATACCTTTGACCTTTGAGAAATGAATCCCAATTCCTAAAACTTGTATTTGTAGCTCTTTTTTTTCCTTTTCTGACATAATAAAGTGTCGCCATTATCTTTTCCATTTTGCATATTTAAAAATAACTAACCTTAAGTATTTGAGCAAAATACATTTTGACTTAAAACTATATATTTCTATGGATTTCTTAAATCAGTGCACAGCTCCTCAAGGCCCTGCTTTACTTGGGTGTCCTCAGAAGGAGCTTTGGCATAAGCAGCAGAGTCTGCCAGGGGCTGGCAGCAAAATCCATTGTTGCAGACACCCACAGCAATAACATCAAGCTCCAGGCAAATTGTAATTAGGCAAAGAATGTTCTCTTCTATATTCTTCTCTTAAGAACACCATGGAGATCAGCTTTAAAGTGCAGAGTTATCTTAAGACTTATTTGTCATATACTCTTTATTGAATCACCTGGAATATTTTTGGTTTTATGTCTCATTGTACAACCAATACATTCTTCTCTGCCCCCCAACTTGTGTGGCTAAAAGGAATGATGATATGTGACAAATGCAAGGTGGAACCACGAGTATAAGGATTCCAGTCTCTTCAGCAGTCATCAAGGCTTATTTCAAGTGGCTGTGTTGTCCTAGGGGCCATAGAGTGTCTCGGAAAGTCACCTGGGGGCCTTGCATTCTTTTCCACTGTGCTTCCTGTAGAAGGAAACATAGGTAACAGCAGAACTCATCCTGGTGAAAATACTGCTCAGATACCAAGTGGGGAGAGTCACATAAATCCTTGGGAAGAGCATGTTAACCATTAGCAAAAGTAGGGAAACCAAAGTGGAATGAAAGAAATATACACACTAAAAGAACATAAAGCTACTTCTCAAAGGAACAGGAAATTAGTACACGCAGTTTGAAAAAAACCAGACGATTGACTCCTTTAATCTTACTTAATAGTTTTTAAAAGCTGCAAGGAAGGGGTGCCTGAGTAGCTCAGTCAAATATCCCACTCTTGATTTTGGCTCAGGTCATAGTCCCAGGGTCATGGGATCGGCTGCACTGGGCTCTTCACTGGGCATGGAGCCTGCTTGGGATTCTCTCTCTCCCTCTGCCTCTCTCCCCTCTCCTCCCTGCTCACATGCACACTCTCTCTCTGTCTTTCTCTCTCTCTCTCAAAAATGAAAAATAAAATAAAGCTACAGGGAAGGCAACTCCCACAGCAAACTAATTTTTAAGGAAGGGTCTGAGGAGTGACTATCAAGGAGGAAGAGTAGAGCCAGGGTGCAAAACACCTTGTAGGACTACAAGGATTATCCAAGGGAACAGGAAGGAGTAGGAAGAGAGTCTATACTTACTCCGTATTTACATGTATCAGGTACAGCTCTGTGTATTTTCCATTTGTTATTCTAACTCCAAAAAAGGTAAATAATATATATATTTTTTATTCACTTGATGCGTAAGTGGACGTTTAGAGAAATAAGTACTTTCCTAATGTCACACAAGTGCTAAATAGAAAGTCTGCGTTCAAAACTAAGGTCGCCTACCTAACTAATTTCAAAGCCTATTTTCTCTCTGTAACAAAACCAACTCCAAATGGGAAGCCAGTTGTTTATATCCCCAGACAATGTTCACTGAAAAGGGAAAATGAAGTCTCAGGACATTAGGAATTTTGGCAGTTTCCAAGGATTTTCCAGTAATCGGTGCTATTTCTCCTCACAACCATACGCTCTCACCCCCAGACCTCTACACTCTTAAGAAAATAGTGGAAAATTACATTTTGCCCCTAGGCATTCAGGAGGCAAGAAGTCAAAATCAAAACCACGAGTTGTAGAGTTTTATGAAATGACAAAAATGAAAGAAGAATGAGATTTTTGAGACTTTGTAATTTTAACATAAAAATTGTTTTCAAATTTGCAAATGCTTTAATAATAGAATTAGGGCTTTCAAAGTCAGAAATACAACTTCTGTGTAATCAAACACAAGAATATCTATATGTTCAGTATTCCACTAGGCATTTGCATGTATACATTTGTAAATAAACATTAGATAAATATTGGGTATTAACCAAAATAGCCAAAAAAAGGAACAAAAGCAACATAGGAAGACCTTTGTTTTGAGGGTTTTTTTTAATAATAACATACAAAAGCTAAGATTAGCTGGTCAAACACTAAAATGATAATTTTTTAAAATATATTTTTACATTAGCCCATGAATGTAATGTATATTGGTTGGGTGTGTATTGTGTATTGGTTCAGTTAGAGTCACAACCTGACCGCATGGTCTGAAATGTGTTTTCCAAACGTGAGATCCCTTTGTTTGTCAATTGCCTAAAATTTAGGGTGGAGTTTTTTGTTTGTTTGTTTCATTTAGAAACATAAGAATAGAACTTAACTTCTGAAGTGTAGAGATAAAACACTTTGAGCATATATTGTTATCATTCATTTACAGATGAAGAAATCTTTGTCCAAAGTCAAGCAGCTGGTCAATTTTAAACCCAAAATTCCATGTCATCAAAACCAGTGGTTCTCAACCGGTGGCAATTTCTGGTATTGAGATAGATGTATCGCGGTGTGGCTCTAATACGCATTCCCAAATAACTGATGTTGCTGAATCTTTTTATTCAATGTATTGTGCCCTTGTTCTTGCAGACATAAGCTCTTTGTTGGTTTTATAGCTTGCAGATATCTGCCCATACTCAATAATTTGTGTTTTTACTTTCTTAATGGTTTATTTTGACAAGTTCTTACCCCAATTTTCAGACCTTATCTATATAGGGCTTATGATTCTCTTTTTAAGACATCTTTGCCTTGTATAAGGCCATAAGGATATTCTGTATTTTATTATATAGAGACTTCTTGTGTCATCTTTCACATTTGGCTCTACAACTAGCCTTGAGTTAATTTTTACGTATGGTGTGAGATAGGGGTCCAAGGGTATGTATCTTCACATAGTAATTCAATTGGTCCAGGATTCATCTGTTTTCTCACTGCTTTGCAATTCCACCTTTGCCACAAATCAAGTTTCCATTTAGATGCTGGTCTGTTTGGGGACTCTCTTTTATCTCATTGGTTTATTTGTCAATCTTGTTCCAATTCCATATTGTAACAATTATTGTAGCTTTATAATAAGTTTTGACATCTGGTAGTGTAAATCATACAACTTCATTCTTTTCCTTCAAGATAGTCTTGGCTTTTTTGGCCTTTTGCTCTTCCATGTAAGTTTTAGAATTAACTTGCCAAATTTTATGTGCCAAAAAAGTCTGCTGGATTTTTATTTGTGAGGGCATGCATTTATTTTTTATTTATTTTTCAATTTTTTTTTTTTTTTTTTTTGTGAGTGCATTTATTTGATAGATCAATTTCGGAAAAACCAACATGCTAACAATAAAAACTTTTCCAATTCATAAACATGGCAACCCTTTCCTTTATTTAATTCTTCTTTAATTTCTCTTAATAAGGTTTTATAGTTGTGTGTGTATATGTTGAGTTCTTACAAAATTTTCATTCATTCCTAGGTATTAGGTATTTTTGAAGTTATAATACATCTTTAATTTTAATTTTCTACTTATTAGAATATTGAAATTTAATTGATACTTGTACACTAATTTTGTATCCAACAGATTGCTTAATTCACTTACTTTAATTGTTTAATAGAGTCTCTACAAGAACTATTGAGGATGACTTGCAACAGTTTTTATTTTTTTTTGCCTTCTTCATGTGTCTACCTTTTATTTCTTTTTCTAGCTTTATTACACTAGCTAGGACTACTAACACAATGCTGAATAGAAGTGATAATAATGCATGCCTTGTTTTGTCCCCTACCATAGGGTGAAAGACTTCAATAATTCAACACCAAGGATGGTCTTTGCTATAAGGTTTCTGAAGTTTTGTTTTGTTTTTGGGTTTTTTTTTGTTTTGTTTTATAATAATTTTTTATTATATTATGTTAGTCACCGTACAGTACATCCCTGGTTTTTGATGTAAAGTTCGATGATTCATCAGTTGCGTATTACACCCAGTGCACCATGCAATCCGTGCCCTCCTTACTACCCATCACCAGTCTATCCCATTCCCCCACCCCCCTCCCCTCTGAAGCCCTCAGTTTGTTTCTCAGAGTCCATAGTCTCTCATGCTTCATTCCCCCTTCTGTTTACCCCCCCCTTTCTTGATCCCTTTCTTCCCCTACTGATCTTCCTAGTTCTTATGTTCCATAGATGAGAGAAATCATATGATAATTGTCTTTCTCTGCTTGACTTATTTCACTTAGCATTATCTCCTCCAGTGCCGTCCATGTTGTAGCAAATGTTGAGAACTCGTTCTTTCTGATAGCTGAGTAATATTCCATTGTATATATGGACCACAACTTCTTAATCCAGTCATCTGTTGAAGGGCATCTCAGTTCCTTCCACGATTTAGCTATTGTGGACAGAGCTGCTCTGAACATTGGGGTGCATATGGCCCTTCTCTTCACTACGTCTGTATCTTTGGGGTAAATACCCAGTAGTGCAATGGCTGGATCATAGGGTAGCTCAATTTTTAACTTTTGAAAGGACCTCCACACTGTTTTCCAGAGTGGCTATACCAACTTGCATTCCCGCCAAAAATGTAAGAGGGATCCCCTTTCTCCACATCCTCTCCAACATTGAAATACCACCTTTTGCCAGTTAGAATGGCAAAAATTGACAAGGCAGGAAACAACAAATGTTGGAGAGGATATTTTTTGTTTTTGTTTTTGTTTTTTTTTAACCAGGTTAAGAAAGTTTTGTTCTATTTCAAGTGTGGTAAGAGTTTTTGTTTTCTTTTGTTTTTACCATAGATGGCTATTGGATTTTATCAACAATTTTTTTTCATTTATTCAGATGATCATGTGACTTTTGTCCTTTTGTTGTTGATGTGGGAAATTATATTAATTGGTTTTTGAACTTTAAAATAATTTTTTTATATCAAGAAGAACCCAACTTGGTCATGCATACATTATTGTGTTTGAGTCACTAATATTTTGTTAGGAATTCTTCATTTCTGTTTACATTATAAAACAAGTGAAAGAGTTTCCTTCTTAATATTCTCAGAAATAGTTTGTGTAAGACAGGTACTCCTTCCTTAAATGTTAAAAAGAATTCATTGGCAAAGCCATTCAAGTCTGGAGTTTTCTTTTGGAGAATTTTAAAGTATAGATTAACATATTTAATAAATATAAGACTATTTCAGTCATCTTTTTTCAGCTTTGTAATTTATTAAGGAATATGTCAATTTCACCTAATTTTCAAGTTTTCATTAAAGCCATTCATTTCATCCTTTATTTGCATTTTATGTCTGTGCTATGTTTCCTGTAATATTTTTGTCTTTCCTTCTTATTTACTTAACAATCTTGCCAGTTTAAAATTTTATCTTTTCAAAGAACCAACTTTTGTTTTTATTGGTTTTTCTCCATTGTGTTTTTTTTTTTATTGTTTCCATTCATTTCTGTTTTTATGCTTATTATTTTCTTCCTTCTACTTTCTCTGGATTTTAGTTGATGGGTTTTTTTCCCATCCACTTGAGTTGTATATTTAGATCATTTGAGTGTTTTAAACTTTCTTTATTAATGAATGCATTTAACGCTATATATTTTTCTCTAGGAGCACTGTTTAGCATTATCTTACAATTTTTGATGTCACATCTTCACTGTCATCCAGCTCAAAATATTTACCAGTTTTCCCTGAGGAATTTGTTCTTTGACCAAGGATTTATTTAGCAGTATATTATTTAATTTTCCCCAAATTGGGAAACATTCTAGTTATTTTGCAACTTATTTCTAGCTTTATTATACCTTAAAACCTATTCTTTATGACTCCCATCTTTTATAATTTACTGAGACTTGATTTCTAGCCCAGTATGTTTTCACTTTTGGTAGATGCTTCATGTTTTCTTGAATAGAATGTGTATCCTGCAGATGCTGTGAACTCTGTTCTATGTAAGTCTGCCGAGTCACCTGCTCTCATATTTTTCACATATTCTATGTGCTCACTGATTTTCCCACTGCTTCCTCTGTCAGTTACTGAGAGGAGTTTTTTGTTTTTTTTGTTTTTTTTTAAGATTTTATTTATTTAACAGAGATAGAGACAGCCAGCGAGAGAGGGAACACAAGCAGGGGGAGTGGGAGAGGAAGAAGCAGGCTCATAGTGGAAGAGCCTGATGTGGGGCTCGATCCCAGAACGCCGGGATCACGCCCTGAGCGGAAGGCAGACGCTTAACTGCTGCGCCACCCAGGCGCCCCTGAGAGGAGTTTTGTTTGTTTCTTTTTAATCTGACTGTATTTGTAGGCTTGGTTACTTTTGCATTTAGTTCCGTCATTTTTTGCTTTATGTATTTTGAGACTATTTTATTAGGAGTAAATACAGTTTAAATTATATACTGTATCACCCTAGTGGATTGACCCTTTTATCTTCATGAACTCTCCTTTACATCTGTCACTGCTTTTGTTTTGTCTAATACTAACATAACTATACCATCTCTCTTTTGGTTTCTGTTTTCATTGTGTATCTTTTATGCTCCTTTTTCTTTTACCTTTCTTTTTTTTTTTTTAAGATTTTATTTATTTATTTGACAGAGATAGAGACAGCCAGCGAGAGAGGGAACACAAGCAGGGGGAGTGGGAGAGGAAGAAACAGGCTCATAGTGGAGGAGCCTGATGTGGGGCTCGATCCCAGAACGCTGGGATCACGCCCTGCGCCAAAGGCAGACGCTTAACCGCTGTGCCACCCAGGCGCCCCTTCTTTTACCTTTCTTAAGTCTTTATGTTTAAAGTCTTTCTCTTTAAAGCAGTATGTGATTTTTTTGGAAATTAAAACTAATGATAATTTTTAACCAGAGTATTTAGTCAGTTATATATAATGTAATTAATGATATATTTAGATCTTATTATTTGTTTGATAGTTATACTTTGTATCCTTTTTTATAATTTTTTTTTCTTTTGTATTGTCAAGTATATTGGATTATCAGGTATATGTAGTATATAATACATACTAAGATGCATTAAATTAATATATTTCTATATTATACTGTATTATCAATCATTTTAGATTATAAAGTATATTTTTTATTTCCATCCTCTATCAATGAATCACTAAAAGAATGCTTACTTTATTGACAGAGAAGGAAAATGAAATATGTATACATACATACTTGATAATTCCTATGAAAGTGATATATCATTTATCTGTGGTTCCTTACATAGTTCTTTTTATTTTTGTTTTTCATCACTTTCGTCAAAATGTGTGTAGGTGTTTACTTCTTTTCTTTTTTCTCTTGTCTTTTTTCTTTCCTTTTCTTTTCTTTTCCTTTTTCCCTGTTTGGATTTTATAAAACTTTTTGAATCCTGGATTTTATGTCTTTCACTAGTTTTTAAAAACTCTCAGCCATTATCTCTTCAATACTGTTTCTGCCTTAATTTTTTCTCTTTTTCTTCTCCTGGGAGCTAACATACATGTAGGTTAATATTTTACAGTGTTACATATGTCTCTTAAGCTCTTTTCTATACCTTTTGCTGTTGATGTTTCTATCTAGATATTTTCTACTGACCTATGTCCTAGCTCAAAAATCTTCCCTTCACCCGTGCCTAATCAGTGCTAAACCACTGATTAATTTCTGGGGAATACCATAACAAGATACCACAACTTGATGGCTTAAAACAACAAAATTTTTTTCTCCCACGTTTCTGGAAGCAGTGTGAAATTAAGGTGTTGGCAGAGCTGTTCTCCCCTCAGAAGACTCTACGATAAAGTCCTCCCTTGCCTCTCCCATCTTTTCATGATCCCAGCTATTCTTTGGCTTCTGGCTGCTTCGGTCCAATATCTCCCTCCTCTTCATATGGCCTTCTCTTCTCTGTATGTCTTTCCTTTATGTGTCTCTTATAAGGACACTTGTCATTGGATTTAGAGCCCACCCAAATAACTCAGGATGATCTCATCTAGAGATCCTTAACTTACTTATGTCTGCAAACACCGTCTTCCCAAGTAAGGTAACATTCACAGTTTTTGGGGGTTAGGACATGGACATATCTTTTTGGGAACCACCATTCAACTCATCACAATCATCTAATGAGTTCTTAATACCAATTATTGTTTATAGCTCTATAATTTTCTTTTGATTCCTTACTCATACTCCAGTTCTCTGCATGAATTCTTTAGGCTTATCTTTAGTTTTTGAACTTATGAATCATAGTTATTTTAATATCCACATCTGATAAGCTACAATAGCAACATTTTCTGTACTCTGTTTCTGTTATGTGTTTTTTAATCTTAGTTTTTAGCTATATGTCTTGTCTCTTGGATAAATTACTTTTTACAAACAAAAGGCACATTAAAGGTCCCCACAGTAAACTGAAAGAATTATGAAATTCCTTGAGCATTTTTATTATGATGAGAAAATATCTTATTCTTAAGGGAGAGTAGTACTTCTTTTCTGTCTGCTTTTATCTGATTGGAAGATGATCCATACTAATTTGTTTTTATTTTGCATATGCCTATATGCAAAAATGGTATCACATGAAGAAATTCTAGATAGCGATTGTGCCTTATTGAAAAATGCCTACTATTTTGAGATATTGAGCATTGTGAAAATCCACAAAAAAGATATGGAAAAAATATATGTAAAGTATTTTGGTTCTTTTGCACAGTTGTAAAGTCACAAAGATGTCAATATGTTTGAGCTAAAAAAAAAAACATTTTGTATGTTTTCTTTCTCTTCAGACTTTGTACATGTGAATGGAAGCAAACGGTTAAAACTAGCATTCAATAATTTAGACCTTAAAATCCTACCAATGAAGACTTGGACTGAATTATCCAAAAGGGGAGTCAGAAACAATCTAAATAACCACATTGCTGTTTGACTTTGATGTTGAAAACACATTTAGCATGTTGGTTCTCAGGCATGATTTCTGCAATCCTGTTCAACACCTCTTGTTAAGTACCCTGAAATCTGTCCTCAGATTTTTGCTCAAATGTTTTCTTCCTCCATGTGTCATATGCAGAAAATGCAGGTGGAGGGAGCCAAGTCCAGTCCTGGGGGATTCCTGTAGAAGGTTCAGCTGGATTGCAGGGTTGTGGTGTAACAATTTGGAAAACCCTTCATGATAGTATCTTTGTTTAAACCATTGGCTTTGTGGGTGTAGTTCAGGACGCATTGTTTCAACCTGACCTTTGTCAGAATGACACAGAAAGTCCCATGATGCAGGAAGGGTATACTTACTCACTGGTTTGGTTAAGATGTATTTAGTTGGGTCTGTGGAGGCAAGGAAAAAGTGAGTAAACCTATTTTGATAAGTTAATAGAATAAAGTAAAAATGGATCACATTTCCAAATTCCATTTATTTCTTTATGCCAAAACTAAAACCCTGTAATAATGATTAGTTTTGTATGGAATTTAAGATTCTCTGTTAACAGCTATAACAAATTAACTGCTATATGACTAATATAGGAAGTTGCTAACATTAGGGATGGCGGGTTGATTTTTCTTCTTTATTTCTAAGAGAACATGAATAAAGAAGAGACTTATCAGACACTAATCAGTTTATAGAGAATTATTTCCAATTGAAACAGAGATAGCCTGAAACTAAGATATATACCACATTCCCAACTACATAGTAATTGGTAAATGGGTCAGTTTGACGTACTTTGAATCCTTTACCACAGAATTCCAGCTGATTCCACAGCACCTTCTGATATTCATTGTGGAAATATCTCTTATTTACACAAAACTTAATTTCTTCACTTTCATGATTGTACTTTCCCTCCTATGTCTGCCCCAGACTGTGTTCACCTTAACATCTTCCAAGTAGTCCATCATAAGCAATACGTTTTGCTTTAGTACCCAGTGCCTACATACGCATGTGCGTACACACATATGTGCAACAGACACCAAGGCCACATCCCAAACCTACAGAGTCAGAGTCTTTGGGGCTGGGGCTCAGCCACGTCTAGTTTACACATTCCACAGGTGATGAAAATGTGTGATCAGGTTGAAAATCACTTATTTATATGTTTTCGAAAGAAGGAACCGAGGTTCAGAGAGATAAGACTTGGATAAGATTCAGTTGTAGGTAGTGGGGAACCAAACTTAAAATCCAGATCTCTTGACTGCATATGCTGTTCTATTAGTCCAGAATTTGCCAGTTTTGTATTCCATAGCATATCAGGTTTTTAAAAAAGATTTATTTATTTTGGGGGGAGGAGGGGCAAGGGGAAAGAGACAGAAAGTCCCAAACAGATTCTGCACTGAGCATGAAAGCCTGAGTTGGGGCTTGATCTCAGGACCCTGAGATCATGCTGTGAGCCCAAACCAAGAGTTAGCCAACTATACCACCAAGGTGCCCCAGTATATCAGTTTTGTAGGAGTTACAGATGTCACCTTGAAAAATTATTTTTGTTGATCAAATAACAAAGTCAAGTAGATTTCTTTATTACTGAATTTAAAAAGGCTTTAAATATCCTAATGTGCATTATTACTATCCAACCATGGTGTATGGTATATATAATTTTCTATACTTGTTTGACCACAAATTCATTTTATTTTCTCCCAAAGAGCTTGTCATGGGTCAATAGTCTATGTAACAAAAGGCAAATTGTACTATAGACCACTAATAACTATATTAGCAGCAACTAACATTTTATAGCTTTTATGGTTTGTATAGAACTTTCATATTAGGTTATTTTGGTTAATCACTTAGAACACTACATAAAAATGTCTAGTTTTGTTTACTTCCGACATAAAGTTATGAAGTAGTACCAAGTTTGTGTCTCTCTGTGGCAATGCAGATCCTGGAAGAATCCATCAGTGGAGCAATCACTCTATGATTGCACAATAAAGAAACAACTATGACTAAATTCTTATACTCAGTCAAAGCAAATACCATCACTGCTTATTAATTAAAAAGAAAAGTCTAAATCTATGAAGACCATACTTTTTTTGAGAAACACTAGTCAGAAATGTATGTGAGTACACAAAACTAGGCAATTCGTGTGCCAGATACATATCGGGTGCCTACCATAGGGAAACTGTCACTAACTATGGAAAATTCAAACCTGGAAAATAGACCACATAGTGCCTAGAATATGGATTCTCAATGGATGTGTATTAGACAAATGTCTACAGAAAACAAAAATGCCGTTCAACGAACATTCTTTATAGAAGGATAAAATAAACAGTAGCTGTAATACAAAGTAAATAAATGCTGAAGAGAGTAAAAAAGTACCACAGAGAAAAAGGATATTAGTAAAAGCTAAAATGGCTAATATTTATGGAATGTTTTCCATTGTTCCAAGACTACACTGTTCAGTATCCTAACAACATGTGACTACTGACCACTTGAAATGTCATCCATCCAAACTGAGAAATACTGTAAATGTAGAATGCCCACCAGATTTCAAAGGCTTAGTATGAAAAAAAGAGCGTAAAATATTTACTTAATAAATTTTACATTGATCAAATGTTAAGTTGACAATGTTTTAGGCATGTCAGATTAAAGAAAATATGGAAGTTATTTTCAACTGTTTCTTCATACTTTTTAAATTGGACTACAAGAAACTTCAGAATTGTTTATGCGGCCTACATTTGTGACCAGCATGACATTTTTATTGGACAGCACTCCGAATCTAAGAGTTTTAGCACTTCCTATGTCATTTAATTTTCCAAACCATCCTAACAAGTCAGTACTTTGTTTGATACACGCATATTTTAAATAAACTGGAATTATGTCAATGAGTAAGGGGTCCACTCTAAAGCCAATGCTTGTGGGTAAAGTGAGGAAGGCTGTGTGACAGATAAGGACTCAGGTACTAGGTAGCCTCAGTGAAGTATCTTTCCTTAGCCAAAACTGTCCTATGCAAATGAAGGTGTCCATTCTAATCACAGTCATTTTGCAAACTGAGATGATGAGGCTTTCTAAGTGAAAGACTGAAGGGATGTGACTGGGTGTTACTTGAGAAGCTCAGCTGTATCTTCTGCCGTGGATGTATTGCCACTTCCATCAGAGTGTCTCTTGAAGACTGCATTCCCATTTCTCCAAAACTTCTTGTAGTAAGACAGCATGATTGAGCATGGCTCAATATTCTCTTTCATTAGGGATGAGAACAAACAGGGTGCTTCTCAGGCTTTCACTTTCTGGAAGACACCAAATGCAAACAAGTGTGGATTTCCCATGAAGAGGAAGTCTTATTATAGGTTTCATCATACTTCTATCTCCAGGTGATATGCAAATATCAGCACGGAAGGCCCGTGACTGCAACTATAGAGCTTTGATGTGAAGCCACTCACACTTTGGGCCTGCCATTGTTTTAATTATGTGACACCCACACTGTAGGAAATGTCAAGAAGGTCTGAGCTTCTAGAATCTATCTACCTCAATGGAAGACTTATAAACCAAAGACTAGAAAAAAGGTGTAAGCATGGTTGGTACAAAAACTTGACCTATTTCCATTCCCTGTGCATGAAAAGAGAGAAATAATATTTTGTCAGTATTAATACAATATCAGTTATATAAGATCATTCATATAAAATGTTTCCAGTACGCTTTATTGCCGGAAGTCAGCACTGGGTTGATTTATCCGAGTAGCAGAGTCCGAGCTGTACCTCAAGGGTCTGGGCTGTCTTTTGGAAGCAATGGAGAAGATTTTCTGCGGCACTTTCCAAAGCCTCTATGGATGGGGCAAGCCATCCATTCATCTTAAGCAAAAAGAGAAATAAGGACTGAAAATTTCTCCTGGTAATGGCTTCAGTGGATAAGGAGGACAGATTGAAGATTACTTAAAAAATTTATGTGACTGGGTTATCTGAGGCAGTGTCAGAATTGATCTGTACAAATGTGATCTATAGATCTCAGAAGCTCTGTATTTCAGAGTCCAGAACGTACGTCTTCCAGGTGATCTCTAGAAGGGTATATATAGAGGTGAATAGTTTACGTGAAATGTTCCATGTACAAAAGGGAACTCTATACCTAATAAATATTATTTTTTTTATAAAGCAAATAGCAGAACAGTGTTTAAAGTCCACAACCTTTTGGGGCTCCTGGGTGGCTCAGTTGGTTAAGCGTCTGACTCTTAATTTCGGCTCAGGTCATAATCTCAGGGTCATGATATCGAGCCCCAAGATGAGCTGATGCTGGATGTGAAGACTCCTCACCCTCTGTCCCTACCCCCACCCCCACTTGCACACATGCACCCACACTCTCTCTTTAAAAAAGAAATAATAATAAAGTCCACGACCTTTTGCAATTAATATATATGCTTGTGTAAGTGTAGCTCATCCATGGAGAGATTCTCATACTAACAGTGTTTGCCAGGTGAGTTGCACGGTGGCAGGAGATGGGGTGGGGTGCTTATTTTCTGTCCAAATCATCTGTACCTTTTGCATTTTATAACGTGCATTTGCCTTCCCTATTCAAAAATGTAAATAATTTTTAAATTGGGAGGTGGGTTACAGATTGGTGCTTTAAGGAGAGAGATGGTGGGAGAAAGAAACAAAGGAAATGTCTCTTAAAAAATGAACTGACAGGAGCACCTGGGTGGCTCAGTCGGTAGGGCATCTGTCTTCTGCTCGGCTCAGGTCATGATCCCACGTCGGGCTCCCTGCTCAGCTGGGAGCCTGCTTCTCCCTCTCCCTCTGCTGCTCCCCCTGCTTGTGTTCTCTCTCTCTAATAAATAAATAAAATCATTTTAAAAACGAACTGACAAAGTACTCTTTTGTAAGCATAAGATTCAGGAAAGCCTGTCTTACTTTGACCAGAACAGTTACTGATAGTGTGCTGAGTATGGGAGTGCTTAAGAAACACAGCTTGGTGATAAATGTTTAGTTGAAGGTTCAGGGGGAAAAAAAGGTATGTGTCCAGTTGAACAGATTCTCTCTGTTGTCTGCATTGCATCACATATTCTGGGCAGAACCGTCTACAAGGAAATCCCTCTCATGGAGCAAACATTACTCTGGGAACACATGCAGGAAATGGGTGTGATAAATCAGTAAGGCAAAGGGAACATAATGGGTGCTGGAAGCAGCTAGAGGAAGGCAGGAGGATATCAAAGTGCTCAATGAAGAACCAGAAAAACAAGACTGTTGAGGTGACATCACTGAGAAGAAAATAAAACTTGGGACACACAAGCAAAAGAAGCACAAAGATGATTTGACAGCTCCTCTGTCACTATGAATAGGGTAGCGAACGATCCATATTTACTTGCTGGAAGATCTGCTGTGATGGCCCACGGGGGGACATTGTGGTCAAGAGCAAATGTTTCCTTCCATACGAATTTGGGCTCTTAATCTCTCGGTTGGAACATGTCTTGAGCTACCTGCTTTGCAAGGTGCTGTGGTTGATTCCAAGGAGCCGAAGACACAGCTCTGCGGTCTGGCAGCAGTCTGCTCTCAAAGGGAAAACTTTCAGATGAAAACCTAAATTCAAAATTATATTTTTAAATATTAAGAACTCTCTAGAACACTTCTCTCAGAGTCTACATGTACAAACAAAAATTTCTACTAGACGGTGCTTTCAGGTCCTTCAACGATTCACT